>NW_008751770.1:618958-702226 GCF_000715545.1 Opisthorchis viverrini | reverse complement strand
TCTGTGAAACCGAGCTAGGTGAATTGACTGTGTTTAGTCAGATCCTGCTGAATCATAACGTGCTTCAGTACGATACGTTGCGCTGGATCATAGGTCACAGGCTAATCTCCAGTACTACTTGTTGTCAGAGGTAGTTAGTTTGGCCTTCACACATATGGCAATCCTAAGGATCTTCTGCAGGCATTCCAGTTTCACCTCAAATTCAGTCACAAACACACCACACTCTGCCTTCCTAAATTCGCAAATGAGTCTGAGAAAATCAGTTGCCAAACTTGCAGCTCATCAGAAATTTCTGACTATAGAAGTTTCGTTACACGATGCATAGGAACCATGGTTCGACAGTGCAGGCCCTCTTCTGCTCATCTCAGGATAATTGAACGGATATCAGGCAGGGGGAGCAGCCTAATTTAATGACACCAAGATTGAGGGCTTTGAAGTTTTTAGATCAGTGTAATGCTACAGGTGAAAATCAGCGTAGGTGATGCTGTTAATCCATGTGTTTTATGTCTCTCGGAGTTGTGCAGCGCCATAGGATACTGTTTGTCAATGCTACCAGGGCCACCCAAATGTTCGTACTGGTCGGCATATAGTCAAATTAGTGACTACGATGGTAAAATAATAGGACTAATCCAGTAGTGTTTAAGATTACTTTAATTATAATTCGATCATAGCGTAAGGAGAACTGTAAAACTATCCATTCTACATGTGCACTGACCCGTGTTATCGTCTATTTTCAGTTGGGTTTAATAAAGAATCCGCAGACAATTCGGTTGGAAAGTTTAACAACGTACAACAAAGCTCTTTCCGGCATGTGAGTTGTGTATTTTTTCAGTTTACAGTAAAACCACCTTTCAAATGCCACTAAATTCAAAATCCCGATTTGTGTCAGCCGACCAGGCTATTCAGAATGCTTTCCTAATTGTTTTCCTCAATCGATCATGTTTCACTGAGTAAACACAAGTGCAACTTACTTTGGATCAGATTTCCATCATTCATAATTGCGCAATAACGTTTTCTTGTAAGTATGTGAAAAAGAAGTTTCTAATGACACATTCGCTCAGCTTACAATTCAGGTGGAGATTCACTGACACGGCCTGACCCATGTTTTCTAATGAGAATGTTTCCGCATGCAAATCAAAAGTAAAACGCTCAATGGCTTATCAGAATGGGAATTCCTACGTTCACGAGTTGAATATTTACGGAGAAAATCTGGTTTTTCATTGACAATGCAGCAAAACTGTCATCAGTCTAAACAGACTCCGCTAATATCAACAGTTTACCGCATTCAGTTAACGTTGTGCTCTAAAACAGGTTTGTCATTTTCGGACAAACAAACAAAACTATCATTTCGTTTCAGCTTCATGAAGTTGGCATCTAGTCTTCTCCCCCTTGGAATCTGTGTTCATTTCGCTCGTCGAGTCCAGTTGGACAGTTTTTTACTAACGATTAAATTAAATTAATTAAAAACTCATATATGGTCTAGTTTTTATGTAAACTGAGTGCAAAATTAATAGGAGAAAAATGAAATGTGATTCGAAATATGGCGCTGTTTGGTTAACGAAGTCCACTATGATAAGTGCTTTCGTCATTAGTGATTTACACTCCACGTACAACACAGTGTTACGTTTTCTTCATTGATTCTTTTAAGCTCCCCGGTGGATGAAGCACCTTGCCGTTTGAGTCATTCTTGAAGTTTTCGTCTTATATGACCCACTAAATTCTGGATTTCCATGCTACGAAAACCCACGCTGTTTTTATCTGCAGTTTTCATCGACGGAGCTAGGTTTTGTGATCGTAAGCCCAGAATTTATAATTTTTCCTCACAACCCGCGCACCGGTTGGTATTTACTGGATTTGTTGAAAACACTGCCGTCGAACTATATTTGCTGTGTCACTATCTTGAAGAAGTAAAGTTTTGCAGCTGATTGCAGAATAAGAACCGCCCTCTAAGGACAAATGCAACGAAATCATTATCAGCATCAAGATGTAAATTCGTCCGGATTGACCCTCCTGCGAACACTTAAATGCCACAGTTTCTCACCCTGAATGAGCTGTTTTGGATTTTAAATAAATCTCCCGAGGCTACTAGAGCTTACGTGTTGGGTGGTACTGTTTTTCTCTCAGGATGTTTTGGATACACTTAATTTTCCGAATGCTTACGCTACTACTACTGATGGATATATATAACAAACCAAAGTTTTCATGTTTGTCCATGATTCACCTGTTACACTGTGCTGTATTATTACAGGTGGTATGAACACACTCCCTTTATTCTTCCTCTTCTCCTTTTCTTCCAGAATTTACTTCAGCATGTCACGCTGACGTCCCCTTGTACAGTATGCAATTTCCCGGCGCAGGAAGGCTATTGTGTTTTTGGAAAGGTCTATCATCCCGGTTGCTTCAAGTGTTCTGACTGCGGGATGGAGCTGACGTGAGTAACTTCTCTATAGTGAACACGTTTTTCATTCGAACTTCGCCAGCCGTAATTGAATCAGTGTTCCTCAGTTAAATTGCACCATTCTCATATGCGGACACATAGTTTCTCCACGAAAGCAATACACACCATTTGACCCGGCGTTTATTTGCTGATTTTTGTTATGTTCATCATTCATCTTAATTATTTTATTATTTATCTACCCGTTTTTTTCACGTCCTACGCAGCTTGAAGAAGTGTCGGATAGTACAAAATGCCTTTTATTGTCCGAAGGATTGTCGAAGGATTACGAGTACAGCAAGTAAGGATTGCTCGGATTGTGTTGTAATTTCCTCTAAAGAATCCTAGTGTTCAGCTACTGTCACAAGCCGGCTATTTTCGTAGAATTTAGCTAAACATTCACTTCGTGATTTCTTACGCTTGTCGGATACTTTTTGCTGCATGAACAGATAGTTTTCATCTTACGCCGACAACTAACTTCAGTAGGCAGTGGAGCGAGTAGCTAAATGATTCGCACTTATAATTTTGAATTTTGGACAACTCCAAATAGACTGGTGTTTTGATTGAATGGTATTCAAAATCTTTACAAAATCTGAGGGTCAGTTAGGCCTGAAAGACGGCATTAAATCTAAGGACTTGGCTTCCCCAATTTTTTCACTTATCTTCCTACCAGTTTTCCTCATCAGATTTGCTGTCAGTGGCCTGATATCCAGGCCGTTCGAACATTATTCACCTACTGTGGTTCCGCGAATTCAAAAAGCTACCCCACTGTGGCTTGCGTACTACTGAGGGAGAAACGAAGTGGTAGCCGAGAATCTGCGATGGCGTAATTGGGTTCGTATCGCATAATATAGAAGGGAGTTCAAATGTTAATTGTGGCTGTATGGCTGTAGCTGAAGTCCAAGCCAGTGAACTGAATCAAGGACTGGTTTTTGGTTGATAGCCTTCAAGTCACTTGATAGGGGTTCCACTACTGAAAGCTCATACTGACCGACAACAGATGATTTTCCCAAGTATCCATGCGTCCGGCGTCGACTTTAAATCCACCACCCAAACATGGTCTCTCTAGGCTCAGTCACACGATTTGGCTCTTCATTTCACCCTCCAAGGTCGCATTATCCGTCCTTCTGAGCGGAACAATGTGAGCGGACCACTTTGAAGCTTGCACATTGATATTTAGATTTAGAAGTTCGGTCTGCGGGGACGTGTGTTCCCACGACTAACAATCACAGTTATTTTTGAGAAATACACTCATTTGCAAATCAATTTGATTTTCACGAGAGACTCATTTGAATCTCTCGTTTATGCTATTCTACAACTGAATGTGCTGCGCACAGGTCGCCCCATGATTCAGTTGGCACGATATTCGAGATATCGCAGTATATTTTTTTCATAAAGGAAACCACTCACAAGGTTGCTGATAACTCTTCGACAGCCCATGACCGCTTTCGCATTTTTGGGAGAGATTGCGGGTGAGAGCAGTTGAGCGAACAATGGCAAGGAGGAGGTGGCGAAAGGAGGTTCGAATGACTTACATGCATGAAGTCGTTGACAAACAAATATCACTCAGCAAGTCAATGGGAGAACAAAGAGTTTTGTTTCGGTACCCAGGCCCTGGCCTTTCATCCGGGAGTACGACCGAGTATTTGTTCAGATTCAGGGACTTCTTAATCTGACTCGGTTTTTTTCGAGTAATTGTGCTAGTTGAATAGCGAGAGGTGTATGGCATGACTGGTCACCCATGATGCTATTACCCACAACTAATGGGTTTTGAGCCGCACTGGGTTCTTGGCAATTTCTATTTGAAATTTTGCCATTTTGACCACTATTCTCTGATGGTCAAGGTCAATCGTTGATCAAAAAGAACTTCGGGTTTCCGGTGAAGGCTTTTGTAATCCACCCTTCTTGATTGGAACGCAGCATCGCTAGCCCCATTATTATAGACTTGCTGGTCTTCTTGCGCGACCACCGGGGTCCCGTGGAAGTTCATTATCAACAGCCTTGTGTTCAGTGTGAACCAATATTCCCCAGAAGCATCCATCGAGGCAGTTTGATTTAGCAAGGAATCCGACGACAGACATCACATCACGATTCGCTTGTTTGTTCGGCAATTTTGCCGAAATTCTTGGATGATGAGTATTTCGTTTCTCGACAAAAGTGACACATTACGTGATGCGAACATTTTTGCCCTACACATAGGCTATATACATGTTATATTTTTCTGAAAAAGCATAGGGTTTACGCTAAATTAGAAGACGCAGAAAGTAGATTTGTGTGAAGAAAAGTAGCACAAAGCTCGTTAAAAAGCCAATTTAAGGACAAATCGGTCGTCCATGCAATATATTGTGTAGAATTAAATTTGGTTTCTCGGCTATTGGTCGCTTCATCAGTACCTAGGCGTGCTTAGTTCTCGTCGCTTGCCAATATCGTGACCTAATTAACTGGTGGCTTATGTATAAAAACCTTGGACCGAATAAGCTTAGTCAACTCTTTCAGCGATGGCGATGAGGTCAGATACGTATGCCATGTTTTGAAGCGTGTCTTCGATGAGATAAACTAATTTAGGAGCCAGTTTGAGGCGCAACTTTCGTACCATGTTATGTACCACATATATTGGACAGGTATTTTTATTTATTTGAAGTCCTTTTCTCCGATGCAGACCTCAGCGCAGATACGATTCACCCTGTTGAATAGAGTCCTTATCAAGTCTCGTTTATGTGAAAACGGCGCGTATTTTAAGAAACAAGTATCTTTACACTGTGCGCTTCATCTTAAAATGCTTGGTTAACAGAGTTGTCAGTGCATCGTCTGGGTGAAACCACTAGGGATTTGTTGTAAACTGCTTTGCTGATTACAAGTAGATTATGTAGAAATGAATTCAATAGTGTGGAGTTTTCCAACATACGGAAGGATGGTAACTACCGGTGTATCACCTACACATTGATTAGAAAGCACTTATTCTTTGCGCAGTCATATGGAATAAAACGTCTTTTTTGCTGCTTACTGCTGAAAACTGACACGCCAACTTTTGTTACATATTGAGACCAAAGCTTCGAGGAGTTCAGTCGGGAGGGGTAATACACTATTCTCACTAGATGTGTATAGAAAATATATACACAGTATGCATATAAACTAAAATCTGTGTGGGTCGCAGCCTGGCTAAAAGCCCAGGATTTCCTGTAAGGGGACATTAATCAAACCAGACTTAAATCCACAACGTTACCCCTGATTTTGACTACTTCAAAACCATTTTCTACATGGTTCGCACCTTTTCGGAGCCTGTTTATCTATTTGAAATTTGTTATCCTGCTTAGAGTCCTGTTCGAATTCCGACGGTCACCTGCGTCTACAGTTACGGGAATGGAGGATTTGTCAGCCGACACTGCCGTGTATTATATTTGGATAGGTCACCTTTAACTTCAAAAACCGAAGCTAATTTTTTCCGTGGGGTAAAAGTACTATTTCTGAGGAGTGTTTTTTATTCCGGGCCATGGCTTTAGTTGTATGTTGTTCACTCACTGCATCATATTTTTGTGGGCTTTTTACAATGCGAAACTTTCAGGATAAGCCTGATTTTGACTTTCGGCTTGACAGACATGTAAATACACGGAATGATTCGCACGCTTTCATGTTAAATGGTCATCGATGAACGGCTTCATTTTGTTCTTCATCGAGTTGGCTTGGAAATCATCCTCATTTTGGACCATTTCAAATCACCCTGGTCCAGAAAGCCAACTAGAGTAACTAGCCAGTACGACGTTTGTTTTATTTCTGAATTTAATTACTGCTCGAGCACCAGACTAAGTTTATGCAAACAGTGCCGACATCTCATAGTTTCCTAGCAGTGATAAAATACTAAGTTTTCATTTGCCATCACTTGAGTTTGGGAGCGTGTGACGTCTTAACGAAAATCCAGGCTTAGCTGTTTTCTTTGGCGTTCTTACAAGTTTCCTATATATTTGCGTTCTTTTTTGGTGCGGTTTGATAACCGCTTTCAGGAGGCCTACTCCAGTACGTTATGCTAGCCTGTGTAGTAAGGCGGCGTCTAACAGCTCTATTTCGCCTAGATAACTGTGTTTCACTTAACTAATCTCACGCTTTGAATTGCACCAGCTCTTCTGCATAATTTTCTACGCATCACAAAACACTTTTTACATTTGTGCGAGCAAGAAACAAGTTTGAAACTTCCCAATGACTCCAGAAATGTTTTTAACTTCAGAAGTAGTGTCTTGGTGAATCTGCTTACTGCACAAACCTCATGCCGTATCAGAAGACTATTGGTCTTTATTTCGTTGTCGGATCGAGTTCGTTTCATTACCAATTTTTCAAATATACTGCCAAACATGGAGAAAAGCAACTTAGCTACGAAATTATTTTTTTACTCCTTTTGCCTCTTTTTTTAAACAGAAGCTTCAAGACGTGCGTTCAACCCTGAAGGGACCAGAGTAAGTTGCAGAGAAAACACTTGCTTCTTTTAAAAGGGAATTCATCTCAGATGTATATCCTTTAGCTAATTCGAGCGCCATCATCAAAAACCCTTTGAAACTTGTCGAATGCTGACGTTAGAACGTATCTCCTATCTTTTCCAGATAGTTTATAGCAAACCGGGCAACCAGTTGATTCTGATTAGATTAGCTCACAAGGACAAACATTCCTGCTAGGAGTGAACGAGTTTTCTAACTGAAGTTCTGCCTTGCGAGTTCATGTTTTATTCCCAGGTTTGACAAATCACTTGAACCGCACGTTCTTGGAAACACACACTTGCCGCTTTCTTTCTATTATAATGAGCTGGGTGTCATTGTAAACTTACAGTTGATACATATGTTACTTTCGGAGTGACATACTAACACCAATTCAGCGAAGACTTAGTCGTTGGTTTGCTGTATAAATTTACCGTAGCTTAATGTCAATGTGTTACTGACACACGTTGTAGCTAACAGAATAAAATTGACTTACCGTGGCATGCTTGGAAAAACGGAATAAATTATTCGTAATTTTGCACTGCCAGTTTGCTTGCCTGCATGCAACAGGCGGCTGAGATTGGTCCCCGGAAATGGACTCCATTCAACTCACCACTAACCAATCGTCCCAGTGGCTCAGTGGCGTCATGCAGTCTCAGCGCTATCGTACACTCAGTTTTGTTTTTATGATTTCACTGTGGTTTGCAAGAATATGGATGTTGAGGCTATTAGAAATGTTACCATTCACCCGCAGTTTCCCACATTCGCACTTCACGCTGCTCAAGGAAATAAGCCGCATACGTTGAGAGAAATGCGCTTTTGATGTTTATGGATAAATTGTTGCCTTAACCGTGCTCGTAGAAGAAAAAATATTGACACAAATGAAACCAAAGTAAAATCATTTCTGAATGACTTTTTAACGGCGTATTCCGTGTAAAGCTGTCAAGCTGGGATGATATCTTGCCTATTCCATTCTTACAGTCTTATCCCCATCAGAGGATGGCGAAGATGTAGGTTGGAAAAAAATACTCAGATCGGTTCCTTCAGTACAATGTTCTCGGCCACATCGGATTTCTCGATATTTTTACCGGTCTTTTCACCGGCTCGACGAAGCCCCGTTTCTCCGTAAATGAGCAGATCTTTCCAATACCACCGTTTGACGGAGTTGGTGGCAACTATTTCTGGGAGTTAATTTCTAATTTCCACTCCCTTTATTCAGCACGTTTTAAGAATGTATGGTTTATTACTGCCCTAATTTCAGACACACAAGTTCATCTTAGAAACTCATTACAGTATCTCCACCAAGGGATTTTCGATTAGACCTTTTTGGATCCAATTAGATCTGTAGATATTCACCTGCATTATAGCCTTATACGTTTGCGCTGATCGTGCCTCCAATGAGCGTCTGTAGGCAGTAATTTGATCATTCTGACTACTCACCAGTAGCTAGACTTTAAAGAAAGCATATTTGTACGGACCCCTACTGGAAAAACCAAGTCTTTTACTTGGGTAGACTTCGCATGGAGAAACAGCTTTCCTGTCTAAACGAGCACTTTTATTGGTTTCGTCGTGTACCTGATTGTCTAGGTAGTGCTCATTTCGCCCCAGTTAACTAAACGTGGTACATTCTAGTCACGTGGATATATTTCTCCCTTGCAACGACCTTACAATTGGGTGAAAACTTTTAAGTAATTCACCTTTATTCGGGGCTCTTGGAGTAGCTGTTTTCAGTTGGCTGCCTTAGTTTTGTCAACAGTACGTCCATTAGCGGGACCCACCCGTCTTTGTCAATTTACATTGCACCGTTAGAGGTAGACTGGTAATGTGAAAAAAGCTCAAAAAAGCTCAAAAGAAGACCTTGTCGCTATGTTGAGTGTTTGTATTCTATTGGGCTATTTAATTCTCCATTTATTCTGATTGGATCCTCTTATGTTGATGATTTTACGGTTTGAGAGTATGCTGATTCATAACAGATTGAAACAACGCCAATTGACAGTGGTCATTGGCCGGCACCGTGTTTCGGGAGAATCGCCTACTCGGGAGAAATGCCTACTCCGAACAAATCAAACACATGCTCATGTCTCAGTCATATATCATACATAAAAAAACATCCTACATCCTTCTATTGAAATCTAATTTATTTCATAGGTTTTAGATCTTTCCGTTTGCAAGGCCACAGCAGAACATTATGGCTTCACAGCCAATAGACCTCACCTGATTTCGTTTTTAGGGATAAATATTGACGACTGCTGGTTTTCCTAAAGTACACTCAAGGATGATCGGAACATTTCGTAGGTTTAAACACATTCCTTGTTCGGCGCTGAGAATGAGTGTAATTGGTTAATCGCCTCCCTGATGTGTTAATGTATTCGGTAGTTTAGCGAACCCTCACTGCGTCTCATTTGACCAGTGTAGAATTTGTAGGAGTAGTTGCAACAATGATAGCACATCTGCCTACGAAAGGCTCTGGCACATTCCTTCACTTTCTACCATAGGCTGCAAAAATCTGAGTCATTCGAATCTTTCATAAAACCTAATCGACCCACCTGTCATTGCACATGGGATAGTTGCGGAAACGTTTGAGAGGGATGTCACGGATCGGTGTTCTTCAGCGTACGCTTGTCATTGGAAAGTCGAAATGCCTCATTTTAACACCTGAAGACGTGCGACTGGGTTGCATAAGCTGCATTCTGCATCCGTTATCCTGTGGAAAGTGTAATAGTTGTTATCCCATCAATGCACTGTAATATCGTAGACTGATTATGGATAACGAATAATGGTGGAAAGATTTTCTCATTCCAACGAAAAAACTAAAGTTGTGCGCTGGATTGGGTTTGGGGTTTGGGTTCTAGTATCACTCAGTTTACATTAGTTTCCAATTACCGGCAAAGTTCGGCATTGCTAAATTGACTTTTATCGGAGGGTGCAAAATGTTTGTTGCAGCGTCTAGACAAGTTTTTGCATTCCTTGACGTATATATCTTGGATTTGGTACAATGCTAAGCTATCTTCGTGGCATTAAATTAAAGGATCATTGTGGTGTGCCAGGTCGTGCTTCTCTAAGAGTGTGTTCGAAAGTTTATAGTAAGTAAACCGTTACGAGTAAACATCATCGGCAGACGGCATGTGGTGGTTGAAATTAAGTGCATACGAGAATAACTATTGACGGTCTGAAAGTATATTGCGCCTGCAGAGCTCCCGATTCGTTGAAAGTGGGCATAGTAACTTCGATTAGCTCTTTGAAATATGACAAAAGACACACAACCTACACATTTAACCGCACGGTACCTCGGTACTGAAACCGTACCATGTGGTCGGATGCAAAATCTGTGATTTTTAAGTCAAACTTTCAATAAAGCAGTTTATTCTTCTAAAAAATTATGGGTGCCTGTAAATCGTTTTGGACACCGAGCTGTCACCGATTTTGTCCGGTGAGCTTTTTGTTCTCATCTACTTATATTTATGACTGAGCACCCAGAATCCACTCAGTAATAAATATTATGCTGCAAGTAAAGTCAGACTGCGATGAAGAATTTGGGAACACAATACGATAGGTTCTTCACGATTGAGCACCTCATAGGTATTTCACGAGGGATTCGAACAAACGAGCTTCGGATAGTCAGTAATATGAGACTTTGGAACTGTTTGTCGTGAGTGAGTAAAGTACGCAGAAAAGCTTACTATGACTGATCCAACCATTTCGGGAATCGTCAGTAATGCGAATGCCCCGAAAATGAATGCCCTTTCGAATACTCATTTTGGACATAAACCATACGACGACGGGTGACAGTGTGAAGAGCTAGCAAATGGAAGAGAATGAGGCTCGAAACTCTCCTATGTATCAATAAACCATCCCATTCAACACCACAATCTGGAGCTCAGAGGAAGGCCCACTTCATAGGATGAGTGAAACATCCTCTTGGGAGCTCGTCACTAGGGAAGTTAATCAGTACGTAACCATGTGGTACGGCTTCCCTGACTGAAGGATAGTATACCCACCCTGAGTTAGAGCTAATCACCCTGCTGATTAGCTGCTCGTATCCGAACTGTTCAGTGTTCAAATACTGACCAGAAGGTCACAGGTCTAAACCTCTCTTGAATTTCGTAAGTTTGACATAGGTGAGCTTTAGCTACAGAACACAATTCCTGTTGGGGACTGGCGACTTTTGGTTGGTTCTAAAAAACACCGGGCTAGTAGTGTTTGGTCCAAACTGCATTTAATACTTGATCTCACCAACCCCCAATCTAACAGGTGGCACCTGATCCGATGTTGGATGCCTTCCGCAATGACAATTACGACTTCGAAGTATATGCAATAATTCCTAGACAGAACTACTTCGGTTTGTCAAGCGTTAAGGATACCAGCATATCTTGTTTGAATTTACGTTCTGCATGTTAGTTTGTACATAGGGCTTCTATTTTTCATTTCGGGATCTTCAGAGATATCCGTGAGTTGTGCAGTTCCGTTGATTTCTAACAACGACAAAGCACCAATTCAGAGATTCTAGGCTTTTCAACATATATTAACATCTTTTAATAAGGAACTCTGTGTTAAAAGCTATCATAGTTTATTGAAACTTTTCGCCGTATTTCTACCACTTTGAAATCCAACCAGCGTTTAGGTTGGTTGGCCTGTAAAATATCCGTGTTCCAATATGTGAATAGTGGTAGAATATTTCGTCAGACACAGATATGTTTTAGTGTACCTTACCGTAAACATACATAATACACATCTACATTTGTCGGCGGTCTATTTTTCGGGCTGAAGATGGTTTCCTTGAACATTCTTAGTGGTAATGAAGCTAACCTAAATTAACCATAATTAATGTGAATTTTGGCACCAGCGTGTGCTCGTTTTTGGTTCTAAACAGCAAATCTTATGTTTCTTAGCACATAGCATTTACCGTTTTGCTTTCTGTTTTTCAGAACCACCACAAGATGCAATGTTGGTTTGACTGAAATTCCACCAAACTTTCCATCATTTTTTACTTGACTTTTTTGGAGTTTAACAAACACGCTCTTTTTATCGGCCTCGTTCTTATTCAACATTGGGAATAGTATGACTGGCGTTTCCTTTAATCGGAAAACAATAGAAAATGCTCTTTTAAATGAGAGCAAAATTTTAGTTGTCCTCATGTTTTTTCTCATGTTTCTTGTTTGAGAGTGCTCCAGAAAGTTTGGGCCTCGTGCAAAATGCTGATGCACAGGTAACTCACGATGTCATTCGCTGTTATTTACTGCTTACTTTCTGCAAGAAGGAAAATGCGTGGCTTGTGGCTTACTGGAGCCTTTTGTATTCAATGTTCCGAAGTGTTTAGAAATCGGAATTGTTTTGTGACGTGACCATCCGGTTAGTTAGGCGATTCCGGTAGGTTTTTAACTCAGACGATCAAATTCTTAGATCTACTTTGTATGTCACTGAGGTTAAAGCTGAAGGAAAAATTATTAATGTATCCAAACTTTGGGTACAATAGGTGCGCGGAATGCAGTTAGGTGACCACTGCAAACACGAATAACGAGTTACTGTCTTCGTGTTAACGTCTTAGTACTACTCGGTTTTAGTTTACCAATATTCGATAGCATGTCCAAGCATTTCAAAATCAGTTTCGAGGATTTTTTTCTTGAGGTGCAGAAACTTCTTTTCAAAATGGTATGTGAATGCAAACGTATAACCCAATAAGCTAAAGATTTGTTCTTCAGAGAAATGTCCAAGTGTTGCCTGATTCTCAGTTACGATATAAATGTTCTTCAAAAAGTTGCTTATTACGAGTTTTGGACCTTCCGTAAGAACTTACTGGTTGAAATGAGAGAACCTAACGAACAAGAAAATACTCAGGACAAGTGAGTGAAGACCTTCGACTACCGTTTTAGTTCTGCCACCGAGATGATAAAAACCTCTTAGAATTCAACGATATAAGTGATGATTGTGGGATGGCTTGATGGCTTTCTTTTAGTTTGTAGGGAATCGGAAATAAGTATTTCAGACAGCTTGGGGCGTGTTTTTTACACTCGCCAATGTCATTGGTGGTAGGGCCAACATTGCATGGCTTACAACGGGCAGCGAAACAGTCCTTTGGCATTTTAACTTCAAGTTTTCGCATTTAACACATTCACAAACGCAGCTGAAATGATCGAGAAGCTGGTAGATGCACAATCAGGAGAGCAGTTATGTGAGGATATTTTACACGGATGTGCACAATGACCTTAGGAAAAGACTGACGAGGTGACTCGCTTTGGCTGCCCATAGTTTGGTCGCGTACTTTGCACAACGCAACTCAACAGTGCAATTATGGAAAATGTGCTGTTAGTCGGACTTGAATGTTTTCCACCCCCACGTTTATGGTAACAGGCTATCGTGGAGCTGGAATTTAGCTGGGCGTATCACTCAACCGTGATCTTATGTGAAGCAACCTAAATCAGAGCAATTTTTGAGAGACGAAATCGTAAGCTGTCGCTTGGATTGTTGTAACAACTCCATGGGACATTGATGTATGATATCTGATATCTAATATGGAACAATGCCATTTTGCGCACTGTTACCTAGCGTTTAGTCTTGAGAAAATTCACCGACATATTCGCCGTTAATCGTTTACTGTATCCATTAGAAACAGGATAGCAAATGGCGTTCAGTTGTTTAGCGCACATTTTGTTGTCTTTTTTTTCATAGCACTCGCTGCATAGGGGCGGATATCCGCATTTGCGGATGTGTAATTTTTGTGATCAGTTTGCTCTTCAGTTGCTTGGGGGCAGTTTATACAAGAGGGAGATTTGAAAGCAGTTGGATTTAACCTGATAGCATTTGCAAACTAAAATTGCAGCAACCCAAATGCCACTGTCAGCCTGTTTCGTAATGTGTCGAACAGCTGATTAAATCAACTAGTAGCTGAAGTCTGGAAAATCAGTACGCAATCTTAAAAGTAGTCAGTAGTTAGCTGGTCTATTCAAAAAGTTCCATCCAGGTGCTTGCACCTCAGCATTAGTCGAAACACACCAGATCTCCAAAGACAATTTCGTACTCACCATTCACAAAAGTAAGGAGGAGGAAGCGTACTGTCTGATGAAATTACACGTATAAGTGGCCAAAAGTAACAATCGAGCATTTCATTCTTCCAGCATTTCTTTGTTGTCTCGTTAGAGCATAATTCAGCCGCCGTCGGTAGCGCGGCAGTTTTGCTTAGTCTTGCTCATCCATCAGGACCACAGCGCCCTCAAAGCAGTATTATCTGTTCAAAGCCAGAACAACTCGTGCAAAAATCTACCCAGTTGCCTGTTGGAATGGTCACTAAATTGTGCACACCATTCATAACCATCCTAATGCGGAATAAATATCGCCAGTTTGCCAGGGTCTTTCATAGATCACCTGGTGATTTCAGGTAAGATAACACATCCCACGCTTACAAAATGAGAGCTGACAAAGCATACGATCTATATACGATGAGTATAAAACGTTTAACGCAGTTTCTGATAGCGATGATTTACAAGGATCAAATGTCTTGGCTATTTCTACTTAAAGAAACTGCACAAAGTCTACCTTGAGGTTTCCAAAAACATTAAGCTCTGGCAAGCTCCAGTCCTGAGATGAATGGCATAATCCCTAGCACTTTACTGGTGAATAATTTTGGTGGAAATGTAGGGAACAAAACTAAAGTAACTATATGAACATATTTGGGTTACAAAACTACCTATGCCATATTTTAGTCATGAAATACGAATGCAAGGGTGTAGGGCTTTGTGGCTCTTTGAAAGCTTACTATAAACTATCGCCTGGTTCATCTTAAATCGTTCAACTTAAATGGAACAAACATCTGGATATTTGATGATAATTTCTATGACACAATAAGTCAACTGAAACCAAACTCTTCTTGTGGCAGTTGAAAGCGAAGAAAAGCTCCGAGCAACATTCACTGCCATGGCGCCGTTAAACTCTATTGTAAAACCGTTCCTGCAAATAAGTTTGGTTGTTAGTGTGATTGACCTGTTAAGAGCTGACTACAAAGAAAAAGTTTAGATAATAAAATTTGGAACGTAGTATATATATTGGTTATACAATAATTTATTCAAAGTTTTACAATTCTTAAGATCCATACAACTACCTTAATACATCAGCTTCTACATGAAGCAAGTAGGAAAATTTGTAGGTGAAAGTGTGTGTTACGATTCTTAGACACCCAGATGCGTTGGTAAAAGTAATAAATCAGATCATCCTCGTTCAATATGGAACAGTTTAAATGTTTAGTGTTTCGTACACATGGAGTGTGAATCCAAGTCATATCTGAGCCAAATACTTCAGATTGGAATTTTACGTTCCTTACCAAAAAAATTTAGGGTAACCGTATAAAGAAAACCAGGGAAAATTTGCGTGAAAAATATAGCAAGCTGGTGCATTCCGGATAAAAAATGCACAAAAAATCCTAGGACGAAATTAGGCTGTTTAAAATCTCATGGAATACCTTGACCTGGTAACTTTGTGTATCTGAAAATTTAAGCTTTGCCACTGAATATTTGGAAACGCTTTTGTTGATACTGCATGAACGATGTGTTGTTCACGTAAGTTATATGTCACAAGCAGAACAAAAGGATGATAGTGTAATTATTTCTAGCTGTCGAGGAACAAGATCATATCATTTCTATTAAGCCCTGTTTTAGTTTCTGATGTGCACTTAAGTTTCCATCGAGGTTGCTCAAATATACTTGGTTTGGAGAGAAAAACATAGCGATAGCAAACAATACTTGTCGAAAAGAACAAATATTCTTTTTTATTTGCTTTAGAGAAGAGATTACTTGTTTAATAGTCTCTTGTTTGCCCCGAATTAGCCACTTGGATGCATGTGAAAGGAGGCGAATCGTAGTGCAGAGATCTTGAGAACCGTCTGGATGAAAAGATAATTTCAATAATTACTAGATCAAGAAACCGGGTTATCTATCCAAAACAATAAACACTAACCTTAAACTTTTACTGTTCAATTCCTGTTGGTAAATGACAAAAACTATTTTCAGCTAGTAAGTAAAATTAAGTGTCGGCTGGTAATGAAACTTCGGTAACTACTATTCAGGTAGTGGGATCATAACGCCTTCTTGCCACAGTGGGCAAACTGAAAATTGATTACTGCAAATGACTTAACCGTAACAGGTAAATCGCCAATTTTACCGTGTGAAATATAACACTTCTTGACGTAAGTAAAAAAAACACCACATGCTTTTTCAACCACATTCAGTCACTGAAGGTTCTCAGGTAGACCTGAAATAGTTCTGAAATATTTTTTTGATCTCCACGTGTCTGGTCTTTTAAAAGCGCTTCCAGTCATTGCCTTTCTGAGGTATTAAACGATACGATGTGCATCTTTGTTTCGCTGATTGTAGCAGAGTGGTCACTAATAAGCATAGTACACATGTGCGACTATTCAGCGCGATCCAGAAATAATCGATAATTATCAGGCGCATTTTCACACAAAGGTGTTAATTTGGGTTTACTTTTTGTCGTAATACCACTAATAGGATGCAGACTAATTAGAAATGCTGTTCGCGCTTTAAAGAATAAAGTGGATTCTAACTTAACCGTCGCAATAATCTGCCGGTAAGCCAAGCACTTTCTTTACACTTTCTCTGCTTTCTTTTGTCTAATACCGACGGCTGCACGAACAATTATTAATTTTGATGACATACTTTGGCGGAATATTTTAAAACATTTTCTGCGTCACTATATTTGTTCCAGTAAAGTAAAAACTAGGAAGTACTTGCCTTCCAAATGCTCTGTAAAGCAACCATTCTTAAAAAAAATCAATTTTTGCCAAAATTATAAAGCATCTTTGAAGGCGTGGACTCCGAAAAGGCACAACGCAGGTTGCTCTGGACATGCCGAGCCGAGAACAGACAACTAAACCTAACCTCATTTTAACATTTTATGGATGATTTGAGCTCAGAAAATCCCAAGGGCTTTTTATTATCCATCATTTTCTGGACAGCATACTCAACATCAAAAATAGGTGTGGGAACGTAAATACATGAATATAATTAGTTTTTTAAATCTTACAAAACGTGTTGTTTGCTTTGTCACTTTACTCAAATTGAGGCTTGAAGATGGTGTCTTTTCTTCTTGGTGTATGCCATAATATAAGCGCAGGTGAAGCTGATGTATTCTTGTGTATACGAAGTTTCCGTCGGCATACTTTGCTTATATCCACTAATACACCACCAAAAACATCCAGTCGCAGTGCAAGTATCGATATATCTTGCTTGAATGCTCAAAAGTATGGCTTGCTTTTGCATGATTCTTTCATTTAAAACAAATGACTAGGCGTAGTCCAGCGACCTGTAAATTTGAGTAGAGGAGTGTGGATTATTTACGGTTCGCTGGTAGTGTTAGGCCGTGACTAGGATTTGGGGCCAAGACAAATAGTACCACAGCTAAAAAATGGAATGCACCAAAAGCTCGGATCCTAATGAATTTCGCAAGCAACTCCATTTAAATTCAAAATAATTCGATATGGTCGGATCTATAAGTGTTTCAAATTTAGACGGCATCATAGGGAAAATTTTGATAATAAAATTATTGAAAGAGACCGAAATGTTATGTCTAAATATCTTAAGATTACCCAAATGAAGCCGGTCTACGAACATCATGTTCATTCAAGTTCGTGCTTCACCAGTTGTACAAAGTCTTCTTTAGCGATGCCTTTTGTCTCGGTTTTCTTGTAGAAAGCAAATTCTCTTAAGCCCCAACGAAAAGACTAACGGCAAACAAATAAAAAGTTCGGAGGGAAGAAAATCGATACTTCACGGGTAGATGGTGAAATACATTGAAAAATTTAGGGAAATGTTCATTGAAAACGAATAGTCAAACGCACGCGACCGTGTTTCTGCTTTTGCAAATCAGATTTTTGCGCAGAATCCCCTTAAGCCTTCCGTTACAAATGTGAACACAGCATAGACAACCATGCTACCGCACGAAGTACTAGTATAATTTTATCAAACGCCCGTAGCAGCAGGCTGAACCAGAAAGGAGTATGTTTGCTAGGGTGCCGAAACAAGGCCACTCAGAAGAAATTTGACTGCAATATGGAGTACTTCTTCTGTTTGCACTGTATACAGCATTATCAATGGTAATGCGGCATAGTTCTTTGAGTCTGTTACTACTGGAAGCCAGAAGCCAAGAGGAATGCATCACAACGCAGGATTTACCTCAAAGATTGGCTTGTTTTCGTCATTCTTCTGGCAAAAACTCTTGCTCCATTTCATTTGTTTATGTGATTTTTCCATTCCAAAAAATACCCAGTGTATCGAATAACAGCATGACGCCTTTCATATTCTTTGTGCAAAGGGCTTCTAGTGTTATTTTAGCGTGACGTTAGTGGTATTCAAGCTAAGTAGGCTCTATAACGGACTAAAGGGCTCCGTGATTCAGAATGTAATTTTTTATATCAAAACTAATTCCAATAAGCCCGTTAGACAGTCGAATAATTTTCAGTTGATTTAAACTAAACGGAAGATGACAAACTGAAAAATCAAGTGGGAACTTCTACAGCTTCAAAAAACTAAAATAATGCGAACGGGGGTTATGTGACTTGAAGTTTCATCAACCAAATCATTCGTCAGTTCACCAGGAATTAGTTCCAATTCGAAAACTAAAGTTCTCCAAAAGAACTGCAAAATTATGTGCTCTAATTGTCATCGCAAAAATTGCAACAAAGCAAGATAAAATACTGATGAAACTTTTTCGGACTCAAACGCTACTCTTTGATAAGCCCATTGAACAATTTGAGCAGTGGAGTGACGAAACACGCCTCAAATCTTTTTGCTCGGCATCTCCAAGAGGCTCTTCTTGAATCCTTCCCATCACAATCTTCGAAGACCAACTTGTAGGACTTTTGAGGTGGTGAATTCTCATTTTATATTTGACTGCGCTTCTAATATAGAGAGTATTATTGACTGGGTACTAATCTTAATCTTAGTCCAGTCAACAACCAATTTAAACAAGGTAATCCTCAACTTGGCTGGACAGTTTTTCCTAATTGATTCAGGTCAATGTATTTTAGGGCCAAGTAATCGTGATTCATGTGACTGAATTTGTGATTAGCCCCTGAAATCATTTTTATAAACTGACCTTGATTAGAGCAAATGCGCTCAAATTTTTTCTTCAATTTCGTATCCAAATGGGACTCGGGATAGCGGAATATCCATTTGAAATGGCTTCAAAAAAGAAATCTTTCAGACATAAGCCGGCTTCTCACCTTTAGTACTTCTGTAGAATGGGACTGAAATCCAGTGCGTCACTGTATGTTTTGGAAAAATAATTTGATATCCAAAACAATTCGCTATGGAAAATTCGTTCTGTGGTGAGAAATTTTCTAACCGATAGATCTGTTCAGGTTTCACAGAAGATCTTCTTGAACAAAAATGTTTCAGTAGGAAACCAGCTAACTGGGGAGTAGAATGTTTGTACACCCGGATCCACTGAGTGTAAAAGGATCAGAGGTGCAAGCAACACTAGCATCTTGATCCACCAGGTACGCAGGATCGAGTTTTGCCGTTGATTCTACTCCAGCCAGCAGCGCAAAAGATTTCAGTGGTAGTAAGCGTTCTTTGGAGAGGAAAACCTTCAGAACATCCTCAAAACGGATGACTTACAAACGCGTGCAAATACCCAAACGAGTGAGGGGACTATTTTCAAAAGTGGATCGTCGATCTTGTTTTATTCTTTTTACAAGAGTAACGTGAATTGTGCCGTTCAAAATGAAACTGAATAATATTTAATTAAGAGTTACTGCCTCCATATGTACATGATCTGATTTCTTGTCTGCAAAATGATCACCAGCCCGGTGTTTCTACAGTCTAAGGTAGAACTTGTATGGACAACCTATTACCAGGCGGATCAGTAAGGAAAGGTGAACTCGGTATTCACCAAAGCCATTATGTGTAGAACAGTTTTTCTCATACGTATTCGCATAAATTCATTACATTAGGCCTTACTTCTTTGGTGCAAGCACTCAAAAAATTACTTTAAAATCGTCTAGAATGTTAGTGATGTACTGGCACCTGATCAAGCCAAAAGTGGATGTCCCTTATGCCTAATTCAACAAATTCCGTTGATGGACCTTAGGGTTTGTTGCATAGTTTGCATGCGGTTTAGTACTTCGTCATGTTGACATGGTACTTACACCAAACAACACGCAGCAATAGAATCCACTGTTTCTAAGGCATTCAGCAGACTGACAGTGCCAACGAAGCATTTTGAAACTCAGTTATGCTGAACATTTAACGCGCATTTATGATGCGTATGTTAACTGCATTTTTCATAGCTTGTCTAACGGAAGAAATCCTTGCATCCTAGCAGGTCAACAATATTGGATGACCAGCAATCCTGTGACAAATTCGTTCGACGCCATCAGTGAACAGCGAAAAAAATCAGGCGATGCGTTCCTTATTTACGCCTGCACAGACTGCGTGCACCTGTTCATGGCTGCCTAAAATACTCGTGCGCACCATGAAAAATCCACAGGTCTACTGTATGCTTACATTTTTAACCAATCGCCGCATAATTTTCACATTACCATCAAGCTTTTCGTATTGGACAGATGTAATTTCTGTTCCATCATTTTTACCCCTTACTTTTGAAATATTTGTACAATGGTCTTTGTACTATATCGAGCAAAATTATTGCATCGGTCTTGCACCCCTACTTATTTAAGGTTTTGGGTACTTGGTTTATGAACTAACCGGTGGGATCACACATAAATGTTTTTTAACCAACCCTTGTGTTTTGTGCAAACACTGAATATCTGGTTGCATGTGACGCTTGAGTCAAGCACGTAAAAGAATTCAACAAAATTTTATCGAGGCACAACATCTTAAAGTTAAGGGCCTGTCTGGAATGCTGGTGGAACCTACGGACCTCTGGCTCTAATGCAACGAATGCAGAAGAATATATCATTCTGTTCTGGAAGCTTGAAGTTTGCTTTCATTTTGGATTTCTTTGCTCTAATACTGGAAAACGGCAATTAAGGCAACTAATTTCTTAAAGCCGCCGTTTTCCTCTTTTAACCTAATGACTTCAGATATTCTTATTTTGGTTGAATTTTCTATAACTCTGCCCAGAAGAACGGATGTCTACTTCTTCCAGGTAATGTCAATTAATAGATGTCTCATCTTCTAACGCAGAAAGGCTTGGTCTGTGAAAACGTAGAAAGATATCACACTCCGTTGTTTTGTTCTGTAGAGTCAAAACATTTTATTCTCACACTGGGAACAAACTACCTACAAAAGTATTCTAATCTATAAGCAATCCGCGTCATTCTGATTTTCTCTGGTCTGACAGCACTGCGCGTATTTGTCGTTTTCCTACTGCATTTCCATTGAACAGAAGAACAATTTTCAATAGCAAAACGTTGACCATATTTCATGAAGTAGGCAGTTCTAGACATCCCCAACTATATAGTGGCTCTCAAACTTTCTTTTTGCCTGTAAACCATCTTTTCTGATCAACAATAATCAAAGCGCTTTAACGCTACTTCTTAGATCTCTAGAAAGCAAAGTTTTGTATGCAGCTTCTAACCTACATTCTTCGGTAATTATCCGAATGAGGATCATGCTTCCATTGATTCTTACCTGGGTCCTTGAATAAACGTTTTCCCAGTCTAGCTCGTGCCCTATCCAATCATCCAAGCAGGCCAGCAGTATTTGATGGTTTTTGTGGTAACACGTTAATTTCTTTGAGGTCAAAGCGTAAGCTGTTCTACGTCTCTCCCACATGCAGTTCCTTGCAGCTATCACGTTGAAGCTTGCCTGCATCATTGGTCTTCATCAGTGTGTCCAAGTTCCCCGCTTGTTTTGCGGTGTTTCTCCGCAGTTTTCGTAGGTTTGCGGACCAATACTGCATTGTGTTGACATGACAATCTACCATTCATTTCAGAAACGTACTTTACGTACGAGAATATGACTCGTTTTATTCCTTGTTTTGGTGTTGGCTTGAACAATTCGGCATTTCAGAAGTCTTGCTTCACTGGATTTCTTGGGTGTTCTGTTCTCTGAAAAAACTTACGACAGCAGTTTTCTTGTGCGAGCTTGTGCTCTTTAGTGCTACAATGCGTCCAGTTTTCGTGAATGGTACTCCGGAGTAACCTAATTGCAATCAATGGCTTTGGTGATCGCTGTGATAACTAGGGAGTTAGTCAGTCTGTCTAACTTTTGTTAAAACTCTGGGTCCTGGTTGTCCGATTGACAGCCTAATGTTAAAGACGACCGATTTACTCCTCTGATATAGACTTGATGCCGCTAGAACAATGCTGATTTACGGGTTTGTTTGATGTAATTTATTCCTGTTTATGATAAGGAAGCCTACCTAACAAATCCACATTGCTGCGTTTGCATCAAGGCTTACAATTCTCTCCGGCGTTTATGATGAAATATATGCGATGCATCCTACAAATGAGCACCTCCGTAAATGCGCCAACTCTTTCCCTTTCACTAAAGAAAAATGAGGTTAAATTGCCAAGATATGCTTCTTCAACAATTAAGTTGCGAGGCCTATTGACTTTCGATGGCTTTCTTCATTCGCTTACCGTAGTACGCAAAATGAGCTTTTGTTGTGAGATCCGCTTTTTCATCTTAGGCAGATGGTAGACATTCCTCAGCTTCTATTTTCTGTTGTAGCACAGCTGTTGAAATGCCCCCTTGTGGTCGGGCATGTCACACAGCAGAGCGTTTGCTTTAGTAGTGGAGGTTATTCTAGTTTTTTTTAAACTGGCCCTGTAAAATGGGCTTAATAGTGATCGGCATGCTTTTGGTGTCCCAGTTCTTTGTACATGGTATCCAGATCGTCCCCGTGGACAGATTTCTGCTCAGCCGAAACATCCTGGCAATTCATTGGTACTTTAACAAGTGAGAAACGCAAATGCGAAACTGATCTCCACACGCGGACAGACTACTTGTGTGTTATTCTCCTCGAAGATATCTCAAGCTCGACTGCGCTTTTTTACTTTAGCGGTCACCATACAATGAGTGTAACGAGGATGCTAAACGTCTGCCCACTTGTATACCGAGATGTCTTCACGTCCTTAGTGCGCGTTCTCGGCCTCTTGCAATGATATGCTCCTCTAAAGAGTATGATTTTATGTGGTTTATAACAGAATATTACACGCTGTGTGATAATTTAACTGAAGGAAAGCGCAGTTCCGGAAATAAGAGTTTTCCTTCATGACGATAAAAAGGCTTATATTTGAGTCCTGCTGTGCCAAAATTGTCATTACTAGCGTTAGAGCTCCCCATGTTGCAAGTAGGCTATATATGTTAACATCAATTCAAATCCATATCAGGCTATGCAAAAATAGATCAGTAAAGTATAACAAAAGAGAAAACGTTTAGCAAATCTCAGTAGACCGAAGACGTTAGTTACCACATGTTGCAGATATACATACCTGGTGTTTTTTAGCCGCAAATACTGATTTTTTTACACGGCTATCCTTGTGCTCTCTAAAGAGTTGGCTTAAGATGTGCACAAAGGGACAAAAGCTGTCGAATTTTCCATCTAAGTAGAAAGTGACGTGACATTACGGATAGTATTGGCTGTTACTGAATGCTCTTTTATATACAGTAAATAACAAATATTTGTCGAGATGCAAAAACCTCCGTCGTACACAGATCGAAATTGCTTCGGCTAGGCTACTTTGAGTGAATTACTTTCAATAGGGTGCAATGCGTCAGAAAAAGTTGTGCTTTGTGCTAAGTTTTTCATCAGAGTCAAAGCAGCAAACTTGATATGAGGCACCAGAGGAAGGAGAGAGGTTGCTATGGTCTCAGAAATCTCATAAAGTCTTTTTCCAAGATATATGTTGCCTGGACTCTGTAAATGCTTGTGCCGGTTTAGGTTTCAGAACCAAAAACTAGGAACATACTTCTGAAACCTGCACTTAAACTATCAGACAAATCTTTTACCCGAGTTTATGGTCTAAGTTATTTTGGATAATTTCCTTCATATTAAAGACTAGGTGGTCGTCTGGTTAATGATTACTTTACCGAGTAAAACTTTGAGCAGCATGCTGACTATGCAAGAATGCTGACTAAAAAGCATTGAGAAACATTCAAACATCTGCTGGAATGTTCTAGAAAGTGACTAATGAATACCGTCGTCTCAGCAACCGTAAAATGAAATCTGATTTAATAGCCCACAGTTTCGTCTTGCTTGAAATGCAGTGGCTACTGCAGACCAACATTCGAAAATCAATTTATGACACGAAAATATCAGGTGTGTCTGTGCAGTTGTGTCTAGCTTTCAAACGTAAAGTGATTACAAACAGTTAAACACCTAAATGTGTGAACTGATATTACAGTGAATACCAGCAATGCGTGGTGGGAACGCACATTGTTTTGCCTGCCGAGAGCCGGTACTTCCTTGCGAAGCGCTCCGCATCGTCAACCGCGTATGCCACGAGGAATGTTTCAGATGCTTCACCTGCCAGCAGCCGTTAAGGTAAGTCTATCCGACGAAATGCAACTTGGTTCTCGGCCAAATAATAGTGTCATTGCCAATTTTGTGATAACAGTTTTGAAGCCCTAATAAAGTACCAACTGGAATACTAGTGTAAAAAGTCACTGTTGACGTGCATTTTATCTCACCACAGTGCGTATACGGAACCGCTGATTGTAGTTATGGAAATAATCGTACAGACTGCAGACCGTCACTAAGACTGCGTTTTAGTGGGATTTTACGCAGCATCTATAGTGCTAGCAAAATAATGACATTGGTCTAGTGTACGAATTTACTAACGGTGACTGTTTTGTATGTAGGTCACATCAGCTTAACAAGTCTGCCTTGGTGCATCTGCCAATAAACGGTTGCAAGCTTCCAGGTTTGTGCATTCTGGGATCCAAATATCGTTCTAGCAACAGATTTGCTGTACCAGGGTGATACTTGATTGCGACAGATTTGACCGGATCATCTGATGTCTCATATTTTGATGCCAATTTGAACACGATAACGAGGTCAGTGCAAGTCTTCCTGCCTTTTTCGAGTCATCGGACAAAGAATTCGTAACACTGAATGAGTCGCCTCTGATGGGTTGGCGTGCTTTTTTGTAACCCCCGAGTAGGATGGGTAGAGGCATACCCAGGCATATGTATTTATGCTTTGTACGGAGGGAAACCAAAGTTACCGACCGTACTACAAGAGTGTATATAGTTTCCAATCAATCATTTTTAAGAAAACCGCCGTGCAGCCATGTGGAAATGCCATGACGGGTTCAGTTTTTTCATCACCAATGTGAACGGTTACCACTTCAGCATCTGACATTGTGCAAGATATTTTCAACCGCTGTTGGTCTGTAACATAATGAGATCTGCAAGCTAGGTGAATAGGTTATTTACTGTTCGAAAATGTCTTGTCAGTACACCAAGTACCGCGATAAACGTTTATCAAGACCTATTTTGCTGTGAATTACTGATGCTGTTGATTGGTTTCTGGTGGACTAACGGTTGTGGTTAAACTACTAGCCGAGTGGATTCACGTGGGAAACCAAGTATCTATTGCAGATGACCAAAACTTCTTACGTCTCCGACATCCTAAGCGTGACAGATCCAAAATAACTAAAGAGCTTTCGATTACAAAGAATGACACAGTCATTAGAAAAAACGTATGAGATAATAGTTGGAAGAGTGTATGATCCGGTAAAATATTGGTGAAAACAATAGTTGGTCAGGTCATACGTTTGCTTATTTCGGTTTGTTTATTTCGAAAATAACCCGCAATCCGGGAAATTCAGAATCATTTTTGAGCATCCAAACCATTAAACTAAACGTCAGAAAAATGAAAATAAGTTTTCTAAAGTGGATAAAGTAACGGGCGAAACAGAGATATCGACCACTACATAAGTATCAGTGAGGGCGCCAGGAACATGTGCAGTTCGAAAGCGACAAATGTCAAAATATCTCCACTCCTAGTACCCTGTTGAAGCCGCCATTATCGCATGTGTTGATAAAACTGCTTATGCTCTCCACGCCATCTCAAACTTTGGGCCTTGTGGCACTCAGGATTAAAGAAAAAAATCAGCGCTTTTACTTTTAGAAGGCAAACCTCCGTGGTTCGACAGACGCGTGTGACACGGTCAATTATGTGCTCAGTAACTCATAGGGACAAGATATGCACCATCCTCGTACAGTTTGGCCTATTTTCTCCAAGTCTGTACATCAAGAACGGTGAAGCTGTTGAAGATGACGTTCTACTGGACTAGACGAGGTCATTCGTAATTGGACTAAGCATTGTTACGAATTATCGTCGGAGCACATTGACCGAAAAAAAGAGGTCGTTTGCTCAACAACTTGGTTCAAGTCTGGTTGTATGACAGACAAAGTGTCGATCTTCAAGACGAGAGGTCGATCTTGTTAACGCATCTACAGCTAATGTAACTACCTCGAGTAACCCGTTGCGATCTTCAACCTTTAACACAACCAGCGAAGCCCATTTAATGCTTCCACCCTGTAATAACTGACTGAGCAAATATCGGAGCTATCAGAGGGCTTTAGTAGGTGGGTGAAGTGAAAAACCAGTAAGATGGGAACTCAGTGCAGATATACTTTATACCGCATGCTCGAGGAATTGAGTAAAAGTGGATGGCATCTGATAGTTGAATACCTTATGCAGCTGCATCAATGAAGTCGGCCAATCCAATACGATGTGCAGGTCAAACCTCCGGGAAGCAATCCAGCTAACCATAGGATCCGGACTACGATGAACAACCGAGGACGAGCGGAAGACTGGAAAGTTTGCTTTCAGCTCTGCTATTTGACCCAGGTTGCCTTGAGTAAATACTTCTCTGACCTTGTGAGCTAGTCACTGATATACACCAATGATAGGAAATGGCGCATTCGTATCAAGCCTCTGAGAAGGACAACGGCATTCTGGGCAAATGTACAGGTTGAATTTCAACCTTGCTTGCACATGACGCCATCAATAGATCTGAACGTGTGTTTTTTGGAGCCTCTGGATCGTAGAAAACTGCTGTAAGCTGGTTCCTAATAGAGTAACAGAGTGACAATATTTAGATCAACTTGATTCTGCTCCCCTAAAGCTACCGGGACACAAATACGCCATAAGTAAATATATGAAACGGGCCAGTGGGTCTTCAAATGTCTGCCCAGGTGTTGAATTTACATTGCGGGAAAACTATTTCGGTTAAATCCTAGTACATCCTTATCCACAATTAGGGTTAGTTCACTTGTAATGTTTTCTTGTTTGCTGATTGTATACTTCTAGCGGTCAGTTTGCAAGCAAAACTAATTCATAGGTGACGTTTGAGGAAAATACATTCATTTTAGTTCGATGGGTTGTGATCCGTTTGATGACTTCATTGCAAACGGGCATCTTGAAAGAGCTCGGGTGAACTCTGAGTAGAACACATGCTTGAGTATGCACAAGTTTTCCCAGCCAAAAAGTATTTTTATCTTGTATTACTACGGTGTGTTTCTTTACATTGTGCGAACCATGGTAACTGAGCATATTGTGTTGCGCTACCGCAAACATCAAAAGAGACAGCCAAAAACACACTGAAATCCATTCAGACTAATCTTTCCTCCATCCTCAGTCCCAAAATGTTCTGCATAGTACTTGGCGACATGTACTGCAAAAGACATCACCCAAAATTCCCAGCTGTTTTGGGTAAGTCGAATTTAAAATTTTAGTTAAATCACAACATAAGTCAGATATTATGGCATAACTAGACGTCCTTTATACTGTAAATGATATTGTGAACTGGCTGCCCACTGGATGGCTTAACGTCGTGTCACTTATTCACTGATAATGATAGAGATAACCAGGGAGACAAACTTCCTGTTTGGTAATCGTTTACTTAGTAGTATCGTAGATATCATGACAAATACGTTCCTTATAATTCAATGAAAGATGTTGAGCTTTCAGTTGTTCATTATGTAGACAAACTTGGTTTCATTGAAAAAGGCATAATGGTTGAGGAATATGAAGCCAAGGGCCTCACTGTTAGATTAAGATTGTGTTATACTACTTAAACTAATGACATTTTGTAATGTTCAAGCTGACAGCGTGAACGAAAGTGTAGAGAAAGTTTGCGACGAATTGTATTCACTCCCCAGGGATAAATACCGATTCTATTAATTCCCTATATACAGAAAAGAAGCGCAAAACAACGGGGCAAGTAAGGGTTACATCGTATTTATTTCACAATATATAAATGTGAATGTAACTGTCTTAAAACATCTGATATGATTAATTGCATTTGGCTATCCGATTTTAATTTTTTTGAAGACAGCTTTTACACTTTGATTCCAGGTCGTTTCTGTCTCTGAAACTTTGCGCATAAATAGATGAGCATAAGATCAGTTTAGAAACACGACTGCAGAATATTAAAGATCGGTTTACATGCTTCACAAGAGACACCATGCATTCGAAAATCACAGAATATCGACGTAAACTCGCATGATGAATAATTCTGTTGCGCTGCATGGATCCAGTATGTTCATGTGTAGTGTTTGGCCGTGAGAATGCACGGTACTGCCTATTTCACGTGATTAACAAAATATGGCATACCTGACTGGCTGCCTGTTTTATGTGTTCTTCAGCAAAGCTAGTAGTCTATCATAGACCTGATGATCGATGACATCTCACCTTGTGATAATACTCAACTTTGGATTCACTCAACTTCGACCTGTTGGAGCTCAGGTGGGTGGCTATGGTGGTTCTCGACCCTAAATGATGAAACGCAAGGGTGCCAACATCTCCGTATCCAAACGAAAACCCGTAGTTCGTCACATGCCTGATTCACTCGGTCAGTCTGAAGGTACCAATTATAACCGACAAAGTGGTCACAGTATCCCAAAGACAATGAAGGTACGAAATTGTTGTTTTGGTATGGCGATTGGAAATGCACACACTTGGTTCTTGATTCTGCCTGAGAAAAAAGCATGTGTTGACTATTCCACAACCGTTCTTGATTCTGCCTGAGAAAAAAAGCATGTGTTGACTATTCCACAACCTGTGGATCATCACTGGTGACTGGTTGTTAACCAGATAAGAATCTTGGAGACAATAAAGTGTGAATTCAGAGCTTCAGATGCTGAGATGAGCCCACTTTAATTACGGAAACATATTGTAATAAATGTTCCTCTTTTTGGTTACGTTGACAGCTTTCAACAGCAAAACAACTTTTGAGCAGTATCCATGATGTCCCTTTGACTGATATTAATGATCAATATTCGATCCTTGGCAGTACGATAATTTGTGTTTTTTTAATGGCTTAGAACAGCTGACAAAACTGAGCATATATTGAGCTGGGAGTGTGACAACTCTCTGAAATGTTCTTGGCATTCACTAAAAAACCACGGTTAACCACCAGCGCATTTAGGCTCCATCGCAAATATTAAGACAGCGTTTTACTAATAAGCTATAGAACTGTTTTTTTTTGCTTGCAAATCCTAGATGGTATGCTCACTGGACAGTATCAGAAATGATAAGTGCAGACAACAAGCGGAGCTTTTTCTTCATTTCAATTTTCGGGAAAAGCTCATTCAACCAGGAAGTGATCGAACCAAAATTATCAAAATTCCCTGGCTCGTTTTAGTAGCAGGACATTTTCTTCACCAGTTCAACTGTAAAGGTCGAGAAACCAGAACTTGTTCTTCTTTTGCGCAATAGGTAAAGCTGGATTCCGACAGGTAGAATGCTCAAATGATACCAAACACGGAAACAGAAAGCCCAGGTGACAGAAGACGAAATCTTGCTAGAACCTATATCTTGTTTTTGAACAATATCCAAGATTCATAACAAGCAATGCCTATCCTGAAGCCGATGTTGTACGCGGTGATGATTACGGAAAAGTATACAGCGACATACCAGAATAATGCTTTCATGTTACTTGATATCTTGGATGTAGTGTTTGTCTTTTTGTAGTCGGTATGCTTTATATGCGATCGACCAGTGGATGAACCGGAGCCGTTGACGGGTCCTTGTGGCACGTACCATGGGGGGTGCTTCCGATGCAATGGGTGTCGGAGAATTTTAAGGTAATTTATTTGAGAATAATTGCAATAGATGAAATGGCTGAATTTTAGCACTCGTATTTTTTTTCATCCTAAATGTGGTACTGATACGTACATCCAAATTAAGAGTCCACCTAAAATTTGGAGAGCTTAGCATATTTTTTTAAAAAAAAACAGAGTCCTTTATCTGCACAAATGGGCCTTAAAAGTCCATGACAGCCATAATGATGTTTTCATTTGAAGAATACTGGATTCATTTGGCAATGTTTCTCTAAGTGTTTTTCAAGGGTTTGTGTTGTCAAAGCAGTCACGAGTGAACCTACATATGGCGTCATACATTGGGGTATTGTTGAGATATTGCTAGAAACAATACAAAGAAATTTCCATGAGATAAGAGCTATAGTATAATGTATCGAATTGGTGTGTGTAGGCGATGCATATGAAAACAGACCCTGAGTAATCGTCAATGGTAATTCTAATGAAATAGCTGTACTCCTTATTTACAAGTGACATTTTATCTAGTTTGGATTTTAAGTTATAAAACTCAAATGTCCTAGCTCTCCAGCAGACCTGAGTTTTCCTCAGTTATACATCGGTTCCAACCACTCAATCGAGAAATTATCCAAGTGTCGTTTTACCACAAATAAATGTGTGAGCAATGTTAGGGAACCAAATGCAAAGCACAAAAACACCAGTTGAAATTGCTCTCATTATTTAATTTGTACGGTTATACAGTCCACAACAAACTATCTTTGAGCAAACTAAAAAAAAGTAAGATGCTGAATGCGGAGCTTTAGGAGAAAAAAATCAGTCAAGTGGATCTTATTCGCATCAGATCAGCTGATATGGTCATGTGAACCGACCATCGGCTTACTCGAATGAGCTGAGATACTTCACCAAAGAGATGAATTAACTGATGGTAGGAACAAAATTTCAGTGCATGATATTTCGGAAAACATGAGCTCTACGCAGCAAAAAATGGTAGGGTGAGGGGAATGTGTAACCGAGTGATAAGTGGTAGCAAATCACAGTGGAAATCGAGAAATCACTTGAGGTATCAAAAACTTCTGGGGCAATGAGTTCACGAGTCCTCACCACAGAACACCGGGTTTCCCGACTGATACAGTATTGATTATGGTCATGTAGCAATCCCATCCATTAGTTCAGTAAATTCTTATGCTAATGTACTTTGAGCATTGCCTTATTATTAAATTTCCGGCCTTATAATAGTTGAAAACATCACCGGTAGATAAAAAGCTTCCATTACTGATCACTTTGAGTAAGATGAGTCATTGCTCAGAGCAACTCGCCTAACTAATTCTTTATCCGCTGTTATCACTTTTAAAGCTACGATCGATACAAAGTAATCCAAGCGAAATTGTACTGCGAGCCAAATTGCGAAGCCTATATGAATGGACACAGTGAGTCAATATACGCGATTTGTCTGTCAGATACCATTGCAACCGAAAGGCATTTTTCTCTTACCAGACCAGTAAATCTGTGGATCTCGTTTATGGGCTTGACAACGGATGCCTCTAAAGATCGAAATAGAAAAATAAGTGTCACGAATTTGTGGTTTACGTATATTTTAATACACTTGTAGTAATGCAGTGTATGAATTGCGTGTTATCCCTCATGGTTCACAATTTTTTCTTGTTCGATACAGTGTATTCGGGCCTGAACAGGCGTTTTACCTAAGCTTAACAAGAGGCTTGGCAAGCATGCTTATTGTATAATTTGTTTCATAAGTTTGTATGCATTTAGGTGAAAAAACGCAATAAGCCTGGAAGCTGTTTACAATAACATTTATATATCAGGAGTTTTGTAATTTTGTAGTATATGGAAACGTTGCGTGCGTTTATGTTTCGAGGCATATTAAAAAGCGAATTCTCTCAGGTTTATTCCGTTCACTGTCTAGCTGTGTAACTGTTTGCCCGAGGGATAGCATCGAATTCGAGAGTATTTTGTTCCTTTTCTACGCGGCCTAACTGATAAGAACTCATCCTTTCTCGTTCTAACAACAGATGATGTTGCACAAAAAATCGATGCTTTCAAGAAAGAACGTTATTCCAAGGAGAAGGTAGGAATTTTACACAGCCTCACGATAACCACGATAACTCGATAGCCAAAAATAACCTGGTCGAATGCCATCAACATGTTGACAATTTGTTGCACACTTAGAAAAGTTGATCGAATTGCCGTTTTATTCTTCTTTGGATATATATATTACAGTAATTCCTGCCGGTGGGAATGCCATAGAAACCAGGAGTTTCTGACCTTAATCTGGTTCGTTATTTTTATCACGAAAGAGTTGTACCCCCAACGTCAATTATTTCCTTGACTGTCATCCACACTCACGTTTTTGTTACTGGTAGTCTCGAAGTATTTCCTGCTAAATAAGTACATTATTACCTTATTTAAGTAACGAAGAAACCGGGTACAGTTCATGTTCTGGATTTCCTCACATATTTATTATAATACGGCAGATGCTCCACTTATTTCAGCGTGATCGTTTTGTATCTTGTCTTGAGCCTACTTTATTTGCTTCTCAATTCTGGATAGATATGATCCTATAGCTTGAGCTGAGTGTAACTGCCAAGATTGTATATCACATTTTGACGCACTAGCGTTACCATAAATTTTATGTGAAATGCCTTCCGTTTGGAATGTTGAAATTTGGAAAAGCAAACACGAAATGTTTGCATTTCAGTGTCTGGTGCTCTGGCAGGGAGCTTTTTGTAAAAACTTGCCAAACGATATTCAGGTTTCAAATAATTAAACCATGCTAAAGAAAAGCACACTGTGTGGCTTTAGAAGTAAAAGAATGCCAAAACCAATCTTTGGAGCATTCCTCGTCCTTTAGGTAGAAATACCCTACACAACACATATGACCATCCTAGTTGACGGAGAAATAACACTAAGCAACTGGGGGCACTTGAGATCTTAACTTGGAATTTGCCAGCCCTGGAAGACCCGTTGTTCACTGATGAAAATGAGGAGGAATATAATAAAGAGGGTGACATGTAAAATGCGAAATGGACTACCCATTAGTGTAGGCTATATCTACTTAGTACTTCATTAAAACAATGTGCTGAAAGCTTCAAGGACCATTTGCCATTTTCTAGCTTAATCCCAAAATCTCAAGGATTTCTGGAGAACTGGTGACGTCGTACCGGGTTGTCTTAATCTGTAATTAAATAACATTCCTGGTGGTGAGTTAACTTATCTAGAGCTGACGTAGCGGATCTAAATTGGAATACATTTGCTTTTGCATCAGATGCCTGCTCACCGGTCAAAGCTCATTCAGAAATGCCCCAAATGTCTCCTGGAAATCGGATCTAATGAATATGTTACCGCGTTGGACAGAAACTACCACAGGGAATGTCTGAGTTGCCGTCATTGCAATCGTGTGCTTCTGTAAGTGCAGTAAGCTGAAATATTATTTCTACATAGTTTACTCTTTTTAAATATGAGAACATTCATACAAGTAATACCCATAAAATTTAAAAGTAGGTTGAGTTTGCAATTTGTAACTGAACAGCTTGTAAGGGCATATCATCCCTGAGCGGATGGAAATATGTGCGTCATATTCCAAGGTTACCTTTCTGCTGGACAAATCGGTAGCATATTTTGGTGCATGCTTTGGCTGCTGATGAGCTGATCGTGACAAACTCCCCTCCGCCCTCTGATTTTTTAGTTTGAATTCCTGCGTTCCAGCCAAAGAGATGCATTGCTGAAGGGTCATCTATTCTCCTTTGGTATCAAATAGTGAGAATAAATGCGTTAGGAATGAGTACTCGCTGCCATTTCTAGTGAGTATTCAATACAGATAAAATTACCAAGAATCGTGTGCTAAACGGTTGTTGTCCTTACTGGGGCTCTGAATTTGTTAAAGACGGCATATTTAAACACGTTGTTATTCATAGAATCGGGAGAAATGTTCACAAAATGCAAGAAGCTAAATTTTTCTATAGAGGAGAACGTCGGCAGCTTACGTAGCGTAGATGGTCGTTGGCTTGTTTGCTGAGCTGGGTTGCAAACCTTTCATCACCAATCGAGGTGACATCGCGGTCAAAGGTCATCCCCGGCTACCATCACGTATATCAACACACACGTAACACTACTGAACGCACAACTACTAACCCACCGCTACGCACAACTACGCACTGATGATATCACCTCGATTGGTGATGAAACGTTTGCAACCAAATTTGCCCAGCAACCGACCAAGACAACGACCAGCTAGATTTTTGATTTACTAAACCGGCGGAAGAACGTTCGGAATATTTCCATGGTTTTTTGAGATCATATGATAAATACAGTTTATAAGTAGCATGTAAAAATTAAACCAAAACAATTATGGTCAGATGCCACAATAGTAACCACACGTAGAACGCAGAGGCTTAAATTTGCAACCCAACGAGAAATCCAAGCTTTCGGTGTCCACACCTCACGTTTGTCGACGAAACCACCGGAAAAACAATACAAGAAGAAAGTAAACGGGTACACGTTGGGACATATATCCATTTCATTCCGAGTTGGTGAGCAATGATAATGTTGTTGACGAAACCAGTAACTTAAAAAAATGATTCACCTGTGGTCACATCTGAATTGCATTCAATTCACACAATGGTTGAGATTCGGCATTTTATGAGATTTTGTTGTTTTGAAAAGTAAAGGAGCGAGCAGTTTTTCTGTTTTTAAGAACGTCAATTAGCACTAGGAGTTGTTGCTTTCGGTGATTCTTTTGAGCAGCTACATGCGACTTCAAACCTTTGCTAGGTTTATTGTTGACGCAAATGACTTCATGTTTATTTTTTACAACAATTACCTTTATAATCTGTTATCCACTGTCAACTTCTGGCATGTATATATGCAGTAATCCGTTATTAAGTGGCCATCTGTGTCGATTTTTAATAGCGACTGCATCCAGAATGTTTGGCACACATATGTTACCTGATTACTTCCTGCTTTTCCGTAAAGGCCATTTTCTATTGTGGCGGAACTCTGAAAATTGAGCTGATGTTGTCGCCCGCTAGAATAATCAAACGATTTGCATCGGTTGAAGAACGCATTTAATTAAACAGTCACAAATACTCTGCAGAAAGTTGATTTTCTTAACAAAATGACCAATGGCCTTTTGCTTTTCTGTCAGTAAATCCAAGCTTTCAAGAAATGACTTAATTGCAAAATAAACCTGCTGATTTTTTAATAAATAGTGTCTTTGCCGTTTCAGTGAATCTCAGTACAAAGCCATCGAAGACTTTCCTTGTTGCATTCCTGATTGCCGTATGGAACGGGAGGCGACATGTAAGACAATAATGTCTTCTAATTTATGCTTCCACTTCGTAACTTTGAGGGTAGAGATTTAGACAGCGATGTCAGTATGAATCCGACAAATCCAGAATCTACATGCAGTTTGAATGCCAAAAGCATGTCTACCTATCACGAACGTATTACGAACAAAGTGAATGTCAGAATTTTACAGATATAGAGCTTTCGGGGTCTAGAGCCCGAACACGAAAATTAGCTAATAATCTTGATGTTCTCATCTAAGCCCACCAGAACAGCAACAAAACACCGTTTGTGCCCAAGTTTGTTTTCGTATGACATTTGCTAGGGCCATGTGACTGCCCAGGACAATTCGGGCGACGAAAAATCTATGTATTCTTCTACTTCAAATTTCCTCATAACATCATTTGCACTAAATATAGGGCTTAATACACCGAGGTCTCAAACCACAAAGATTTTCATACCTAAAGTTAAGTCGTATTCTAAGTGCACATTTGCGACTGTCTATGAGGACATCGTATTGAACCTGACCGCATTTGTTAGGATATTGAACTTTGCTGCTTTGTTTATCTCGCGGGAAACGGAAATCGTTATTTTGGAAAAATATCTGCTTGTTCTAACGATGTCGATAAAATTTAGGACAATTCAAATGACACCGTAACGGTTCGGCTGTGAAACCAAGCAAGCCATACTTACGAAGTCCACAGACGTCAACGTAGTATGCAGGGCGCTGTTTTTATGCTTAAAAAAGACACTTTTGTGATACTTTTGGTGTCAGACTGCAAAGTATCCCGCTGATGGCTGGTACTATGGCGTGAGACGTGCTAGACAAAATGGGACAACCAGCACATGTGAAACCCGTAGTGAGTAGGAATCATACTAAAACTAATAAGATGTTTGAGTGACATATTGTCATGTCGTGTTCTTAATTACCGCTGTTACATTTCCAAACCTGAACGAGAAATCGGTAACCAATAAGACAGGATAGTGATGTTATTACAGAAATCAGTGCAAAAGAATGCGATGTGGTTTTTTCCGAAATTTGCTGAATTACATAATGCATAAACATTATTTGGCACCCCAGTTTCTTTTAAGCTGATAAACTGACGGATAACATGATATTACTATTAACCGATTGATAAATACCTCCAATATTTATCTGTTTGCCCATTCTAGGGGTTTTAATAAGACCATGGCAAACACAACACAGCTGACATTGCTTCTGTGTGAAACGTAGTAATATTTGTTTTTTTTTTAATTTTTGCTTGTAAGAGAACATGGAGTTAGAGATTTGGGTCCAGAAAAATTTCATTAACTGTGGCTGTCTTACGGTCGAAGGGTCTGGTTTTATATCCGCTCTCCACAAATTATGAGGAAGGTTGGTAACAAATCTTTTCAGTCTTGGACAGAAAGGTTACACCCTGTACCGGAGAACGCCGCAGTCATGTCTGAGACGTATCCGTATAGATATTTTACAAGTTGCACGTTTTGTTTCTTTACTCAGTTTTTCTTAACTTGTGCCACGTAAAACGTGATGTCGGAATTTAAGAACATGCATGAATATGAGTGTGACACGCTCTCTTATTCCCAATATCTTTAGAAAATTGGACAAAATATGGCGGGATCGAGTAAACATTGGAAAGGAAAACCACACATTCTATTCTCCAGCGTTTACATCACATGAAACCAGCCATTCGGCAGTGAAAAAATAATGCATATGTATCGTAGATTTTAAAGCCAAACTGAAGAAACCCCGTGCCTTTTACGTTGGTTTCCTCTATAGGCGAGCCTAAGTACGCACAGTTTGTAGCTAATTATTGAAGAAATCCCATGGGTTGTAGGGACCGGGCGATTGTCACAGGACAGATATCATTGTACGGTTTAAGTCGGAGGGTTATCGATGAAAATGTCTCCTCTGCACATATATTAAAACAGCTATTACTTGCGACAGCATGATGCTACACTGTACGGAATGTACGATCAGAACATATTTCTGACGTTATTAATTCTCTGAATCTTCTTGCCTGCAGAAAAGCATATTACCAAAACTTTCCCAAGTGGACGATTCTGTTTTTTTGTAGAACAACATTTGCAAAACTGCAGAAAATGCACCGACTACATCTTTATGAAAACAGTGCAAAAACTCTTTAAACATATTCATCTTNCTCATATCAACAGGCAAACATTGTTTCGAAAAAAAACAACTCAACCAACCACTCTCTCCAGGGCATTTTTAAAGACACTCAAAATACTTTTCGAATTTTTTTTGTAGCGTGTATGTCTTGTATGTATGGGTTGAAGACGTACTTTGCAACCTATTCAACAGGGTCCCCGAAAGTGCCATCTGAACCTGCTTCACCTCGTTATCTATCACTTAGACGGACACCGGTACGTCACCCAAAATTTCCATGACTGAACGCTATTTTAAAAGTAAAATTGCTTGTCTCCCGTTTTCATACGGAATTTCATGCACATGAGTTTTGGAACATTTTGTGCTAGACTGTACGTACACTGGTATTATATATGCATCCCTTAGCCTTATCGTGCAATTAATAAACGACATGCACCATATTTGAGCCTTATGATATCATACCTGTTTGTGCGATTATGATCTTCCCTCGGATCTATACCGGAACCAAAAGCTCTGCCTAAATCTTCAATATGTCTAAAAAAACAGTCAGTATTTTTCGGCCGTAAGCTGGCTTCGCTGTTTTGTCGATTCTGCTAGAAGAACCTAACTTGTGTGCTAAACTTCCATTGTACTGTCGAACATCCTCAATAAAATGGGTTCTCGATTGCGGAATTTTTGAAAAGTCTAGAACCACTTGTACATATGTATGGTTACACAACAAACCGCGTAGTGTAACTAGTTAAGATGCCCCTAGAGAAGGCAATGTTTTGCAACCACATGGCCAGAGACTAAACACGCCCAGGGTCTAATAAACAATCGTCATACATCTATTAAAAAGCACTGTTCAGCTCCAATGGATAATTTTTCAGTGTGCATGCAGATTTCCATAATGATGAATGTTGCGAGCGCATCTTTGGTTCAGCGATAAAAGGGTTGGTGTCTGGATATAATGAAAATGGATGTTTTTACCTGTCAAGATCAGCAGTGGGATTTTAGGTGATGCACAGCTTCAGATCATATGAATATGAATGACCCCGCAGTATTGTCCCTACGATTAAGTCCAGTGATCTTACTACGGGAAAGCAACCTGTTAAGTGAACTAGAAAACTACTAAACCACTCATTGCATATAGAACGCCGTGGAACACAAAATTGTATCTCCGATATAAAACTAAATAAAAGGGCAGATTATATGCCTCGCGGATGTCAGTACATTAGTGCATAAATATTTTGCTTCATTGGTTTAATTTTCAACATTAGAGCCCTCGTCCAAGGTCCATTTCGGTCAGCTTGAGCAAGCCTGGACACACAGCGGAGAATCCCAAGATTTGCGTTGCCAACCCTGAAAGGGTTGCGCGCTTGCAACGTAAACTAGAGGTAAGGAAATTTCAATCTGATATAATATGTATATCATCGCCACAAGCTGACTGGTTTTCAGAATTCGCATTTGCTTCTTTTAGGAAATTCAAACAATGGCGCTTGAAAAAATGAATTGCTACGTATGCGGGAAGAAGGTCTATCCAGCGGAGCGTTTGAGCATTCTAAAACGGATTTATCATGTGAGCTGCTTTCGATGTAAGGCGTGCAATAAACCCCTCGGGTAAGCATGGTCGATTTCTCAATCCTTCTGAAATTTCTGCCACAAAACTAGCGTTTTACAGCCTATACTTCCGTACGATCAGGTTTAGTTTTGCCACTGTACCTTTTATTGGTCATACTGGATATAAGTAACTATTTGTACACGAAGCACTATTCACGGGGCGAAACCCCACATTGGAAACTTTCTGCTACTGAGCTGTGCTTGGCCAGGACGCAAAATACTTCAGGGCAATAGTTTGCTGTGCAGCTTCCTGGAGATACGCTTGGCGCAGAGCTCTCTAGTTAAATTGGTCACGAAATCCCTTCCTCTATAGTGGTCCTCAGTCATTCGAGGTAGAGCTTCTGATGCGCGGGACAATCTATATTTCTTTGAAGAGCTTGCAATCTCTCGGCACTAAAATATGGGAACATCCGATGTGCATGTTGAATACTTCTGAACCATGCTTGTTAAGGTTATTTATTTTTTCAGGCACCTAGCAATTTTGCCCATTTATTCTGCATAACTGCTAAACACCCGCTGCTGTATTTGATGACTCCTCATTTTTACCGTCCAGTCAATAATGTCTTATTGACCTTATTTTCAATGCTAAAGAGAACGCCGTAGAAACATCGACTGATATGCCATGCTTTGATAATGCGTGTTTGGTATCGTTTCGACAAAATATCCAGGCCCAATGTGCGGTTAACTCGCGTGAAGTTTACTCATTTACAGTGATCACTTTCATATGGTGAACACCAAACTATGCTAACGCGTCCGCACAGCACATTTGAACGTCCAATAAAGCTGGAGAAGTGGCGGTAAATTAACATCGATAAGACTTTATTTGTGCAAACAACTGTTGGGTTGTAACAGCCTCTGTAACTTGCCCCCCCCTGCAGAGTGATACAGCCAAATTGGTTGAACCGTAGGCACTAGTTTGGGGGCATTCAGTTTGAAGTGGCCAGTTAAGGTAACAGGTGTTATTGTTTATCATATTTACCTGATAGAGCCATTACTGAATTAAGCTATTAGCAACGAGTACAGTAGATTGGTACCTGTTATAAGTGATGGGCCAATCACAAAAAGTTCAGTCGAGCAGCAAAATTAGCAAACACGTCTAGACGTCCATGCTTTGCTACTACATGCTCTGAACCGCACACACAGATACATTGTGCTCCATACCATATCTAACAAGTGTGTTTCAAAGACGGCAGGTGTAAATGCAGAATAAAGCAACAAAACACACACTGAGGTTTGTCCAGTGGGGAATTGAAAAGCGAAGCATTTAAGCCTCGGTACACACCACAACCTGTGATTCGTGATATTTGAAGTTAAAACGTAACACAAGGCATCTATAGAAATGGGTATTTGAGGGAAAGCACTCCGATGGGGCTTGAATCCTTTTAGAAGAATGAGTACTATATTTGGTGGCATTCAAACTGAGAAGTGCTTACATTTGTTTCTTGGCAGTCAGATTCAGTAACAATGATTACATTCGTCCCCATGCGGTTAATTTAGAATCCTTTACTATGTACGATTGTCAGTGTTAAATGCTCGAAGATATGGACTGGACGTTTACCTGGAAGCATTGCACAGCTGGGTCACTCACTACTTTGTATTCCCATAATTGTACACACTGGCAAAAGCATCGAAAGAAAATTGTATATTTTGTAGACAGTTGGACAAGGAAGCATGTAGACCATCTGGGTCTCTGTCAAACTTAGCATCTGAAGATCCTCGTTTCCTCTAGTACGCATCGTAAAGTCAGCCTGACGAGAAGTTTGCAGTGACATAGATTGGAGTTCTTGTTTCAGACGTAAGGATTCAGGCATAAAATGTGACAGAATGCAGGTTCAAAAAGCCTCACTTGATACGGTTGTAGCAAAAACCTGGTTTAAGAAGTTTGGGGAGACATTAAAAACGTTTTCTCCAGGACTGACGCCACCAACAAACTTGTGTGCCATTTTTTAAGGGGGATGTTAAATTTTATCGCTAATTAGTCTAGTTTGGTCTATGATTTACACAGGATGACAAAGAGGTTGGACACGATCTAACGTTGTCACCTTGATTTGGTGGAAGGGCTTTGGTGCTGCAATGGCTGACTGAAACGTCCTTTCACAGGGTTGACCAGGAAGGCCAGAAAGGGTCAGTCAGATCAAGGACTATGAAATCAGTTTGGTCGTCCGCTCAGGCGACAAGCCTATCCGCCTAAGAAGTGGGACAGCAATGTCTTACTTCATGCGCCCTTGGGCTGGGCCTACACTCTGCAGCGAAGCAAGTCAGGCTACTGAAATATAGGGCTGGGAATGATCCTGAAATAAAACCCTACTGTCCGATGCCTCGTTTTGTTCAGTTGTGAAGCTCAGTACACCTCGACATAAAAAACGCGGTCTGTTTGTAATGTTCACTTCTGTCCCAGCGGAATGCTGTTTTCATCCCGAAAAATATACGTGCTACCAAGAGATATCCGGCCGATTCGTCGAGAAAGAAGCACGGCCGTTGCGGTCCTTGCTGGCGATGTAAATGCCCTCCTTGGAATCACATCTATTTGGTCTATGCGGAGTTGCGCAGAAAACTGAGAACGACTCATCATGTTGGGTGGCAATCCTTAACTGCTTCTGGCCAGTACAAACGTTTACCATAAACTTTCCATGGCGTAACCTGGCGGCCAAAAATGCGAGTCACTCGTGGATCCAGTTGTATAACTTGGCCGTCAGCCACCGGTGGAGACGATATTTGAAAATGCCGTTCACGTTGGAGTACACGACTTGGTTCTGAGTACACCATAGTGCGTGCACGCTTGGCTATTCGCTTCATTATAGGCCCCCGAAAGCCAGCACGAAATTTGCTAATCCATCACCTTCGAAGTAGTAGGGTAGTACAATAGAGTCGATTTGAGCTAGCCGAACAACTCTCTACAGCGAACCGACGCTGTACTGGTGACGAGAACTTGGATGAGGTTTGGCGGAATGTGAGAATAAATGTGCTAGCGGAGTTCAGTCCTGTCCGTCTGACCTCTCCAATGAAACCAAATGATCGCTGGAAATCGTCGAGACCGCAAGTCGTGAATGATGCCAGGAAATCCCTAGCGGGAGGCAATGAATACGACGACGCACGCAAATCTCTTAAAGGCTAAATAGTGAACAACCTTAGGGATGACAGAGCTATGGTGGATATCGGAAGCTCGGGAAATAGAGGAGGCTTTTGTTACCGGAAACAGTTATGCTATATATCAACTGATACGATTGACTGGCCTTAGGGAAGCAGCGGTCAGCCAAACGGTAAGTGAAAACGGCGGCTCATTAATTCACTTGCAAAAATGTCGCCTGGAATGATGAGCCGAGCGCTTCAAAAAACGGTTCAGCTTGTCCGTCACAACATAGTCTCCTAGATATGAATGTAAAATAATCTAAATAATTCTGCCCCATATTTCGGTATGCGCTTTACTCCTGCAAAGCGTAAAGTTCTTCTGCAAGACTTGATGTAATCAAACCATGAACTCCTACTTTCAGAAGGGCCGATTGATGTAGCAGTTAAACCGATCTACGTGGGTAGCTGTATCAGTTCCTTTGATTTCTCGAAGGATGATATTTTCGTGCAATTTGGGAAGGCCAGGTCAGGATTCGTCAAACTGCATCGCCTGTAGTGTAGGTGTGACATGAGCTTATCCTTCATGGGTCGACCTTACAATGCTTCAGTGTGCTCAATATTGTTACAATATTGTTACACGGGTCGAAAACTCAGCCGCTGCTAGCCGGTGATTTCTAAACACTTTTAATGTTTGGCCGCCGATATCCTCGGAGAATTCTCCGGGTCCGTTGATAGCAACTAGTTAGTAGTACTGAAGTACGCCGAGTTCATTTTGGAAGAAATAACTTACCCACAGTGGATGAATTGGTCACTGCATAGATTATGCTGGTTGGCCGCTTGGTCCGTATGCAAAACTACGGACGTCCTTGAAAGGCTCTTTTCGCCTAACCATATGAAGTGAAGAGACGAGGCAATGGAGGTCAAGTAATGACTTTGGAGCGGAATATGAAGGTCATTCCAAGCAGACTCAGCAGCGTTGGTTCTTGCTGTCTCCCTGCTCAGGATCCAGAGGCCGATCGCATCACTGGTTAGCGACGTTGTCAGACATGACACAGTCGCCCCCCAATTACGCATGAGTCGAGGATATCACCCTCAATATACAGCCTCCTCCCGATTTTCCCAAATAAAAGTGCACTGACAAGCCCGTATTCGGGCAACAATATATCATCTATGTGCTCCAGTGCGCAGCTATCTGCATCGCCTCCCCAAATCACCAATGAAAGAAACTGTGGCAGCCATAACTATTATACTTGGTTTTTATAGCTGTTGATGCGATGAAGGGGCCGTTTTTCTTGACTGAAAATTATGCTACGTGAACACACCGATACCCAACATTTGTGCTGGTGTGAATTGAATTCCTAAATGCGACAGTTTGAGCCTCGGGGTTTTAAATAAATACGTTTTACTGTTTTTCTCAAGTGTGTTTTGTTCTTTCTCTGCCGTCAGGGGAGGCCGGTATCAAATATTTAAAGAGGATCCCTACTGCTTGCCACATTACAAACAATTAAGTGAACTTCAAAGTGAGTAACCCACTTAACATTTTGTTGGATTTAACCATTTTACAAGTGCGCAACAATACAGGGATTTTAAACTTTTTACACATTTGAAGAAATCTCGCTTCCTTTATTTTGTGATATTAACCGCACACGGCACATCATTTCTAGTTCGAAAAGTCTGATCTCATAAAACCATGGGATTAACCGATCACACCAGATGCCACTAACAAGGTACGGAGGTCAGCTATCTCTAAGTTTTTAAACCATCCGTACTGGTAATCGAACCATGGGAATTTACGACACTTAAAGTAACGTAAAAGCCATCAATCGTCCTTCCATTAAAGTGGCAACTTCTTTTATGTTCTTAGTCTTATAAGGTATATTTCACTTATTTTTACGTGGCTTAGTGTGTGCTCTGAAGCACTATTCTCTCCTAGGGACAGAATGAGGCTGTGACTGTAATATGGACATCTAATGGGTTATTCCTCCTTCTCTGAGAAGTCTTGCACTTGAAACAATGTGCACAATTTGTGCGACATATCATTCCACTTAAACACACTTACTTGTTTCCTGATTTTTGGCCTAGTACTTTCAAGGGTTAACAACAAGATTAAATTTAGAGTGACTTGTCGGACTTCGGCGAGCCTCCTAGTGGCTATTCTCTCAAACTACCAGAGTAATAGACTTCAAACTGGTAGACCCAGCAAAGTGGCGGGGCATTATTTCCGTATCCGTTGTTTGCTGTGTTCACCTGAGGATTCAAACCTTAACTGCCACCCATCCGAAATGTCTCTCCACCCTTGAATGTGGGGTTCTTGCTGGTAATTTCAGCGGGTACGGAACAAACTCACTGTTCTAAAAGACTTCGGGAAAAAAACAAGCGTTCTGTGATGTCCAAGAGCCGAGTGTCTCTAGCCAGGAGAAATTGATGCCTCACTGTTTTGATACAAAGGAAGATGAAAATTAGCGATCTGTGTAATCACCTTAGCTGAGCTATTTAGTTGAAATATTTCGTGTTCTTGTTTACAAAGTCCAAGTTTTACTTGCGGAAATGTCACTCAAATCTGTTGTCGTTACCGCATTTGATGGTGAGTCTGTGTGGGGCTGATAGGAATAGCGCTAGAGATGAACTCTTGGTGAACAGTGCATTATTATCTGCTGTCAAACTAGGCGCGATTCGGGGGAAAGGTGGGGCGAAGAAAAATTTCTAGATGAAATTTCTAGATGAAATTTCTAGATGAAAAAAATTCTAGACGGAAAATTTCCGGAAAAGATACTATTTTGCTCCCCTATAAAACAGCCAGCAACCGAACAGTAAAACACGTAGTCTGTTGAACCCCCTGAATGGAAATGCGGGGCGAAGAAAATTTCTAGATGAAATTTCTAGATGAAAAAAATTCTAGACGGAAAATTTCCGGAAAAGATACTATTTTGCTCCCCTATAAAACAGCCAGCAACCGAACAGTAAAACACGTAGTCTGTTGAACCCCCTGAATGGAAATGCCGCGGAAGTTAGACTATTTGAAGGAAGACTTTGGTGAAAGATTTCTCTATGAGTGAACCTTTTGCCACTAGCTGCAGCTCAAAATGAGTGGTGGTACAATTTCCTTATTTCGATTTTCCATATCGGCAGGTTCAAATGCTGTCAACCTCAGCATACAAAATACTACGGAGGACCGCGCCATTCCAGTGATGCCGTTTATTCCGATCAAAGAAACTGTGAGTATCTAGTTTGTTTTCAGAATCAATAATCTGAAATTCTGACATTATAATTTTAGTAGACTTAACTGTTAGTTAACATTGACCATGCAGCTACACCAACTGCTGCGTTTACATGATTTATACACTGGTGTCACTCTACTCTCAGTCGTGCGATATTAGGTTTTCTGGAAATAGCTAAATCCTCAGTTGGATCTGGGTTGTGCGTAATGTAATTGGAGATTCTAGCAAACGGGCAAACTAACCGGATTAATGTGACCACAATCCATATGCGGGATACCAGATAACATGGCTGAAAGACATCCGTTCCAAGTTTTTTATGGTACCTAGTAAAGAAATCTGGTGTGCAGTGTCTGTCCCACAGCTCCTTTTAGAAGATATTTAACAAAATCACCTAGAGAATACATTGGCTAGAACCTACATTTAACCACACTTCTTTCACTGAAACACTGGATATTGCGGTCATTGTGTTGTTGTTCATTGGTTTGTACATTGCTCCATCTTCATCACCTTCAATCTGTATTAAACTTGCAACCCGTCCAAACGAACTGTGTGATGCACGCATCGTACATTGGCTTAACAGCTAAACCAGGCCACGTTCCATATTGACCAATAATATGGCCGGATAGTGCAGCAGTATTGCTCTGACTAAACGTCGTTGTATTCTTTCTATGAGACCCTCACAAATCCCAATTACTTGAGGTGTTCGCAGAAGTCGAAAACTTTCATCAAGAAAATAACCCTGCTAGTTTATCGAGTGGTGAACCCCTTGATAGGACCCAGGAATCAAGAGACCAAAACAAACTGACTGTTGGACTGACCCTGGAGGTTTGACGGTAAGTACATAAATAACGCCAACAGAACGATGAAGATCAAAGGTGACAAGGCGCGCTTACAAACGCATGACACGAAATTGTCTTCGACTGAATAGCCGCAAGTGAAGACTCACCTCAACTGGAATAATGATTCGTTTCACCGTAAAAGCAGGTGATGAGACTGAGAAATGAGTACACAATTCCGTTAGCCCCAGACACAAGAAAAGGCCAAAAAAATGTCAATAATTGCAGAAAAAGCCTATAAAATCTATGTTATCATGCGTGCTCAAAGGATTGTTTCGTGGAATTTCGGGTGTTGCTAGGAATATTGGAACATAAACTACGAACCAGCTCTTAGAAACGTATTTAATTTGAAATGCCTTCCTGCAAAATTACTTGTGCGCGGATGGAATTTTTTCCGGAATGATCGTAATCAACTTCGCCATACTGGTACGGTGGCTAATACATAATAATACGGAATCCCGCAACGACCAAAACCTAAAACAAAATATGTCCAGCAGGTTTCAAGCGTCTGTGGCACAATCTGACTGAGAAGTCCTGACTAACGGGCCATTCGATCGGCAAAACCAAGGTATGTAACAGGATCGTGGTTCAAGACGTCTGGCATTCCACCCACATTACTCAAGCGCGAACTTGTTCAAGTAACGATTCGGATGAGTCCACCATGTCGTGGTGCGGCAGTGCTAAAACGCCCGCCTTGCACGCCATGTGCGGACTACAGTCCCAATCACGATCATTGGACATGCGCTACCGACGAACCCTAATAATAACGCAAAGCTAGGACAGCACTTTTTCTCCTTTTGGTGTGGACTCACTAAGATGATCGCGCGAGGAGAGGAGCACGATTGTTCAAACTAAAGTCATGTGGGTGTGCATTCTAAAAAATTCTGTAACCACTAACAACCGATGCATAATGAAATGGTTTTAACATCACTATGCGAAACAGTGGTCGACTTCGGTCAGGGTAATTTGCTGACTAATATTTTTAAAAAATATCTTCCAAAAAACTTCACTGGAAAAGGGCAAAATTACACATAGCGACCCTTAGGGCTGTATAACAGATGTGCTAGAGCACTACGCAAGCCGAAAAATTCAATTTTTGTTGAATATCTGGTGGTGTATATGGTTAAATTTTCCCCTGGAGTAATTTCATCTTTTCCCAAACTCAAAAGATTCGCATCCGGTAGGAAAAAATAAAGGGACTTGCAGAAAAGATAATGCTTACGACAGTGTAGCGACACCGTACGTAATGATAAATAATCAAAAGGGGATACTTACGCACGCGATTTCATAAAGTACTGAGTTCTTGGAGAATTTCCCAAGTTGGGCGAGATTTCGATCAACCAGTAATCAGGAAATTAGCATTCACAGGGAGGTTAACGACTCTCCAGATTCAATTTTATGATATGTGATCTTAACGGCCAAGTCTAAAACCGCACGTATCAGCAGTGGTCTTCGAAAATCGAGCAACCTAGAGCCAGAGCCGTACAGCCATGATGACTGTACTGAATGTTCTGCTTAATGATAGGGAAATCAGGTGTCAAAAACATCCAGCCACACAACAAACGTATCAAGTATACATTAAGACAGCAAGGTGGGACCGTGTCATTCGCAAAACGAGCGTAAGTAGACATGACAAATTCGACACAAAGGAAGAACATTCTTGACGTCTTTTTATTTTATTTCCTTTGCCAAACATTCCCTCTAATTTATGCCTAAATGGATACACAAGCCATCTGAAACGAGGCTACTCAGTAAACAGTGTTTATTACTGCTGATAATCGCCTGTTTATACTGTATTTGTCGCCAATAATTTCCTGAAGCCACATGATATTTTCCTCAAATTTCGGTGGTCAGACATTCAGGCCAGCTACTGTAGGTTCAAGCAGCGTAGAGTGTTTCTCTGAATCACCGCGTACATCCTTTGGATCCAGGACAGTATTTCATTACCTCGAGTTTTAAGCTGGAATAGCGGAACACTGAGGCGATTGAGATCTCAAAGATGGCTCGTGTAACCTATACTTTGAAATGTGTCAGAAATATGTCCCAGAGAGAGATCTGGTATTGCTATCACCAAAATAACATCAATGAATTTTTTAACTGTTAAATGTTGGTGACCGTCTTAACCTTTCATTGCGTTGATCTGTTTTGATTGCATTTGGACTGAAGGTCTCAACAAAATCAAATGAGCACCACGTGGACATGACTCCGTCACTTTGTGTACAGCCACCAATTCAACATGAAACTCCGGTGCTTCAAGACGAAACTGGAGTAAGTTTTGTCCGTGTGTTTTTCAGCACGCAAACAAGTAACGCACGGAGTACTGCAGCGTGTCACCAAAAGCATTGATGCCTCATTTTTAAGGCTACCATATGAACGGTTGACCAAATTTTTCGCTCCCAAATTGTAAGCCACATAGGACTTCATTCGCATTTCATCGCACTGCATGGACCAAACTATGTGTGCACACTACTGGCCAAGCTCAATGGGAAAAAAATCGACTTGCTTGTTCCGTATGTTCTACCCTGTCCGCTCACGGACCATTTATTTGTACACAGGGGATTCTCCCAAATTCTGATTAGGGGTGATTACTGCAAAGTGCGCTTTCGTTGGAAAAGAGATAGAATTTGATGCGTCGTTACACTCGATGTAACTCCCATTTTTATCACTACAACTTGGGAATCGTCAAGTATGTCGATTTATTTCTACCGACGAGAGGCACTAACCGTAACGAAATGAAGTATTTTCAGCATACATTGACAATTTGTGATCCACAGTTTCCAAACAAGCGGGAATTATTATACTTGAAGCAAAGGAAGTGAGTGCGAAACTGTTAGAGCGACAAACTTTTTAGCTAATGGTGCCAGTTGTTAGAATCCTGCATACTTTGCATTTGGCATTGCATGTTCTGGTCTTCATTGTTCCGCTTTCGAAAATACTGAGGTGCTTGGAGGGGGTAACCACATATTATACCAAATGCATTTGAAAATGACATGCTTCAAAAGACGGCCGAGAAAATTCCACATGCTTATATGTACACAACACTCACGCAGATAACTCTGTATCAATATTGTCGAGCGCTGAAAGTAATCACAGTAGTTGTAGGTCATTATTAGACCTAAAATATCAAGCACTGCCAGTGCTTACTCTTCCAAGATTTCTCTTTAACTGAATTGCAGATATTTCAGCCGCATCATAGGGAAGACCCGCTCTGCTATGCATGCGAGAATAAGGTGTATCCGGCAGAACAATTGAATATACTAAACCGCACCTACCACAGAACTTGCTTCAGATGCCATACCTGTCAAAACCAATTAGAGTAAGTTTGCTATTTCCGACTTCAAGAGTCTCAAATCAGGGAAAATTGCTTCATTGCCTAAGGTTGGTTAGATCTGATAACAAAATATTTAACTTTGAAATATAAGGCGTGTTTTTAGAGTTGTATACAGTTCACTTTCTAGCCAGTCACTCTACACGCATGTGTTGCAAAACTGCGAGAAATTGCGATATGACTCTTTCGTGATGCTTTTGGCCTTTATTGTTTATTTCAGTATTGGGCGTTTTGGCGTTATCGAAGGAGTACCCTATTGCAACGCTCATTACAGGCAGGCTTATATGGTGCAGTGTAAGAGAGTTTGAATTCATTTTTTATGGTTCTAATGGGTACACTCATTCCACATGACACTTGGAAAAGTGATTTTTGAATCCTTTTTCCAGCTGGCAAGCCTCCAAAGGGATCTCTGCCGAATTCGGCGAAATCCAAACCGCCTAAAGCGCAGCGAGTATCCAGTCATCCAGTGAGTTCACGAACCAGTTGTTCGGTTTTTCTGCTTCAGTCACAGAGATTAGTTATTAAAGCAGACCAAGTGTGTAGCTGAAAACTGTTTGCCGTTATACCTAATTGAACTACACTTGGAAGAACAAGATAGTTGGACGACTTGCGCAAGCGCGTATTCTTTTAAGAACTGTAGGCAACTCATTCTCTATCGGAAGTTCACAATGTAAAAGCTCTGATTAAATCTGCGATTTAATAGTCCAAGGATTCATCACAAAAATAGGAAACATACTTTTCGTACAACAGAAGTATCTGCTGGATATTTTTATGAGTAAGCCATAACCTCACAATCCTCTTTACTTCCTCGTTCAGCGGTAATGCGATGTGTCTCAAGTACTCAGGTCACAATACTATGATACACGAAAAACTGTCGGAGTCATATATATATACGTATATAAAATTTGTATGACTCCCTGTGATCTAAAGCAAAAATTATTGCTTCTGCATAATTAGCGTGATCCGTTTGTGCCGAACTAGATAAGCTGGGCGTATGCTCTCGAATATGAACCACCATCACATTATACCTACAAGAACTGCACGTCTCCGTGAGATTCTTTTGTTGGTCGTTATCTGAATGTAGCAAAGTGAACGTTTGCAAATGAGTCGATGCTGTGTTTCGCTGTCCATAACTGCGACCAAATTCAAACATTAAAACCCACTGTTCTACACATCTCAAGGTAGCTCAGAATGACGCTAATTTAAGTTTCTAGTTTCACCGGGACAACACGAAGACTCCCACGCGATCGTTTTCGGAACCACGTTCTTTCAGAAATGACCCGTACAACATAGCTCAAAATATACACAAGGCTAGCCATAATTCACCTCCAATACTTGCGCAATAAAGGAGCTCTTGTATTTCTCTTAGTGAGATTTCATATGGTTCAATAAACGCGCCATAGTGTACTGTGTAACGAGTAACATCGTGCAGTTGAGACAATCACTATGATTGACTTTTTCATGAAGACCATCAAAACCGATTGAATCAGGTCGCGTGTGATTGCTAGGAATTCATAGTTTTTGAAATGCAGGTAAAACCTTAGGATTGACGCTACATATTCTCAGGATATCAGATAGACACTGTGACACCACATGTTGGCACCGAACTCCACCACAATTTAGTGTGCAGTACAAAGAATAATATTCCAAATAAGTACAGGCTAGGATGTTCTGTGACTCCACCAGAATTTTGATCTAAAAGTTACGGTTTTTTTATCATTCTGGAAGGCGCAATTTTGTAGCTAACCGCCTCTACTGGGGATTCAAAAGTAATAACGACTGATAATTTCACCAGGAGCATTAGTGACTGTCTGGCAGAAGTGCGAAATCATAAACTGGTATGTAATGAAACGCAAACAATAAAACACATAACAAAATACAGCATAGACGCAAACCTTTCAAGCTAGTTGAGCTATTAGGAAACGAGGCCTCAGTTTACTTGCCGAAACCACACTAACCAGCAACGCCCAATAAGATGTTAGAAGCTGATTCATTAGCCGGTCACCACTGAACTAAAACCAACAAAACTATCTTATGTCTCTGGTCTGACAGTGAAGTACGCGGTAGAACCAAATATTATTTCTGAATAAAGAGTAGTCACAAAATTTGGATAATATTGATGAGGCATGCGAATAGTCTGTGTTCTTCTCGAAGCTGCGTCTGCGTCTAATGGATAGTGAATTTTATCACGAAACTTGACTCTTTTTGGTTACTAGGGCGAAACCATAATATTGAAAGCTACTGGTTACTTCATACCACTCTGCCATTTTAAATAAAATGCGCATCAAAACCCGAGTTAGGTCACAAAAATCAGCTTTTTGTTTAGAATATTCAAGTACCAAAACGGGGAGGGAAACTGGCCACAGGTTGTTTGGCGTGCAATAACTAGTGCTGATTTTTTGCGCATCAAGTGTACTTCTAAGCATAAGACTTTCACGTTTTACGCGGTTTTGAGTTCTCACCATACGATGTATATTATTTTCTCAGGTGAACGAGCAAAATGGAACCCAGGAATCAAGCAAGTGTTATCGCTGTGCAACCAAAGTCCACTCAGCTGAGCAACTGTGTATTATGAAGCGAATTTACCATAAAAGTTGCTTTAAATGTGGTGTGTGCCAGCGAGTTCTAAAGTAAGTCGGTGGGCTCGTTGAAACGCATAATTTCCTATCTCATTTTAATTGAATAAAAATATTTCTTTCTCACAGTTCTGGTCGTTATGGAGTGCATGATGGTGTCCCGTACTGCACTGCACACTACAAGCAAGTTGTAAACATGCGCAGTAAGTTATTATCTTAGGATTTGTTTTCGATTGACCAAGGGTCCTTGTGCGCTTGAATTGATTCGAATAGAATACGTCAATACGTTTATTCGATGTGACTTGATATTACGGTGGCCGCGACACGACAGAACATTCCTGTTAACGACCAAGGTGAAGTACTTGTCTTTGAATTGCATCAGTGGATCTGTACCCACAATGTTTCACGTCACATATTGGTGATATAACATGCAGCGTCTGGTTACTATTCCATGTGAAAGCATCAAAATGTGATTTATAACCTGTTCAGTACATTGGCAGGAATTTGAAAAGATACGTAGAACCTTTTTGTGAGCTCGCAAAAGAAGTCAGTTGCCCAGCGGTCAAAATAAGTTTATTCGTTTTGGAAATTTTTAGCTACTTAATAAACTTGGGTTACACAAAACGATACTGAAGGGTATGATGTTGTAGAATGCTTAATCATTAGTTGAATTGGGAGCTCTAATCGGCCAGTCCGTTTTAAAGTCAGCTTCCGCCGGGTTTACATCATCGGTGCGCAGCGAACCGAATAGCTAAATCGGTACGTCAGCGTTACGCGTGCTTGTTGGAAAGCGTTGGTGGTAAAAGCTCCCGCCTCCATCCAAAGCGCTTCTAACAAACTCGTAAAAGTCCGGTGTTTCGCCTGCGCAATCAGTTGGTTTGAGTTTCAAAATCTCTGCCTTTCGTCCATAACGTACATCTGTATAAAAATGTTAATTTGTTGTCATATTTAATTTACTTGTATTTTATCATATCTTGTTTTAATGTATCTGTTTTCACCTATGGATTTAAATTCTAGACTGGTCGAGATGCTATGCTTCGAGCAGCTCTAAATATGGCCTAACCAGCGTTGAGTGGACCGTGTTGATTAGTGGTTAGCAGTGGCTACTTCTGTGGGGTCATTTGGCTGCTTCCCCGCTCAACTGACCTTAAGCCAACAGATTGACCTGATAGACGAACTTGAATGCTGTAGTGATGGTGTGGGCTACACGGGAAAAAGCCAACTAATAATTCGGCACTCCTTAGCTAAATTCGGACTCATTTTCCATGTGATTTGTACATGTCCGGCTGAAACCGAGCCTGAGCATCCCAAACCATGTATTGAGAACTTGGGTGATGTGGTTGCTCCCGCCGCAAAACCTGATATCCTGATGACTTCTAGAGATGATTATCTAGAATTCTCTTCATGGTCGGTTGAGTTTGTTTTGGAAAGAAATAAGTCCATAAAATTTTTATCTCATACGTTGAGGTGCATCATATCAGGATACTTATTTTTTCTAATTGATTCCCGTCTATGAACTTAGTAAAGTAAGAGACAAGCGCATAAGTGGGATAACTCCAGGTAACCAATCACCAGACTATTAGATCCTGTGGCACTATAACCCCCAAAACAGGGAGGGAAAACTAATCTGGTATACGTGCGAGAGTTTAAAATTATGTTCCGTAAGAACTAACACAGACGGTTCATTCAGTAAACTTTATTATCTGAACAATCAATCGGAATCGACCTATTCCCGTCACCTTTCCTCGAGGAAGGAGTCACGCACTCACAAATAAATTACTGCATACCCTTTCGCAAAGCAACTGACAGTTAATTCACGAAAAAGCTTGCTCTTGAGATGGAATTTTATGGCTACTCTGCAGGTCACTCCGTCTATTTGGCATACATATTTTCTCATTGTTCTGTTTTGCATACACAGCGGGAAGCTTCTCCAGTATAAGCACAGCAGATGCGGCCTTTCTCAAGTCTTCAAAGGCAGGAAACCAAAACAGCGTGAGTTGTCAGTTATATTTGTATACGTTCCAGTATTACAAAAATGTTTCAGAAAAATATCGGGTCAGTTACAACGTAAAAAGACGAAGTTGAACCGAAGTGATTATTGACAATCTAATAAAACTATTAAGTGTAGGTTCGATTGGTTTAATTGAAAGGAGGAATCCTGAGAACCGTCATTACTTCAGCTTTGTGAATTAAGATGCGTGCTTCGGCAGAACAGGGGTGAAAGTGTGATCTGAAAATATCTATCTGGGAACTCTATGAATCATAGGATGATTTTGATCTACAAGGAACAACGTTCATTAGAAACATCTAACAAAACCAAAAACCTATCCCTACCGAAACTCATCTGTTCAGCCGAATGTTCCAAGCACCATTCGTTGGGATATCATCACGTTTTCACTAGGACATGCGGTCAAGATTTTCAAGCTAATGGCTTCATGCTTACTTGGTCCTTGATCAGAATCGATGGTAACGTGAATAGATCTTGGTGATCAATCGTCTATACGAAAATGAATATCTCAATAAGTTATCAGGTGGTTGAAAGAAAGTGATCCACATAAAATAGAAACACCCCTAGATAAAAGTTCGCTATTTAGCTGGTAAGTTCGCAGATTGAGATCCAGCGTGCAACGCTCAAATTTGACGTTCTGTATCTGTCCTGTAATGAACTAAGTAAGAAAACCGAATTACACATCTTCAAAACATTTAAAGCAGCTTTCAAATCAGGCACTGAACTATAATCAACCACCACATTCGTGTTTCATTCCATGCAATCGAGTCCGGGGCACTAACAAGTTTTTGGATAATGAAGGACTCAAGCAGTTTAGCATTGCTTTCGTTTCCAACCCCAGTATTTTGGAGCATACGGATGCACTAGCCCCCGCCAAAGATTTGAGTTCTTCTGGTAGTCAAAAGATGGTGTAAAAGGTTTTGCCAAAGGATCCTTCTCATTTTCACTTTTAATTCTGTGAGATTAACGCCAAATCGAATGAACTCCACAAGACGCGTTCCTAGCTTAATTGACTAGGAGAGCTGCATGTGTCGTAAATGAGATAAGTGGTGCTCAAAATGAAAAAACTCTCGGGTGAAGCCTAATATCCAAATCCAATTTGTACTATCTGATTATCCATGGATACCCGGCCGTCTCACTCTAGTTCGTATCGAGGCTATACGATATATTGCACCCAAGCATTACACTTTATTCTAACTCTGGAAGAAGCCTCAGGTTACTGAATGACTCCACGCATGTTTTAGTTGACCTGCAATCATGGAGTCCTCTTGCAACTATGCTGATATGTTTGCTGCTCCTCTGCGACTCTTGATTGATTAGCCTGTGTTCGACAACCATGGGGATAAGAATTTCAAGTCGCTGCACATTCGCACTCGTGGCCGTTTTTGCTGGATCGCAGAATGAAACCTAACAACCCGAAGTACCCACTGACCACAGTTAGCCAAAACACGTTAAATAGATGGCACTGGATAACCGCAGTCTGACGCTGTTTCTTTGGCTCACAAAATTAATCGACATGCCCCATAATGCCACCTGAAGTTGTTCTACTCACTAGCTTGTTAGCTTTGGTAGCAGAAGATACAGGAAGCTTTATAAGTTTGAACTTCTATTTGATTGCAAACTAGACGGGAATGCAGCCTCTTGTGATGTATAATTGGAAATTTTTATTAAAAAAAACGCGTTAAAATAGGACGCTATAACATAACATTTCCCCGCGTCGTTTTGACCTTAAGAATTTCCATTTATACATATATATCTATAATGTTATCTTTAGTCCTGGCTTTACGCAGGAGGATCTTGGTAATGCTAGCCTGGCAGCATTAGCACGAAACACTCAGCTTGCCTGGTGAATGGCAGAGAGATTGCCTGGTAAAGCCCAAAAATAAGTTGGTTTCGATCGTCAGTCGACATGCTAAGGACACTTGGAAAACCTTATAATGTGAAAACCGGTGCTTGATTTTCAAAATACCCATGTGTTTTACAGGCATACGTGCCCATTCAATTGCATATTCCTGTGTTATATTCATGCCCAGAAAACTCCCTTAAACGCTAAAAATGAAGTTTCTTTTCCAAGCTGCGGGAAGAAAACAGGCGTCATTTGTAGTATTTGACCTCTATTGCGAACAGACGCACTGGTATTGAGTAGCGGAAATTTTGAGTAACCTCCAGAGTTCCATCTCGAATTCCAACAACCAGTTGATTTGGAGTGATATTTCATAAGGCTCAAGTAGGCCAAATACACCTTTCTCAGAAAAGAAATGGGATACATTGTGTAATGGCATGGAAAAATTGGAGGTCGATTTGGGAAACGGACTTCGCTTTATTCACACATCTTTTAAAATATTTATGCGAAAAACGCATTCCGTACCATCCCAAGTTATATAAAGCTTCCACTGACTTGGCGATAGTGCCTTGGTTTTACAAATTTGGTTATTAAATTAGGAACAGCAAAAACGGCCCGTTTTCAACACTGTGTTCTGAAAAGTGGCAGAAGCACTAGTTTCCACAGTATTCAAACACAACGGGTAGCTTAGGCACTTTGAAAAGTCTAACGTGATTTACACCATATCAAGACGAGGTAGACTTGTGGAGTTAGTGGCATACGATCCTACTTTTGTTGGGGCAACTGGTGCAGGCGTGGTTAACCAACAAAGTTATTACATTTCACATCCACTTGTGAGTTGTTTTTTGGACTACCGATTTTTTGATGAAAGTGAAGAATTGTCACAGTATTAATGGTCAAACAACAACAGACGCCAGCATAACGTGACTTTTACTTTTATGTTATTTAACGTGCCGCCATCCGACTCTCCGGAATTTCACCTCGTTTGTATATATATACACATATATATATTCCTTACTTTAATGTAAATCAATGAACCAATCATTACTCCTGACATATTGGATGGACTAATTTGCTTTGTTGTAAACTTATGTGCGATACAGCATACATTCACTTTACTGGATACCAGGGGCTCATTGTAAGCGATCAACGAATATGAAAGTAAGGAAGAAGAATGAATTTAGAAAACTGTGGCGATTAAAATCTGTTACCGTTGCTCTGTATAGGAGAAAACTTCGAATTTCAGCTTATTTTGATATTCTTAGCTATGTACTAACTAATCAAGTTTGTCAGTAAGGAAAAGTATTTTTCTGACTCGAAATCAAATATGCGCGTCACATTCTAGGAACTTAATCACTTATAATCGCATCATTACAAGTTATTATATTCTTTGACTGGACTGAATATCACCACTGTGTTACTATTGGCGTTTGAGTTGTTCGCTGACCGTTCGGTGAAAAACCACAAATGGTGACCCATTTACTGTTAACATGAAGATAAAGCCATTTAGTCCTGTGAAAAACTACTCCAGTTATCAGGTTTGTGTCTAATCAGCAAACCGTTATGTAGGTTTTACCAGCTGACGCCCGTAAAAATCCAGCTGAACTTACACCGCCTACAGGTATCGGACTAAAAACCGATGACTGATTTGGTGATTTCTAATTCCCAACTGAACTTAATCCCAAACAAGTGTTGTCATGCCTAGAGCGTGCTAGCAAGTAGCTGCAACAGCTCTTCGCTGACCAAACAACCTTTCACCTATCCTTTTGGGCGTTATCGCTGAGAGGAGTATTCGCGTGAGATTTGTGGGCTCATAGTATCACATAAAGGCACAGTTTCCGTTGAAGTTATAGATCTATACCGAGAGGTTGATGTTGCACGGAGAGTTCATAGACAGTAGAATAGTGGCCAATAGGTCCTAATTGGTATTACCAAAACATCATTTCCGGTCGAGCTCACAAGTGGTTCGAATTTTTCTATGGTTAGCCACTGTTCTGGTTATGTGCATCGCAGTTGATACTATTGGGTTTAACCAAGCGTTGCAAAAGCTGTTTGAAGGAGGAACTGTTTTCACTTGCGATATAGCATGTGCCAAGCGGGACTGTCTAAGATGTAGGAGCGAGGACCGATTTGACCTATTATACAACAATTCTGGCCCACGTAGAAACCTGTGGAGCGGAATATTCTTCTTGTTTTTCACTGTACTTAACCATACCAACGTACGGTTCATTGCTGGAAGTACACTGCCAATTGAGTTCTAGAGTGGCTTTGGAGGAAACCGAAAATAGGTTGGGATTATCAAAGAACTCATCAACAGTTATGGACATGAGCAGTCTCGGGTGAGCATTCCCACCCAAATGCACACTAAAGTTGTCTTTTCTTACAGTTACGAATTGTTCCTAAGCTTAGGGGCTTGCTCAGCGGAGAAAGCAAACGCCACCTGATAGACAACGACGAAACGCTGTCAGACGGCAACCGTGTCCAATAGGCTTGTATGGAACAGCTCCCTCCTACTATCATGTCAACACTTTATGGAACTGAATGTGATGCACTCTTGGGTATTCTAGGCGCCTATTAGAAACGTGTATCACGTTGTTGCCAGGAGAGGTCACCACAGGTTGTTAACTACAGTCTTACTTACCATGCTGTGAAGTTTAGTGTCACGTCGTGTGCCGTTCCGGTGACTTAGTGTAACGGTGATACTATTGATGGGGAGGCGCGCGAGTAGTATGTGTTCTTCGCAGAATTCCGCTTTGCGTCTATTGAAAAAGGGAGATCTGTTGCGGAACTCGTGGAGCCATCTTGTGATATTTGCTCGGATTTGACCTCCGAATAAGTGGAGTCAATGAATCTCCAGAAAAGTTAAAGACTCGTTCGAGAGAAAATCGGTGTCCACTTTTTCTGTAACTAACATGCAGATTAGAGTTTTGCTTCCCTGTTCAAGGTCCTAATTGGTATTACCAAAACATCATTTCCGGTCGAGCTCACAAGTGGTTCGAATTTTTCTATGGTTAGCCACTGTTCTGGTTATGTGCATCGCGGTTGATACTATTGGGTTTAACCAAGCGTTGCAAAAGCTGTTTGAAGGAGGAACTGTTTGACTTGCGATATAGCATGTGCCAAGCGGGACTGTCTAAGATGTAGGAGCGAGGACCGATTTGACCTATTATACAACAATTCTGGCCCACGTAGAAACCTGTGGAGCGGAATATTCTTCTTGTTTTTCACTGTACTTAACCATACCAACGTACGGTTCATTGCTGGAAGTACACTGCCAATTGAGTTCTAGAGTGGCTTTGGAGGAAACCGAAAATAGGTTGGGATTATCAAAGAACTCATCAACAGTTATGGACATGAGCAGTCTCGGGTGAGCATTCCCACCCAAATGCACACTAAAGTTGTCTTTTCTTACAGTTACGAATTGTTCCTAAGCTTAGGGGCTTGCTCAGCGGAGAAAGCAAACGCCACCTGATAGACAACGACGAAACGCTGTCAGACGGCAACCGTGTCCAATAGGCTTGTATGGAACAGCTCCCTCCTACTATCATGTCAACACTTTATGGAACTGAATGTGATGCACTCTTGGGTATTCTAGGCGCCTATTAGAAACGTGTATCACGTTGTTGCCAGGAGAGGTCACCACAGGTTGTTAACTACAGTCTTACTTACCATGCTGTGAAGTTTAGTGTCACGTCGTGTGCCGTTCCGGTGACTTAGTGTAACGGTGATACTATTGATGGGGAGGCGCGCGAGTAGTATGTGTTCTTCGCAGAATTCCGCTTTGCGTCTATTGAAAAAGGGAGATCTGTTGCGGAACTCGTGGAGCCATCTTGTGATATTTGCTCGGATTTGACCTCCGAATAAGTGGAGTCAATGAATCTCCAGAAAAGTTAAAGACTCGTTCGAGAGAAAATCGGTGTCCACTTTTTCTGTAACTAACATGCAGATTAGAGTTTTGCTTCCCTGTTCAATGGTCTGTAACCGGTCAGTTGGCCTTTCCTAATTAAACGACTCCGCAGCGAAGACTTTCTTCCTTACATTGGTAGTATGTTAATCTCAAATTAAGGAGCTGCCTTGACCGTTTGGGTGTATTTATCTGATTCAGTTGGCTAGTTAATCGAAAGAAATCATTCGGTAGTCGACCAAGGTGAGTGGAATTTGCTTGAATTGCCTCATAAGTCAGGTGGAATTATCTTGCCAGATCTTAGCTCCCAGAAAGTTAAAGCTCTGTTTGTTGGTTAGAAAACGATATCCGACGGAGCAACTATTCAGCTGCTTATGGGCCAGGATATTCTGGTGATTCGAGTTCATATGAGGCAACGAGATTTCGACGTCTACAGGGTTTCCATTCTGGGGTTGAGTTTACCAGCCCCGCTTTCTGCATGAGGAAGTTTTTCACTTTCCATCATTTACTGGACAAATCTCCTAGCATTTCTTTTGTTTTAGGTCACTTTTTATGACCTGAGCGGCTGCATTTTCTTCCGAGGTTCCGTTCCAAAATCGGTGTTCTGATTCTGGCGAAGTTTTTTCTAGGGCTCCGGTGTAAGTATTTATCAACCAGGATTGTTCTTGGAAATGAATTCCGTCTGTGCACAATTTGTAGACGGTCAGTCACCTAAGTTTCTTGGCATTTATTTTCCTCCTTTCAAATGATTAAAACATTGGGAAACTAGGTTGGGCTTACTGAGAACGTCAGGTGGAACTCAGCTAATTTACCACCACTACATCCACATAAATGTGATAGTGCATCAATGACCGCAAACGGAATTCACCTGGTTCTCCGTCCTGGAAGTCCACAGGCAAATTCGTCAAATGGCGATGTTGCCATAAGTGCTGAAGTTTTCAGTTATAACACATGGAAGTGCCTTGCCCTGAACCAATTGATCAAGTACCTAAAAATGTAGTCAAGTACACGTTAGCGCCCACTGCTTCGCATTCGTCATTCGGGTCTTGTGTTCCATTTTTTTCGCCTTCAACTGATAGAGTTGTAAAATTCAAATAACGATTCGTTCTAATGTGAACTAATATTTTCCAATTAAAGTTAACCCATTTTTCAGTTCCAATAAATTGTCTGACTGCATTAACATTATCTTGTGCTCTTGCAATCTTTATGCTCTCAGGCCCTTAGCAGCCCCTCTTGATGGAGCGTCTAAATTCACACAAAGGAGGTTAGATATCATGTGTCGCTATGCAATAACTGAGTGATGATTGTGCGCCAGTCAGCGGTAGGACATTTGTAGCTTGCATACAGGCTATCAGCGTAAATTGTCTTACCCATTTAACGGTGAACGCTACTGATGAAGCATGCGAGTAGTTTGTGTTTTGTTGTCCAAGTTCCGCTATTGCGTGCGCTTCATGGTAATATATTAGCCCCACATAATTTCCCCTTTTCTTGGTTGACTCATTTTCATGGGTACATAGCTCATAGAGGTTTACTCAGCTTACAGTAGCATCCGCCGTTTATTGGGAGATCTATTTGCCGATGGACAGGTGATCTGAGTGCGCACATTCTGAGTTTAATGCGGTTTTTCCTTGATGGGTTCCTTTCGCTGAACACAAACATGTACTGCAAAGTCCAGTCAGTTCACTTGAACGGGAAACAACTGCAATTCCTGAAGGGCACTGACCGTTTTAATACTGTATCTTTATTTTTACATATCTACAGAACAAATTTGAAACGATCGGATGTGCAAACGAATATCATTTTCGTACTTCCAAACCCTCAGCAATGACACTTAAACCAGAGGATTTAACGTACAATCTATAAAAGCATGCTTATTTTTTTAGTTTCCGCTCATCCGGAACGTTTTCTTCATCAAATTCACGCAGCTGATTGCAATGAGATTTTATTTTGATTGTGTTACTGGTTGGTGTCACCGTTTTACTAACTGTAACATTTTGATGTGGTTGCATATGTCCCATTTTCAGTTTATTTAAGTGCAGTATCCGAACGGAGCTAAGACAATTAGGTGTGACTGTTGTTCTCCACTGGCGTTTGGAGACAGTTTATGGTAGTGACAGTAAATGAGCAGAGCAGCCTTTACGAATGTAGAATATTTGGCCAGAAATAGCTTGTGGTACAAAAGTTCTCTTAATCACGGTATTCACCTGTAAGCGTGGACAAAACACCCATCTGTTCTAATTGGGGGGATCAGGTTTCAAAAAGAGACTCTCGAAATCGCAGAAACTTCTGAGTAGAACTGGTGTACTAGTCAACATTCAACATTTCCTACATCAAAATTTCCCAAAATTTTTCACTTGATCGATATGTTTGTTTACAATTTTCACGACAACTTTATAGTCCCTCAGCACGTTCTCCGTAACAGCGTCCCGCAAATCAGTGTGTAAGTTGGGCAAATTTGGTCTTGAGTGGGTCCAACATAAATCATGCACCTTTCGTCATATCTATTGGTAGCTATCAGCACTATCAGTTCTGTTAAAACGCTTCCAGTTACCTTGCAAATGCTTTTTTGTCGATATATTTCCCGGTGTTTTTCTTGACGCAGTCGTATAACGGTAGTCTATGCTAACCTAAATTTGTGACGACCTATGTGCAGTGTATCGATTTGGCGGGTATCGGAAAGGATTTTTCGCCACAATCTTTACTTACGCAATTAGCACTGATCGTCTAGCGAAAATTTTGTGCGCAAGCACAAAACCCTTTTCATGAAAATTCGGGGGAAACAACTATCTTATGGGAAAAATGCTGGTGACTGAATTGATGTTGAAAATATCTGAAAGTCTTCATCGTCCGAGGAGGAATGCCACATGCGGACTCCAACTGTATGCCATCAGCATTCACTATTGATTCCTACTAGGAATCCGCCTACCCGAATGGAAATAGTTCAAGATGGATCCACCAACTGTTTGTAGCCTAAGGAGCTTTTGAGATTCACAATAGATATTTTGCTATTTAGTTAATAATCATGAGCCAAGAAGGACTATCCACCTGCCTCTTCATCAGTGTGAATCATCAGCAGTTTGCAGTGTCATGAGACTCATGGCAAACCAATAAGTTTCCCAGTGGTCTCCAAGAGAGTGCAGGTCCAAAACTTTCCCGAGTTTCGTCAGATGATCACTGCTGATGACTTTCAATATGAATGCTACAGTAGAACAGTGCATCATGGCTTTTCAGCAGTTTATTCTCACCCACATGACAAAATTTTGCTGAGCAGAGGTTGTACAAACAAACTGCATTTGCCTGTTATTCGTGAAAAAAGAGGATCCCTATGCTTACCAGTTTGACACAAGACTGTGCAAACTATGACAGTAGCAGTAGAGTTTGAGATGCTTACTGACAGGTGGATTGCGATTAGCTCATCAAACCTCTTGGAATGAACCAAGCAATCTCCATCTGCAAATCCAGGAGCACAAACACGGTATTCCTTTTGACAATGCAGACCTGTGATTTCACTTTTGACCCGAATGTTCTCTCGATAACTTGATTGTGCCCTTTGCGTTGTGTTCTATCGCACATTCAACCGCGCATTCACTCCTGTAAGACTGTATTAAACGGCAACGGAACTGGTAGCCTACTCTACGGACAGATTGGGTAGACGGATTGGATTGTACGCCGGCGGTAGGTAACAGGCTTACTACGAAATTGAAGGCAGGTATGCTGAGCCATTAACACGTCGCAAGCTCTCTAGCTTCGGCTCGGAAAACCAGACTAGGCACTTCAAACTAAAGTTATAAGGTGAATTCTACGACATTTGGTATCAAAAATTAGCCATGCTACTTAGCTACTTTTGTTGAAACTTGGGTTATCTAGCTAGTTACTCTGCATCAGGAATGACAACCTCGTGAAGTCAATGGAGCCAACATGTGTTTTGATGAGATCAAAACGGATGTTTACGCTAAATGCCTGCTAGATGGCAACGAGCTAGTTCTCACCGGGGTAGATTCACCTTGAGAGAACTATTTTTCATGCAGCATCTTGTTTTTCAGGTATTGTACTAGTCATGGGTACAGGTTAATTTGGATGTGTGATTAGTTAATATTGTTATACTTTCATGCACGGTTCATGCATACAACTAAAATAGACTTAACGAACGTATGACGTTACTTTGTTGCACTCTACTTAGTCAGGTCTGAATGGTTTATAACAACCTAAATAGAACACAACGTTCTGTTCCTCTCCAAAATATCAGGTCCGAAGAGACCAGAAGATTCCTCCAATAACCGCACACCGCTAAAAGGTGAGTAGCTCGATGATGTTAGAATGCAGTCTGCAGAAGATGCCAACGGCTGTTAGACGCGTGTTTAATACTCAATCTGTCTTCATGGAGATTCGTATCTGTTGCCATTATTTATGGAACCGTAACATCCAAAAGAAGACCAAATAGGACCAACTGATTGCATTCTGCTCCTGAAAACTACTGATATGGAATGATTTTTTCAGCTAAAACAAGCACAAATGTTATGTTCTGAAGATTGCCTGTGTCCAGGGTGGTGTAAACAGGGTTATTAATTCCAAAAGCTGTGTAGTCAAGCATCCGGTATTTTCAGATTTCTTCTTCTGCAACAGAAATTTACCCACCAAAGAAGCGCATTAGTTGATTTACCGATGCCATACCTCAAGGTACTGCGGCCGTTTGATGAATGATTCAAGACTAAGTGGTCTACTTTGGGAAGACTCACCTAATACACATGCGGAAAACTTGTTTGTACCTCAGTGTGGGACGGTATTTCTAAGGTTACCCAGGATCAAAAGAGCAACGTCAACGTTTTTCCTCAAAAGTTGAATAACGATTCCAAGTAGAGCGTAAAGTTTGCTTCAGGATGTACAATGTTCGGATATGCCTCTAAATCTCGAGAACCATATTCCGTTCTACTGATTTTTACTACTTTGGAGTCAAACCAGCGCCTTACTGTGTTTCAAGAGTTGTGTATAATAGTGCAATGCAGAGTGTATTGGTGTACGCCTGCAAATTTTGGCCACTCCAGGTGGCGGATCTGAAACAGCTTCAGGTCTTCGGCCATTGATGTCTCGAAAGTATGGATGGGAGCGGCTGTAACTTGTGAATTTGTAATGAAGTGATCGGGTGATGGGTTTCTACTTAAACAGAGTGTATCTTTCACAAACATTGCATCCAGGATTACAAACTAAGTTTTCTGAACCATGTGTTTTGCATGCCAAGTTCTGCTTGTAGAGAACAATTCTGTGCCTAACTCGTAGTGGTGGAATCCAGGAGGCGGACGGACACAAGGATGTTTCGAACTGTCTGGATGTCGTTGGTGCAATTCACCTTCAAGGATGGGGTCTAGCTGTCCTTCCTTGTGTTCTGCTGGATATAACGAACGACATGGCAGCTAAACGCCGTCAGTTTCTATTCAACTCTAACTGAGTGTTCCAGTTGAGAACACCACGGATGTTTGTGATAGGCTAGCCCTTGGTCCCCTTTGCCCCAATTATTTTCTCTCTCCATTACACGGCTTTATTAAAAAATTGGCTTGACTGTATGGCAGAAAAACACCGCTATTCTCATATAGTGTTGATGTAAATGGTGATCATGATGACGGCTAGGGGTTAGTTCTGGGAACACAAACTCGTTAGTTTCAAATTTAGCTGTTTCCATCTTGGTGGACCTCATTAGATGTGTATATTGACATCTTTCACTCGAATTATTGGCAAAATATTTTCCAAACGTAGCACTTTCAAACATCTTGACAAAAATGTTCTCCTCTGACAATAAGCAGAGTAAAATAGTCAAAGTAAACTTAGACTCTCAGTTGAATTAAAATGCACAGCATATCCACAGTGAGCTGCGTAGAGATTCGGTACGATTTGGAGATCTTTTGGTCCAAGGTTCACTGTGCTATTTCTAGCCTGGTGCGTAAATTCATTCATTTTAGATCATCGTGTCAAAGCGAGTGAATGAAGGCTACCTTCACAATTTAATCAAGCTAACTTGGAAGTTCCGTAATTCTTCGAATCAGACAGAGAACTCCATTCATCTTTGCGGATTTATTGAATTCGGCTTGACAACCACATTGCCCGCATAACGTACAAAAGCACATAAGTCTACTTTTGTAAGCCGCAAAGAAACTGATCTCACACACATTGTCCACCAAATACATGCTTTTTGTACAAAAGTGTGTGGTTATAATACTATCTTCTGGCGTTGATTTGCGTTAGAGATACAAAACCAATTTGCAGAGACCATGTGTTGAAGTTCTAATATATCTGGTCAATTTGTTTTGTGCACATTGGTCAAGCTTTCGATGTTTTGTGTAATTCACGGCTGCTGATCGCTTAAAGATCAAAACACACGTGCTGCGATAATGTTTGATGGTTCTCTGTGGTTGGTGACAATAAAAATGGTACAGCAAATAAGAAGCAGCCAATATGTGGTAGACAAGCAGTCATAGCATTCACATTCTGTGCCCTGTTCATAAAATATTTTGTCCCAAGTGTTACGCAAGTGAAACTAGTCAGCCCACCTGGCACAGTTGATCATAGCACTTAGCATACTTATTCATTATTTCATACCTTGCAGAAGGCGCCTTGAGTGAATGTAATTCAAATAATTTGCTGTATCCAAAACTCATTTCAAACACAAGAAAAAGCGCCCCAAAGGAAATGTGTATAAATCAGTCGTAGTCCCTCTGAACCAATCCATTCCCTTGTAAGCTAGCTGTGTGTATTGAAAAATGCTGTCAAAAACTGTGTTAGGGCCACAAAAACTAGATAAGTTGAACTATTTTGACAGAATTTCGATATTCTTGTTATTCTTGGCTAGTTATGGGGAATACCTAGAAAAGCTGGAAAATATAAGGCACTCAGCATTTTGCTTCTAGGACTAGTACACTCAACTGCTTTAGTTAATTGTGCATGTTCGCTGGCATGAATGAGAAAAACGTTCCATAAGATGTCTAACAGTGCACGTACAAAGTAAACCAAAGTAGAATGATATGATCTGGAAAGCTTTGACTGACGATTTTGGTACCGCAAGCTGTAAGGTGCACCATCTTTCACTGAACTCGAGGGGTGACGAAAGCAAGTCAGGATTCTAGTTGGTTTCTTTTATTCCATCGTAATTTCGTCACCGTAGGTAGAAACTGGAATAAAATTCCATCCCACCACCGACTCCAAGAAAATGCAACACTTATCAGAAGATGAATTTTGGGCAGATAATTAGGCAGACTAAATTATGTCGAACTTGAATAGCCTTCATGCCGCGCAAGACAGGTCTTTCAGGTAAAAAGAACGACTGCACTGAAAGCCCTACGAACAAATCAGCGCTTCGGTCAATAAAATTTATATACTCCATGACGGATAGACCTTTCCCATACAGCAGTCAACCATTAGCTGGTTTCGGGATAGGTCTGCGGCAAATAGAAATTCTACTTGTCCCCGGGCGGATCACCATGCACCACTCCTTCATAGTCATTTGATCCTTTTCATAGTTCCATCACGTTCAGCTGGGGAAAGATCGTAAAGAGGATATAGGCGAGGTATTTTCGGCTTTCGCTAGATTTCTGTCAGATACTTGATGCAATATGACCGCATACGTACGCTGACTGGTTTGCATTTCGGCTATTCAAATCTGAAAGTTGTGTATTGGGAACATGGATGAATACTACTGCCACCAGCACCTTAACTGCGCAAAGAGAAATACCGCGTCACTAGATTTTATCGCGCAGTCCAAATGCGCGCTTGCCAACAATAACAAAAGAATATTGTCTAAATTACTAATACAGTGGAGGCAAGAATAACGAATCACACCAATGATGAATATTAGTCTTCAGTTCCAGAACATCTAGTATCTCCTTGAACCGCCCATTTGTTTCCTTGAAGGAAGACCTTTCTCTCCTCTGTAAAACAATGAGCTAGTATAACTTCAATCTGTGTATAGTAAACTAGTTTCAACTTCTTTTCGAAAAACTTTAGTGACAACCGGTAGATTTATTGCCGGGCGACGTTTCGCTTTTGGCACAAAAGCTTCGTCAGGCCAAATGACTAGGTTCCGAGGTTGGTGGAGATCTAAGGCGGAAGGAGAACCAATCAGCCAAGTCAAGCTAAATCTCTGTTGGGTGTCGGCCAAGGGATCTTAGTGTGTTAGAGCGGCTGAACAAGTTTTGGGCCGGTGGAGCAACCTACATATGTTTGGGTCCAGCCTAGGGTCTAGTTCTTCTGATTTGGCTTTAACTTATGTCGCTAATTGGCACACTTTAGCAAACCCATAGAAAATTTTGGCTTTTGTACTGCAAAATACCTCCCGTCAATTCGCCGCCCATTTTGTCAGGTAGCATTAGCAGCATCGTGGATCCCACCGGGTTAACCGGTACACCAATTTCAAAAGCCTTCAAGTGATAAAAACCAGCGGTGCCCTTACACTAAATGAGTATAATATGAGGTCAGGTTGTTCCATATTAGCCGAAAAAATAATGTTTCTTTGTTTGTTTAACGAACATCTTGCTTGCGGAAACACTGTTCTGGAAAACGCCTCAAGAGTGCACCAAAATCAGTAAAGTTGCAGTAGAAAAACTCCCTTATGACAAATATTATTTGAGGACGACACACATGCAGATGGCTGCATTCTCAGTGAAGACTAAGAGCTTGTGCGGTTCAAGAAAAATATCTTCAAGAGGAAAACGTTTTATACAGTTTTCAGCCTACCTACAGTTGGAGGTTGCATTTGCAAAAAGGTTTCAGGATACAAATCCGTGAAAATAGACGACCAATTGTTACATCCGAAACTGTATCGGTGGTTTTGCAACATCTGCTAGGTATTCGTACTCCCGTGAATTTATATTAGCCTGGTCGGATCTTCAAATATTCAGCAGCGTAATGAGTTGTGTCCCCGCATTGGTCTCAAAGCGTCTGCGGCTATTGTAGCCTCGCTTATGGATATACCGATTCCAGCAGACCAGATTCATTGTACCAGCCATGCAGAAGACAACCGATGGGACAAGAAAAAACTGGCTTTATCCGATACCAAAGATTAGTTCTAGCGATCAACGTTGCCTTAAATTTTATTTTTCTCTGTGCTGGCGTTTCTCTGAAACAAACACATAGTGAAGGAGCTACTGTCATCTGGGACCTGAAATAATTAAATCCCATATAAACATGGATTCCCTAGAACCTGGTTGAGAGAAAATCAAAATAATCGACATATTTTTGCCCAATAAACACCGTGAATTGTAGAATTGGGGAGCTGTAGGATCGTAAAGTTTGTCCACCGAAAGTTATGCGGGGAATCCCCGTCTCAACCGTTTGTTACATTGTCTAATTTCTGCCTCAGGCAACGACCCTTGTCGCTCATGACACTTCTTATTCTAGAATATTATGTGAAGTTACAAACACATCACACAACTGCTGCAAAGATTGTTAGCTTGGTTTAGACGCAGCAGCGTCTTTTGTGACCAACTGAAATACCTTAAATTTGCACTTACTTTGACATTGTACCATGCGTGAAAGGGACCACAAAGCCTAATAAGTGAAAACAATAGAGAGTTCCACATATGCTGTCGCTGATGAGGGCTCTATTTGGGTACAAATGGTACTGTCTCTATCCGGCTGGTTGTTTCTATTAATTGGTAAATTGGCTTGAAATGTTGGATGATGCCGTCATTAAGCCCTTGATCCCATCCATGGTTCTTCTCTCCCACGGAGAAAATGGTTGCAATTGTTTGTGATTCCAAAGTTTGTTTCACCAAGAGGGGTTAAAATACATAATATAAGGAAGGATGAGTACGGAACTCTGCAAATACCTTGTCCAAGCGAATGTTAGATGCACCGAGTTCTCTTGCAAAGTTCTGTAGATGATGGAATTTAGGTATTGTCAGTGACTATTTATATTTTAAAAACTAGACCTAAAGTTTCCGTGAACTAACTGGTCAGATGCCCAGACGCAGCTAAAAGGGCCATCAATGGAGAAAACAGGTAATAAGAAACACCTACTGTGACAAATTTAGACCGGTATTTGACCAGGATTGCAGAAATTGGTAAAAACAACTTGTGAGTGACATTGAACACAGTGGAGAGGTGTGCACAATTTTGGAAGAGATTGTGTAGACCTGCTGCCACCGGAAATAGCATGGCTACATAGGACGGAAAGTTCAAAGAGCATCAAGCAAAAATTACGAGGTCACGTAAAAGCAGACCTCCCACCCTGATTATAAAATATATTATTATATGTATACACACACGCTTCAACATGAGAGGTGCGCTTGCAATAAATTCAGAGGTTATTACTGAGGTATTCACAACAACGACAGCATGCCATAAAAGTGGCCCACAGACCGACTGACACGCTGCGAAGAGTACTATCAAAACCAAAGGGGACACTCAATGCGATGGAAAAGACAGATGCAGTCTACAGAATTCAATGCAAAGATTGTGAAAAACACTACGTGGGACAAACACGGAGGAAACTGTCAACCAGAATCACCGAACACAAACTCGCCACCAGGAGACACGACCTACTCTCTCTCATCTCTGCACACGAAGATGGGGAAGGACACCACTTCGATTGGAATAACGTCAGAATACTGGGTCAGGCAAGAACAAAGAAAGAACGCTAGTTCATGGAGGCGTGGTACTCCACTGATGGAGCAATAAACAGGCGCATTGAGATTGATCCTGCCTACCAGCCTCTGAGGACAAAGGAAATCCAGAACCACAGAACGCGAGGCCGAACAAGAACTCAAAGAAGAAATCAATAGAACAGCAAGCTACTAAAAATAGGAGGCATGCCACAAACCAACCGAGAAGCCGACCACAACGCAATACAGATCAAGAACGGGCCAATCAGAATCCAGGTTACAGCGCAAAGGCTGTTCATTGTAGACTATATAAACGCGGGCACGAAAAGAGGAACTACCCAACCAACAGCGCACTGAAGATGTCTCCTCGAATGGTGACGAAACGTTGAATACATGGAAGGTAGTACATATTGACTTTGTTTGAGTAATTCATCTTAGGTTCATTTTTCTCCATAAAATACTCACATCTGAGTATCTGTATTTGCTGGTATTATCAGCTGTTCAGTGTCATACATAGCCGTCCACATAATTGACAGCCCTGCTGGCCACACCAATATCTGCCGGATTACTACTTTCATTTGGACCTCCATGAGTTTGAATAAAGCCGGTGACGTCTCAGAGAGACTCTTCAAATGCTTTGGAACCTCACCGCGTAAATGTTGAAATATATGAGAGGTAGATCCAGTCCAGTGAATTTTTTTGTTTGACTCATTCTCAGGCAAATGGGTGCAGTAAAAATATTTTGCATGACAACGATTAGTTATCCAATGGATTATATCATCTGTAACCAAAGATGATCTAAAGAATCAGAGTGAACCCACTATCGGACACTTTTTATTGTTTTTTCCGTGTGGCTTCATTCGGTCGCTATCTAGTCTTGAGGAACGAATGTTGAAGATTGTTCAGAGAATATGTTTTAAACCGTAAACTTGTTTTGGCAGATAATTGTGCTTTCGACTTCACTTGGTCTTTCCGTTGCACAAAAACGAGCAAAATTTGATAGTATCTGTTCGGCTCTCCTGGCAGAGGGAACTTATAATGTAAACGCACACATAATCATGAACGGATCGGGAATTCCCGCGTGTATGGTTCAGGACCAACGCACACAGACGTTTTAAATAGGTCCTTTTGATAGACGCCTGACTTTGGCGATACGATTTATGTTTTGCGAAGCCGCAGCGTTCTTTGGTCCTCCGGTCTGTTTTCCCGTCAAGCGTGCTACTAGAGTCAAAACAGCTTTAGAGGTGAGCAGAACTCGCAACCATTTGCAGGGTGCAGACATCTTTATTCAGCTGCGAGTCAAGATACTCTCAGCCGATTATGAATACTTACACTTGGAGTGAGCAACCCTGCTCCGAAGTGCCTGATACAATTCGAGGGTTTGCTCAACTACGTCCTCCAGCTTGACGAGAGCTCGCTTTGACTTCTGTTCCGGTAACTGATCTGGGACCCATCCTAAAACCTTTTTAGACTATCGTGACACATCAAACGGTAAAATACCAGACGGAAAATGCAGCTTATAGCAATGCTTCGGTCAGCTGCTGTTGTATCGGTAGCATGGCTGATAACAGGCATTTTCGACGAGTTAGGTTTCACGAAAACATATCATTCAGGTTAAAACTGGGGTGAATTTGTGCAATGCACCAATCTCCATGGTGGATTTTCAACCTTGTCAGGTTTTTTCAGAGAGTACCTTATGTGGCATACTTTTAAACCGCTCTTTTGGTAACTCACTGCACTTTCATTCCTCATATATATCTGCGTTGATGTCGATTTGGAATAAACATTCAGCTGCCCAGCGACTTGATGCGTACTTGAGTATATTCATTACAAGTTTACCGTAATCCAAAAGGGTATCCGACAGGATTTATGGTTTACTACAAGATTTCCTTGAACGATAGCTTACTGACAGTCGCCAATTATGGTCTCTATGGATACAGGTGCAACTTGAACCTTGATCTAACCGAAATGAACCGAGAGGGCCAACATTGTCTACTACGCGAACCGACCGAGACGCGCAGGTATTCCTATGATCCTGCAGTCAGCAGCTTCCGAGATGAAAATGCCCGAACTTAACAGAGAGGTCTACTATGTCGAGTCCGTGCCAACCTTTAAGTCAGAACAGTGATGGAAGACAGTCATCTGAGATGCAAAACAAAGTAACTGAGTTTAGTAACAGTCACCAGTTGTCGTGAATTCGTGACAACAACCCAGAATTTAACTACGATCTGACATACAGGAGTATCAGTCACCAACGACGGTTCAATAGTAGCAAATTGACAAGGCTTGAACCGAATTCGGCAAGGCTCCAACTCGTCTCTTATCGAATGCACATACGTCTCGCATGCCGCGCGGTAAGCTTGACTTTAATGATGAGCACTAGACTGATATCAAACGATGACTGATATCCCGTCTGACGGGAATTCTTTGCTGGACATCTCGTGAGTGAAGCTTGGAATTCTTTGTTGCAGAAATGGAGACGCGGCTTTTCGTAGTCTTCTGTTCTCTAGGCCCACGTTGTGTAACAGGTAACCTTGATCTAATACAACTACTTTGGTCCGTCCTCAAGATCTTTGGTGCAGCTGAACAGGTCCCCAAATGGGAAATTTAAAAGAAGAACAAAGATTAGCTTGTCAGAAGACTGGCTTTCAAAGTATGCTTTTGCGCCCTCAAGGAAGTTAGGCCGGCCAAAACTAGGCACAGATTGTGCTAGGTTGGGCAGGGAAAGAAGGTTCATGGGTTGGAGCCTCACGAGCTGACGCATAAGGAACCACAAGGTAGTGGGCGCTCTAAGTCTATAGAAGCCAGGGAGTTCAGGCTACATTCTGAACACGCATTTGGATGCGTCATTTTCAGGCCAAATAACAACAGGCTTACTCCAAATGACGTTAGACGGGATCCTATTGGGAACAGTATATGGTACTCACCATGGAAAACTACCAACCAAGAAATTGATGTAGAGATTCCGTGTTGACTTCATCCAACGAGAACGCTAAAACCGGGTGATTGCCTTCATGATACGAACAGCGGAAAACTCCAATAAAATTGCAAATGTTTCCAAAGAGACAGTTGTATATCTTCAATCGAAAGGTAACTGGCCCTTAAGTATTGGGCTATTTTTCTTTTGCATTTGATATGGTAAAATTTTACAATTTTCTAAAAGATGTTCGTGATGAATATTATCAATAAATCTGGAATAATAAATACAGAAGTGTACAAAATCATCACAGTTGAGCAAAAGGCCCAGGTAGTGGGAAGAAACAGTTTGAAGTGAAGTATACACTTCAAGTGTACGAAAGGTATTGTTAACGAAATTGAGGAGAAAAATCCATCTAAAATGTATAAAAAAGGGGAACTAGAATTGAACTTTTCAGTTTCTATTGTCTAGCAGTGGCCGCCTCTTTAAAGGTTTGATACAAAAATCTAGGGCCCGAAAAATATTCAAAAGAGGTTACGGATTCATCAGTTCATAAGTTAGTAGGGACAGCGCTGCAGATTCGCTTCCCAGGGATTGGAGAGTATTAAAAAGTATGCACGCTTGTCAGTGTTTGATGCTAGCTGGCTGAAGCGTCAAAACCCTCAAGAAGTTTCATGAGGCTCTTCGATTAGTTTTTCCCATAAAAATGAAACAAGCCACTGATCCTCGAAGAACATCACTTACAAGTTTGAAGAAAGCCCTTGAACATCTCACTGTCGGTTGTTCCCTACTTGAAGCCATAGTTTCAGAGACCACATCAGTTTCAAGTTCTGCAGGATGTCCAGCTGGAATTGTACACCCATTCTCAAAGCAAGTTACGGTGATTGTCCCTAACAGTGGCCAAATTGGCATAAAGCTGTTGAAGATTTTTACTCAACCTCATGTTCAAGCTTATGTATGTATACACAGGTAACTACAACTAACATCGTTCCGAGGGAAGTTCAAGGTGGCCTGAGTGCATGGTGCTCAGTTGAATGTTAGTATAAACGAACAAATTGTTCGAACCTCATTTCAATCCCTCGTTTACAGTAAATTCTGAATACCTGCAATACTCCACTATCAGCTCTCTTATAAGTTTAACGCCAAAAGTATCTGCCAAACGAAACACAGGTCAGTGCTACATAAAGAGTGCGGTTGAGCGAGCTTTGTGCAAGACACCGAATATCACAGTGAGCTGACACGCAGATACGCAGCCACATAAATGGCTGCATGTTGAGACTGCAGGAATTAATTCCCGCGATACTCGGAGTGTCCAGTCTGCCTGAATCCGTTGCAGAAAGGGGTGAGCTTCACCACACAAAGTAGAATTTCACTATTTTTATTGTAGGTATGAGCGCCATCATTCAAATTGCCAAAAGAGTTACCCGTATGCGGAGCTAGAGAGCTGTATTCGGAAAGACCTTGCCCTCTTTCATTTCTACAGACATTTGGAAAACTAACCATTTTGAATTGCGGAGGATTCCCCGTTTCGGCCAAACAGAGGTTTGTGGTGTGAACACTGGCTTCTGATTGATATCTGGGGGGGAGAACACACAGTCAATGAACACCCTATAGATGCCTGGGTGCTAATAAAATGCAACCGTTTCTCTTTACAAACAAAATGACAACCCTGTTGAACAGGGGACCAACTTTTAGATGCGTGATGCATTATTAATCTTGAATCGAGATGAATCAGTTAAAGGTGGAGCTAATTCAAACTTCGATGAACATTGAAAATATGAAAATCATATGGCGTCCTCTGAAAGGAAGAAATATTTGCCTGCATACTAAAACGTTAAATACACTCCAAAGTGCCTCAGAAAAAGTTATGCGCACGTAGATGAAATTGCATCCATTGATTAATGGTGGATGTATTAGACGTTGAACTACACAGTGAATAAAAACTAAGGTAAATAATATTTCTGGTGCTTAATAGACTGTGGGTTGGTAACTACACTCTCACGGAAATTCCCCGAAGCAAATTAATGAAATTTCGTTTGCCGTATAAATGTTGTGAAAAGCTGAGCATCTGGTTTATGTTTACAGAGCATTTTCGATATCTTTTTTTGATGAGAAGTAATAAATTACAGGAAAGTACTTACCCCAGGTTGAAGTTGGACGCACCACCAGTTCCACACGCTTCAGTCCAGATGCCCTCTTTGAGTCCTATCCAGATATAACCCATACAAAATGAACTCGTAAGTTTATGGTCGAAGAAATCTTATGGTTTGGAACACTACCATACACGTCGTTTTGGGTGTTTTGTACTTGATTTAATTCTAAGCAAATTGTTGGTTACTTTGTGGGAGCCGATCGTTCACTTGCTGGTTTACATTCTCGGACACCATATGACAATAATTTTGCTAGATCTGCATGAAGCATTCATGCGGGCGCCAGCGGGGGATCTCATGTTCGGCTGAACATATGCGCAAGTTGGCATGTATCTCTCCAGTTTCTAGTAGTTATTTGCGTGCTAAGTCATCCAAATTGCTTAAAAATGTATCCACCGATCACATAAACGGCCCTGAGCTTACATGATAGGCCCACAAAGCGAGCTTTTAGGAGGGACTCATCCTGTTCTGCGCTGTTCTCGGATAACCCAACGACGCTCTCAAAGCCTAGGTATTGTCACCAGTATTCGTCGTAGGTGAAAAAGGGTTTGCAAATAAAAATGCACTAATTTCCCCACTCCAACATAAGCAGCTGGATTGGTGATCAATCTGTAATCACCTAACTAATTTTGGCTTTTATTTACATTTAAACGCGGCTTTTATGCCTTTTCCTCACAATGAGCCTGCCCTGCCTTTACTTCCAAGCAGCGATTATTCGTCGTGACTGGTTCTCTAGCAAGAAAGTAAAACCATTCAAAAATAATTTAGAAAACATAAGTCCGAATGTTTTTGTACAAAAGGTGGATAGTCAGCTTTGGAGGAGGGACACCTAGATTGGCTGCAGAAAATCACGTATTCAGCAGCAAAAACCTGGCTGATTTTATTTGAAACATCCGCCAGAAGCATAAATAAGTAGATGCTATGAAAGAGCTTTCAAAGTATCAAGGAAAAAACCGCATAGCAAATTTGATTCTCCGAAGTGTAATCTGGTAGAAGGTATTGTGTAGCGTGCAAGGTGATTGCTTTGGACTAGAGGTGAATAGGGCACCGTGTGTGCAAAACAATGTCGCACGAGCGACATCTTCAACTTCCAAACCGACCTAGAATATTTTGTTGGAGTTGTTCTGGTCGGTTCATATGCAGGGAAAAAATGTAAGTCAAAATTTAGAAAAACAAACTTAATAAATGCATCTTACAACGAACCGTGTTTGGCGCACAAGTTGGATGCGTATTACCCAGTTTATCAACGGCAAGTTCAGAAAAGAAGCGTAATGCCTTTTGTAAACCGCGAAAATCGGTCCGTTAATTGAATTGCTTCTATTCTTCTAACTGGGAAACATATCGCTTAAAGTGAACGGCTTTTTGTGTTCCATTCATCCAAGGTGCGTATCCAGCTGTAAGAATTCTGAAACCTCTAGAAATCGTTCTACCAATTGGTTGCAAATAAATCCGATATGTAGCGAAATCCTGCATGCTGGCAGCCAATTTGCGCCCGTGAATCAAAATTCAACCAGCATTTCTTGCTACTGCTACCAACAAGTAGGCAAATGCGTACGAGCTGAATGAGTCAAGCATTTTGGTTAATAATGCACGTTCGAATCAGCAGCAGCCCTCTGTGCCGGAATCTCCTATGCGACGCCGAAAATCGCGGTTGGGATCATATCCTAGTCCTTACAACCTTAGTTTGTCGTCTATCTAAGATTCGTTTCACTTTTTTCTAAGCTGCAACCGGAATCAACAGTCATTGTGTGGATAATAAATAAAACCAGACAATTTTTTTCGCATAAATTCGAAGCACGTTAGAGGTAAACCAATAAGTTTAAATAGGATGCATTCAGTTTGCGGTTTTATTCCTGAGCAATTGGGTTGGATACCTCGACTTCACAAGAGTGTTCTTCCTGCACTCAGAGAAAAATTTGTCAAATCGGTTTTCACTACACGGTTTTTTTAGAAATATACTAATTTTGGCTATTATCGGATTTTCCGGAGAATTGGAAACTACACAACCCGACATCAGTGAACTCCTTACAGCAAACGAGGCCCTCGTGGTTGAAATAATTTAAACGGGAACCCGTACTAGAAACCACTGATTTAGTGAGTCACTCTAGTTCTTCCTTCCACTCCCAGGGCAGAGCAAGCCTATATTGAATTTTTTATCAACAACTAACGATGAAATTTTCGTGTCAACCAAGGGACGTTATTTTCACCATGTTTACTTATCTGGTTAATTGGACGTTGCAACTCAACAAATAATGACCATTTATTATTCCCCATAAGATTACTGCGCCGTAGGGCTACTTTAGCGTTGAACAAGTACGCATTCCGATGATCGACTGTGAGCTTCTATACGATTCCCCTTCACATAATGCGTTCGAATGTGGTTCAGCATATGCAAAGACCAAACGTAGAGGGTTATACTGGTGTCCGTCTTACTGTTGTCCGGTGTTTTATAGCGTAAATTTCTAACAAATTTAGTGTCAATTGCCTCACACAAGGTTACGAGGCTAACCCCTCTCCCTTCAATATCTATCGGCCTACAGCCCAATCAGTTTGAAGGAGTAAAGGTATCGACTGCACAATTACTCGCCAACTATTATCGTTCTAACTGTGCCGAAGTAACTCGCTCATGTTTACTGGTCGTATAATATCGGTTATGGACTAGGAATGTCGCCTTTGCACGTCATATTTTACCTAACGAAATTTATCTCTGGTGTCACTGGCACAAACTTCAAACTCTGTCTCACAAATATAATTTCATACTGATAGGCTGGTAGGCCCCGTATGACCAAGTGTAGCTCATATAAAGCAACACTACCGATTAAATGAATCACAATCGGGGAATTCGAAGTAATTGCTACTAATGAGCCCGGAATGCCTTGGGAACATTACATCCATACCAAAAAATGCCGGACGAGTCTTTAGCTTGGTGAACAGGGAGGAGAAGGAAGCTGCACTTTCGAATTCTGATGAAAAATTCTTCACCGGAAAATCGGGCTATTAAAACCAACTAATCCAACCCCGTCACTTGTTCTTGTAGAAGAAGATAACTGACAACAAACGTCTACTTAGTTTAAATCACAGCACAACTGCAACAAACTGATCATCATAGTTTGCTTACAATTACTGACTATTCCTTAGGCTTCACTTTTGAAGACGAAGAGTATTCCGCACTTTATCTCTGACTCTCTGTGCTCTGACTCTGTGCTAGATGGACAAAACTTTTGCTGTCTAGGCAAATCTTAATAGTAATAATAATAATCTTAATACGGACGGGTAATAATAGGTTCCTCAGCTAATATACGTACCGAACGTTCAAACAGGTGCGGCACTGGCTGCATCCGTTCAACTTTGTGCTGCAGAAAAAGACATAAGCAACAATAGCAAGAAGCATTGATGCTTGTTAAGGAAAGCCAACACGGTCCGATGTAGCTGAGTTAGTCAAACGAGTAACTACAAGTGGATAATTTTGAGCTATTCCACAAGTGAACGTTCCATCCCATGAGATAGAATTGGCATAACACAAGTCGTCATATTCTCAACGACTGGATAAACCTATGAGTTTCAAACGCACATATGAATATAAGTACATAAAATTGCAAGCAAATCTGTCACATTGATTCGCTTTTGGAACAACCCGTTCCAGATTCCGAAACACACTGCTAGCAACGGTAACATATATAGTTGTAGCATAAGTGTTAAGGAATAACGTCACATATTGAATAAACACAAACCAATTTCTCCGGATAAATATGGTCACTGAGACAGTGTTCATCCATTAGGTAATACTGTCCTATATCACAAGTACTAGCCAATTCTATTTTCATGATCTAATCGTCCATCATACCGCCAGAATCAATAGATGTTGCGCTTAAAAAACCATCTTCACTGGTCCCAAAAAACGGGTACTAGACTTTCCGAATTTGCCCTGCAACTGATTGAGCCAAGCAAAGTGTCAACACTTACTGACTCCTTAGATCTTGAGCGTGGGCTCATTCTGAATACCGTCAAAAGATTTGAACGATATGTAAACACCGGTTTCGATATGGCTTGATGTTTTAGCTTTCTTCCGTGACAATGCTGAAACTTTTGCAAACATTATTATCACGACGATATTATCGTGCGGGAATCAGTCCTTGACTAGATATGTGACTTATTGGACCTGTTTGCTTAGCTGTCAAATTTGTTGCTTTTGAAGCAACTAAGACTTTCCTAAATTCTCCACTGTCTCAAACATACGGGGTTCTAAGGTATTCCGGTAGCACTGGTGAATTCTTTAAGCTTTCTAAGTTCATTGGGTGTACTCTAAAAGATATCGAGCATGAACTAATGCCATTCAGTGCCTGACAATGCAGAACATCAACATTTTATCGGACACTGAGGAGAACTCAAATTTTTGGCTTGATAAATATACCTTGTGTGGGACACCAAAAGTCGACTTAGCCTACCTGATGCCTAACTTGGATTACTTGACTTAGGAGGGGCCTGGATGGTGAGCTAAATACTGGGTATAGTCGGTATAAAAGTATATGCAGACAAAAAGCAAGCATTTTTGACTATTTACTGAATCAACCCAGCTTTGGTTGAACGAAAGACGGTGGAACAAGCGGTGCATACACAGTTGCCAAGCCAATGCTGGATTATTGGGACGCACTTTTCAACTATTGAAACCACTACAAATTCATGCACTTAGCTTAGGGACGGTATATGGTGAGTGAAATCAAGGATTCACCCACACAGACCCATAAAATGCAAACGTTTTATAGTATAAGAACACAAGTATCCGTGACACATCGTCAAACAGAAGTCAAACGTACGGAACCCCACTGACCACATATCTCGGGCAGGTCTAGATATCTTATGATATGATACATAATTTCAGGTGAAACTTATCTAAGGCACGTCTAGAAATTGTTTTTGGGTGTTGCGGAGCCTCTGGTAGAACTGTGTGTGTGCACTGCATTATTCTTCCGTAAATGAGTTTCAAAACAATGGTCAGCCCTCCGGGCTGTTAGAGAACCTAGGCTCTCATGGCACGGAGTAAATCAGATTTGGCGGGGATGGAAACATACGGTTGTTTCAAAGATTATTACAGGTTAATCAAGCAATTATCCTGCGCTCAACATGGTGTAAAAAAGATAATGGATGAGGCCAGATGTTTGGACTGGATAATCAAGGCCATTACTGTTCGCTGAAACTGGAGATGGAGTAAAAATGAAGGTAACAATAAGTCACAATTACCAACGACAGAATTCAATGGCATATAACGTATATAGATACATCCTTGTTCTTATTTGTGAAGTCTAGAAGCTGAGGATCACAATACTTATGTATTCGTCGCCGTTCTAGGTACCAAATTTTTTTTAAAAATCAGTCATGTTTAATTGTTTTTTTCAAGGCGTAATCAGCGGCAACTTTTGAAACCACGTTCTCATTCTAGTTTCCTACTGTTTGATGATTTGCACCGAGATAGCCAACCATATTTCTTAAATGACGACTGCTCAAATGAGAGCACAAGTAATGTTTTTTCTTCAACTGTGTAGAATACATAGAAATGTGACCCTTGGAGACCGCGTTTTCGGAAGGTAACCCTTATCCAGAGCCAAATTTAGTTAAACTTATCTTTCTACTGGATCGAATAATGTAACGTTCGACGTGGAGTATATATGCCTTGTGAAGTACTACTGACGCATTAATCAACAAAAGCATTTTTCAGATTGTTATATGCTATAAGTTCATCAGTCAAATTATACATCTATCTACTGAAACAACACAGTTCCTAATTTACACTCAAGTGTGCCACAGAATACCGCTGGAGAACAGTTTTTGATCTTATTTCATTCCATGACTAAAACATACAGCAGAGCATCTCTCACTGAAAAAACAGGAGGTGTTTTGAGGGAATTTAGATGAATTCTTGTTTGAGTTGATCTATGGTATTTATAGCAGAATACTGGTCAAACTTTTGTGAAGGTATTCTTGTTTTCTGCCCAAATTCATTTGCAAATTCTACGGTTTCGCTGGTTTTTGTTGATTTTAAGCTACCCCTAGTATTTCCTTCGTTAACCGCCGAGCGAACTTAACTGACAGTGATCCTTGATCATTCTATAGAATTCTCATTTTCCGTGGGTGTACAACGTGCAATAACATACCAAACCGGGTGATCTCCAAAAACACATGTGCGCTCTTCTCTCAGTCTGAGGATATCATCAGAATTCTAACCAAGTCATATCGGTTTTAGCACATATTTCATTAGTTCGTGCATTTTGAATCTCTCTATCTAAGGACCTCTGCACATTTCTGACTTGGTATAGTGGCTCCTGTAAAGTGTGTATGAATACAGTAGTGAACAATTTTTTCCAGTTTTAAGAATGGCATTCCCAAATCTTTGAAAAAGGCTACCCTTCATGAAGTAATGGGTAATTAACAATGAGTTCACTGAAATAGCGCTTGTGGTGTGTCTATACCATTTGAATACATGAAAAATGCCGTCCGGATAGAGCAAAAGAAGCGGATCTTCGTTGAAATCATATGAGGGACGGAATCCTAAGAACCTTTACCGGGTATACTGAGTGACAAATAATGAATGACTATCTTGCTCGTATCTGTCACAATAATCTTACTGGTTCGGGTGCAACCAGGTTGTCCGGTGTAACCATTGAAGGATAATTGAATCTATGATCACTGTTGTTAGACTCATCTGTGTTTACCTATGAAGTAGGTTTCCACATGAATAAATCAAGAAGCGATAAAACCGTTTAGGAAGAATCCTCGAACAATCCAAAAATTATTCGACCAGCCTATAATGACCTGACAGTAAGTTACCCGGGCTCATTAGTTTTTGACCGGTTGAAAGAAGTTAGTGGTCCCTTGAATGCTCGTGAACTTTTGTTGCTTCACCAGAATCAACTCTTTCAAAAGTTGCAATTTTTGGGGTTTTTGCGAGATAGGTGTTTCTGTTCATAGCCAGACCACTCTGGTTTGAACGGCCGTGTTCCTGTTTTAGCGTAATTATTCCGGTGAATCCACACCAAAGGAAAGCAATAGACTTGAGTTTCGCCCTTATTAGGGCTCATCAGCAGTGCATATCCAATGGCCGTGCCGGCATTTGAACCCCGGACATCTGACATGCGAGGCAAGCGTGTAACCACTACGCACCACCAACGCACGTTGGACGCATCTGAATTATCACGTCTGAACAGGCAACGTGTTCACACTTGAGCGATGTGATTGGTGTGCCCGACTCATCGAACGACGACCCAGTAACTGTCCTGGTTGTGACGATCGATTGAATCGCCAGTCAGGACTTCCCAGTCAGGTAACGTGGCACACGCTTGAAACCCACTGGGCAGACTTTGGGCTGCAATTTTTGGGGTTTTAGCGGGATAGGTATTTTTGTTCAAAAGTGTTATTTCTGTGTTAAACGCTCGGTTTTTGTCCTTAGAGATAATCTATAATGTATCACATTTGGTGCTATGTATCATTACTCACCAGTGTGCCGCTTTCTAAAAGACAGGCTACAACGTTAATATCCTGTGGGTAGTCCACAACATATACCGGATGTAGTGTCAGTACCATTTCACATTTGTCAAAGACATCAATCATAATGGCTTAATCTTGTTCAGTTTGCTTTTTGGCAAGAAATGGTTGTCCAAGTTGGTACTTAATTTCATCCTGTGTCTCGAGAACTGAAAGAGAAACTGGGATCGTACACACACCTTCGGGAACGAATAAAGCCCAGCAAAAGTACATGACCATCTATCGGATTCAATTCTGTATGTGACAACAGATGGGTTAATAATGAAAAGAATATGTCTACTTATTCGATATTTATTCGTTCTCATTAGAACGTGGATTTAATTTCATATAATCTGGTTCCGCCAAGGTTAGGGATTTATTTTTTCAGTTACACTGCGCTTATCTTATCGA
>NW_008751770.1:610543-618331 GCF_000715545.1 Opisthorchis viverrini | reverse complement strand
CTTAGGGATATATATATATATATATATATATATAAGCAGTTTGTTGTTTACCGACAACGCCCCAAGTTGATGTCACTTCTGGTTGATCGGTACTAGAATAACCAAGTTGATATAGGTTTGGATAGCTTTATGAGAGATTAGATCCTGTATGACATGAGCACCAAAATAGGCGGAAAATGTAAGAATGGGCAGTGAAATTGCGTTTTGATCAGCAGATAAGTCACCCATTACGAGGCATCTGCGGGATTGGTTTCGTCATGACGTTCACCTACCTCTATGGAAAGACACGGCGAGGGTTGATACTAAGGTGCCATGTTTTAGTCAGTAATACACACCCATAAATAGTAGTGGGTGATAAAAGAATTGCTTAGTTTATGTTGACCAATGGCTGTGGTTTCAATTCAATTTTAGCCGGAAATATATGTTCCTTGTGTGATTGACTCATGTATACCCTGTCAACGATCAGCTGTTTGCCACTTAATTTTTCACTTTGGCAACACACCAACCCCAAACATGATTGTAAGCCAAAACAAACAGCTAAAATGGGCCTCTGCAAAGTGTCAAAGTTTATTTTTCAAGGTTCATTATTATCATAGAAAGATATCATAAATAGTACCTAAAGAATCGGGTGGGTCCACAGAGCCATAAAATGAATGCCCAGTGTGCTATGGTAAAGCACACCAAACGCTGCGCACCGACAGCTGGGCAACATAAACTGTTTAAAATTCCACGTCTGAGGCGACCACAGACACTGTTATCAGTTACAGTGAACATGATTAGAGTGGAAGAAATCCTAAAGCACGAGAACAGTCTATCCCACGTTTCAGCCAACGAATACCAAATTATCACATGCTACTGGACTTTCCGGACCAAACTGAAACAACTTCAGAGATGTCAGTAATGGTAGGGAGAATTGCTGCTAGGTGTTACCGCCTTAAGTGAATGTACATACACTCACATGACTTTTGAAATCACGATGCAAGTATTCCTTTCCAGCTATGCGATCATGTTTTCCAGTGCAGTCTTGTAGAGTTGGCATGTGGTAGTCGAATGAATCTCTGGAGGACAACCACGCGACACTGCTCCTTATACTAACTACTACTGATCGAGTTTACTCTACAAAACGTGATGTCACCGACAAAGAGCATGGTAACCGCCTGGTTAACGAACATCAGCAAATTTGTTCTGTCTCATAAAGCATACTGGAAACTGATAAACTACAAAGCACAACGTTTTCATCAAGAATCACTAGAGCTGCAGCTCGCTAGTTATAAGGACAAAGAGAGTGGGGACTAATGACAAACTAAAGACAATCAACATATATGACGCTCTAGAGTCTTATTCTCAAAGTGTATCTAGCAGCGATGCTTCCACATCTGAATCTTGTAATTATGGCTAATCTGTGCTTTTTACACAATCACAAATAACATTCTGAACAATACTTCGAGAATCGTAACCAAAAACTCACAATGTCACCCCATATGCGGTTAGATATGAAACGAGAAAACCCATGACGATTTTTATCCCATTTAGGGCTCATCAAATGGACAAGCCATGATCAACCATACGGTGCTCATCTAAAAGCTGAAACGGACTCACCATTTACATTTCCCATAGCCTAACTATATCCGCTCTATGATAATAGTTTGGAAACTCAGAAACCACAGACCTGTTGTAGCTAAATTTTATGCGAAAATGGTACTCATTTAAAATTACTGGAAAGCCGTCACATTTTTAGCGAAAATCACGCAATAAATGATGTTATTCACAGACTCATTGATTTCGTAAACCACATGTGCGTGATGCACTTTATATAGATAATTAATGACATTCATTAATTTCGTTATCTTCCAGTGACAGCATTTTTAGTACCTATTCACCCGCCTTTGAATCGCTTGTGCAATTTTATTTTTGCTTGCCAAAATTAAGCAAACTGAATTTAGTTTCTTTCTATCGACCCGAAAAAATCTACATGGTATTTTTCAGCAACTTCTGCACATAATCAATCAATTACAATTTAAGTTCTTTGGAGAGCCTTGGTGCCATCTTTCAAGCTGCAACTGTGATTCACGCAACTCACAAAACGACCGTATAATTGCGTAGCACAATTTTCACCATGACTGAAAAATCTTCAGCCGTAATATATGTCTTTTGTGTGCAAACATCACATAGGACAAAGAGTATTAGAAAGCTACTTCTAGGAGTCTGTTTTCGCGCATATAAAATTTGGTATATTGTTTGCATTCATAGCGGAATTGTTAATTTTTGGGAGTCGCTCCACATAGATTTCGTGCAGACCTGAACATCAGTGGTTATAATCACTTCCACACATTCCTTGAAGCTACGCACAGACTATGCGTTGTACGCCGCACGCGTAAGCATTTGGCCAATATAATTATTGGCCACTTTACAAAATTTATGAAAAATTGAAAAATGAAAAATAGATTCAAAAATAAAACTTCCAGTTGGTTCTCTTTCACAATGCTGTGTAAAGTTTAAGTAAACAAATCAGATCAGGCGACGCTTGCTGCTAGCGAATTCGCTCCCGTACCTAAGTGACGATTACGTTATTGCGCCGAAGTCCTGCATCCTGCAACCCAATCAGAGCAGTCAAACTTAGGCTCACTCCTATGCAGAGCTAATGCTCCGGTGACTGGTGTGAGCGGTAGCTCGGTTTTATTACAAATATACATCTACGCAGAACGGAGCGTACGTCGACGGGGTACCCATAAGACCCTTCATGTGTATTTGAGCCTAAGCTGCCCAATATATACGTCTACCTTGTAGTTCACAAAGCCCCTGCAGCTGCGTAGGCACACTTACTAGGAGAACAAAGATGCTAGTGGAACGCTTGGTAGAACGTACTTCAAAGAATGCAATTCAGATGCTCTCAGAAAAGCCGTCGGATCAAAGGTTATGTCACAATCTTGCATCGTCATCAGCCGAACATCTGTTAGAGTCTGGCTATGTAAATGACCCGGTCAAGTCGGTTCAACCCGTATTATTCAGCGTAAACCGCACGGTTTTAAACATGAGCAAAACGCTACTGATCATACCTAACCAGCCCAGATCGTGTGCCTAAACAGTTGAAGCAAAAAATATAGTTTCCCTGGCATTGATCAAGTGACATGCAAAAACCAGTCGATTAGTGAATCTTCAACGTTGTTTCTAATCTTCCTTTACATAACCTGCACGTTGTATGTCCGCGTTTGGAATGCGTAAAAGGAACGGTAACAGGTTGCTGCGTGTCTCTTCGATTTCAACGAGATGGATAAAAGGGTTAAAGTATTTCGATTTTTCTATTTAGTCATCTAGCGCTGGTTGTTTATGCTTGCGATAATCATTTCTGCATTACTTCTCACCGAGGGCTGATAGAACATTCAAATCCAGGCAACTCCTCTGAATCGACCAGTTTGAATATCTGTTAGGGCACTAATTTGATAAACAAGAAGGTAGAATTTGCGCTGCGTTAATATTTCGCTCGAATATCGTCAGTTACTCCACAAACTCCGATGTAAACAAAGGAACAGAGGAAAGGGACTAGTCGATCTGTCACTGAAGCCCAAACATATTCCTAAATGAGGTAGCTGAGTGCCACGTGCAACGGTTAATCAGTACTGACGGACGAACCTGATCATACTTCATCTCAGCTTGTTTGAGTTTGGGTTATTCAACTGGATTGCAAGGACCAGAGCCAGTCAACCAAATTCCGTGACCTCAATGTGTTGTTTGGCTTTCGATTATTTCAGGTTGCTGATTGTGTATGTTTCTTGTGTTTTGGGCCCGATAGAGTGAAACTGTTCTTCATAAGGGAGTTTACCACAGGGTGACCCGAGGCTCACCCAAACCCAGGGAGTTCAGCCCACATTCGGGCAAATTACATAGTTCATCATCACTTTTCCTGTCACTAAAATCTGCCAAGCTAATTTTTCCAGCTTCCAGAAATCACTTTTAAAGTGACACATTTGGTGGCATCCGAATGTTTGTGTCTGCGCATAAAGTGCAGATCGTACCAAAACTTTCTTTCTGACGTCGATTTTGGCTGTCGCTTAGAAGCCAGTCAATTGCGTGAATGTCGCCTGTATCACCACGTGGGACATTTTGATTACTTTTGACACGTTTTACGAACTTTGTCCACAGAACCTGCACTTTTACAACATTCACCCTAGCACATATAATATACCGTTTGGGGAGTACGCCATTTAAAATGTTGCTACTCAAAAATGAAATAACGTCCTGAGTCTGGAGTGCTGTCCTGGAAGCTGATTTTCGTAACAAGAACTTTGCTCGCCTTTCTACGATCTGTTGAACTGTTTAACTCACGAAGTTGTTAAAACTCTTCGACAGTTCACTATCCGCTAAGATCTTCTCGGGGACAATCAGATAGTGACAGTGCAAATGGGAGTATTTGGTGAATTCCGTACAATTTTGGGTTCATGTAGGACATAAGACTAATAAAGAATTTTGATGAGCCCTAAGTGGATCAAAACGGTTTTGGGCTGTCAAATCGTTTTCAGAGGAATTAGGGGTATTGTGCTATGATTGTACAATATGTTGTACCAGACAGAATTTCGTATCAGCTGAGACGCGGAATGGTCTTGTACAATAGGGCAGCTGGAGGAGGCCCTCACAAGAAAGATCTACAGTTGGATTTAGTTGCTCTTCTGCCAAAACCATATTGGTGTGCATATGAGATCAACTGGAAATTTCCGTTCGATTTTGGTTACGGTTGACGGACGTTCGGGGAATGGGAGTACTCCATGAGAGGTATGTGGGTCGAAAGTGTAAGTGGGCTGTAGAGGAGTTTTTGATCATCTTGTGAGTGGTGTACGTCATCTAGGCAACTGCTTGCTTACTTGCTTGGTGCCTGTGTAATTACCCATCCTCATGGCTTACAATACATCACAAAAACGTTCCGACTGACGAATATGCATATACTAGACTGCGATCTTGTTGGATACGTTCCGCGAGAGAGGTTCGGTCAACGTAAAATCAGATATGTTAATCCAAATCTAACAAAGCTGCCAGAGATGGTAGAGCTAATAGCAGGGATGGTTATTTAATCTGATTTACCATTTTCACATATCGAAAATAGTTACATTTGTGAATACAGTATTGTTCCAACTGACCCCCACATTTGAGGGTCTACTTAAAAGCATAGCTCGGAGTCAAACTGTTGTCTTTAGACTGTCTAACTACATATTAGCTGGATATTTTCTAGAATTATTTAAAGTATAGTTTTGTTGTACTTTCCCCATAGGTGTACGTATTTAAGGCGCAATATAACCTACCTCTAATTAATGTTAATCCATATGACCTAGAAGAAGGAGCCGTTTAAATTCCATAATGTATATGGTTCATATGATCAGTCGTGTACTGCACAGTGTACGCCATGGACACTCTATAGACAAACATTGCTCCCGAAAAGCCGCATATGCTCTGGATGCCTCAAGGTGCAACAAAGAAGACTGCTCAACAAAGTTGTTATACTCTAGCTCTACTTTTATTTACCTCAGCTCATTACAATTTGTCACTATTTCTACCTGCTGTGCACCAGTTACCACTGTCAAAATCAACTGTGGGTAAGTTCAGCCAACTCTCCTTTTAGGTGCCAACTAAATTCGTTCAATCAACAGCGTGTCGTTCATGTACGACGTGGAATTATGCGCGTGTCGAGTACCAGGAGCACAAACACTTGTGACAGACAGTTGATGTGCATAGTTCTTGGCACATTTTTATTGATTGTTGATCATACGGAATGCAGACAAGAGTATACAGTGCAGTTTACACTACCAAACATGCATAAAGAGTAAAGAGTCCAACGCCCATTCATCAGATGTTTTGATTTTCTGTACAGATGATTTTCATTGCCTTGACCCAATCAGCTGATTAGGACGCGGTTACCAATTCTGATTAGGCAGGTGGATGTTAATCTCACTCAAAATAACTCTCTGACCGAGAGCTTGTAAACAAGAACTACCACTGCCCAAAATTAGGTCCAGGCAATTGTGACAGACTAAAAGCATTTTCGCAAGACAAATTTTCTTCATGTATAACAGTTGGAATCACATTCCGAATCAATAGTGTCTTTATGTCGGGCATAATTGGTAACTGTTAATAAATTAACTGAATGCTGTGAATCTTGTTATCGCAGCATCTTCTATCTTGGCCTGTCATCTGATACTTGATCCTGCCGTACAGTCTCCACGGTTGTAGATTTTACGATTTCAATCATAGCTACTTAACAAAATGCAATGAAATTATTCAATCTATTTACACATGCTAGGACGCATCAGGTTTGCGATCAGTATGGTGTGGTTAGGAAATTGGTACAATTTGCTCTTTGTGGACTTTAATAATAAAAGTCGTTCACGTAACTATTTTAACTTTTTTTACTTAAGCACACAAAATAGGAAATCTTTATGCGCACCTGATCTGATATGAAAAACCATGGCAAACTGTTCTACGCTGTGCTGATATAAACTACGGAAAATATTCGCTCGGGGTATCAAGAATTTGTCCCAAAGACGTTCTGAGATCCACACTATGCACGCGATTGACATTCATTTGGCTAGGCTGCAGGCTTAAAACTACAATTTAAAATACTATGATCCTCATTCACATAACACAGCACTATGTTTAACAAAGAAAAGTGGTGAGTATCGAACTCTCTGGTCCAAGAGGCTGCTACTTAGTGAATCCGTCGAATTATTGATCTTAAGATGTGGTTACTTTATCTTAGCCAGGTAGGCAATTCTATATTGTCATTAGCCACTCGGAGCCGAACTACTTCATGTTACTCTGGGGGTTGCGCTTCATCCTCAATCAAAATCCGTGACGTTTCTATTTCTGACGCCTTTCCCCGAAGTGTTATACAGCTTCACGGCATTAGCTGGCTTTACACTTGCCATATTAGGTATTCCAAGACTTTGTCACTAGTTGAGGAATGGCGTCCAGACTCAACCACTACGGTTTTATTCAGTTTAGTGAAATACATCCTGAGTGTTACTGGAGCTTTAAACACAGAAATTTAATGGGTGTGTTGAAAAGCTGTGCCTAAATTCTCAACATTACTTGTGAACACTGGTGAAGGAGTTGAGATAGCTTAATGCTTGAAGGCTCCGGGATTTTAGTCAACCAAGAAGTTAAAGGCTGATTATTAGTTTGAACTCGCTGTTATCACTAGGGACGTCGGTGAGAATTGGGAAACATGGTGGATGCATCTCAGATAGTACACTTACTTTTGGAGAATGTAGGCTGGGTTCAGAAGAGTGGGTCACATAACCTATTGTGGGAAAGAAATCAGCATTATCAAACTCAGCCAAATCACGGATTTACCATGTGTTGGGTTCATTGCAAAGGGTGTCCATCAAATTATTCAGGCGACGATCAGAGAAGATATAATCCGTGGTTTTGAGGTTTTCGTTAATGTCATGAATTACGTGAGAAATGGATTTGTATGTCCACAAAACTGCCCTACCGATTTACGTAAGTTATGTGTTGGGCAAAAGAAAATGCAGATGGTATGAAGATGCCACTAGAAGGAAGCTGAACCTCTCCGAATAAAGTGCAAATTATTGGGATGATTGTGTACGCGTAAGAGTTGACTGCATAGCTTTTATTAAGTTGGGCAGAAAACCCCCATGTAGCCTATAGCTGATCATAGTATTTTTTCATCGATATCACAAATATCGTAGCAACTGAAACATGAGACGGTCTAGCGCAACACAGTCAGTTGCCTGGGAGCAGCACAAACGAGAGATTCAGCTGGGTTCCAAGTGAGTCTCT
>NW_008751770.1:519139-610483 GCF_000715545.1 Opisthorchis viverrini | reverse complement strand
AATGAGTGTACTTCGCTATTGTTCAGCAGGTTTCAAGTGAGTTTGGCACAACCAAATGTAAAGTCCTCACAGGTGGGCTGAATGATTGACAAATCCAGGGTCGACGTTCTCCTGACGAAAGTCACAGTGTGTCAAGTCGATGACGAATCCGATGAACAGAAATTTTCATTGTCTCTATTTATTACCAAAGTGCTTTGCAAATGAACGTATTTTGCAAATCGCTTGCTATTTGTTTTCCAAGTAGAACATAAATTTAGATGAATCTCCAACAAGATTAAAATGACTACGTATAATTTAGAAAGTACCACACTTCACTGTGCCAGCTAAGAGTATAACGCTTTGTTACCAGCTATGCTAAGAAACCAAGGCACCTGCCAGTCGAATAAAATGCTGAATTTACTTTAAGAAGAGGTGTAAAATATAGGGTGAATTGAATTCAACCAATAGTTACACCGTCGACATCGTTGGAGTAATTGGGCGTTGGAAATTTTTAACAAATGAAAAAATCCACGGGAAAGATGGTACCCCGAAGCGCCACACGATAGGTCGTAGGGAGGAATTTGATCTATTCTATGGTGTGGACTTTGCGAAAATGTAACAGTAGTTGAAAAAAGCCAAACTGTACAGTGAGAAAACTTTTCAACACCAAGCCAGTACGGTATTTCCCACCAAAGGTTTGTGCGCTATTCAAGCAGTGTAACCTTTCCATACCACTCGTTCTGTCAAGCACAGAAGCATACCATTCATGCTTGTGCTGAACACGTCACGTATTAGGTGAAAGTAAAAAGAAGGGAGTGGAAAGGTAGGAGTAAATTTCTTTCACGTCTTTCACTATCTGTCCGTTAATGATCTAATAAAAGGCTGAATGAGATGTAAAGTATAACTTCAGCCGCGGAACTTTATAATGTCATTCTATAGAAGTAAGATAATGCGGAACAATTTTTGACTTTCAAGTTATCTTCCTGATCATGCTAAAATTGATAAAGTTAGTCAGGATAAACAAAGCATCGCGAGGTAGAGAGACAGAGACTCTACACCTCGCTTGTTCAAGAACCAGCTGGTCGAACATACGTGACATTTGTTGGGAAAATGGCTAATTCGTCTTAGGAATAGACGGTCAGCCTAAACCCACCAAAACCGAGCTGAATTTAAATGCCTAAAAAATACTCGGTACACATGGTATCAAAATCCGGAATGCTTCTAAAGGTATCAGAGGATCTCAGCTGGACTCAGTCACTAGTCGGTTGAAGCCACTTATTTTCCAGCACAGTACTTCAAATTCTATTCATTTGCAATGATAAGGAAACCCCGAGAGTTTCTTGAGTTGCCGCCAACCAAAGGGGAGTAAGCGCAATGTGAGTGACATCGGCTATCCCTACGCCACAGTTTGAGGATGCACCCGTCTAACAGCTTTCCTAGTGCGCGGCGCAAGTAGAACTAACGGGTGTTCGCGGTGACGCGTGAATAATCCGGGGAATTTGCACTTCCACCACAGAATTTGATTATAGCGAAATTTTTAGCTCCAGCTGATGGAATCGCTAAAGCCCATAAAGTAACATTTTACCTGCATGCTCAGTGTGACGATCCAAGTACCTCGGGTTTTGATGATATGCTCATTCACTTCATATACTAAGTGTACCCTACGTCATCCAGGTCCGGCTTATAAACCGTGCCTACTCCCACGATATATTTAGCTGAAAATAAGCTAGTCCGGAAGTAAACCGTTTTCATGATTAATGAAATCCTGAAATTTTTAGCTGGCTGTGGATTTACTGACTCTCCCGGGCATGCCGCATTTTCCGTCCTTTTAATTATAACCATCAAACCAGTGCTTTATTCGAACTGGTCACAAGCATACACTTAGCGTTAGTAGTACTGGGTGAGGTCCAGTCATTCAGCAGCCCGTTGCCGTAAGGTTAACCACTGGCGATGGTGTTGCTGGTTCAAAACTCTTTCTATTTCATAAGTTGTGCACTGATGACGATTCACAGTCGGAATGAAACAGCCATAAAGTCCTTCTAGGCTTTTCAGCAGCGACCGGCTTCACTGATCTGAGGAAATCTCAATTCAAATTTACCAAATATCTTCACACTTAAACGACTTAGAAGACCGGAATTGTCAGATTTATACGTTAAAGTATTCCCATTACTAGAATAATCTGGTCAATTCATTACAAGATACCGCAATCCAAGATAACACGTTCGAAACGAGCTTCATGCAGGTTTCATACCTGACCTTCTAAATCATAGACCATTAGATCACCCTGGCAACACATCCTAGCGTCCTTTATTATGGTAACATTTTGGCGCCACACCAGTTCATCGTTTATCACCATGACACTGTTTCCCTGGAGCATCAAATTCCAAAGTGTTCATACCAAATACACCAGAGATGCTTTACCTACTCGCGGACGACACTGATTTTCACACCGAAATATAAGATCGACATTGTCGCTGCACACTGACTTTCTCACGTTGGTCTACTGCACAGTCCGCTTCTCATGCACTGGACAATCAATGGATCCCCTCCTTTATCTCTCGTTGTGTGTTACTAATTAGCAGTTGCTTGTTCTCACATATTATGGGGCATTAAACCAAGTTAAGTTTGAGTTCATTTTGAGCCTAGACATGTTAACTGCATTTGGACCATTACTATGGCGTTCAATGTTTGGTTTTCGGAATGGCAACGAACAGCAGAGACTGGATAAAGCTTACAATGTAAGTGAAAACAGTAGTGGAAACAACGATCCCTGAGAACAGATTTATCAAAATGTTTGAAATTGTGCGTATTGTTTGAGAGATGCCTGGCACAGTGAACCTTAAGGTTGAAAACTGTAGTATAATTTTTATAATAATGTTGCAAGCATTAAAATTAAAGCAGAAATAACCCGCTAAACATTGCACAACTCTAGTACAAGTTAGATTTGTGGTTCAGAACATAAATCAGTCTTTAAGCCACAATGCGAACCTCTTGGGAAAACGATTTTATCCTAATCTTTGATTATTGCGTGTCTTGCTCAGTCCAACGGAAAGGACTTTCAATCAGAGCAGTAAGCTGTTGAGCGCGGGGTGCCACTCAGAAATCCATTATTTTGTTTCTGGTACAAAAAATTCATGGAGGCCATACACTGTTGTTCTAAATGGGATATTAAAGACACACACATTGCTGTGGTTTTCACACTTGCAGATGTGATTGACGAATGCTATCACTGATTCACTGCACTACCATAATGCTGTCACTTTTCGGAGGTACTTTACTGCATTACACGCATTCGGTCACTCATTCTCTGAGACATGTTCGTTGACTCATTCATCACGACAGAGTGATAGCCGGTGCACTCAGACCTCAGAGTTAATTTAATCGAAGATACGTAGAGTGAAACACTAAGCTCCCATGCTTCAGGTTTCAAGCAGTTACATGTTGTCCTAATGCATGCCACTATACGACATTAAATGATCAGGCGAAATTATGTAGCACATCTGGACGAACGAGCGAATCAGAGGAAACAGAACTCCGATCCACAATGCAGTAAAACCAACTGACTGTTATGACAGCAGTTGGCGAGTGTGGATAGAAAATAACCAATCAAATACGTGATCAAATCCATGACGGAGCGTGCAATCCACTTTTATGCACATCCAAGAGAAAAATGACCTCTGCAAATTTTTATTCCAAGGTGTCATGTTACGTAGACGATGCTTCCCGAGTTATGGTTAATTGATGACATAGTGTCATTGCAAAACCTAGTACAGAGTCAACGCTGCGGTTTGTCGGGTTTCCAGTCTTATTAGTGGTAACAAATCTAACCAGAAAGGCTCGAAGGAAATGTACCCTAAAACCATAGCAATTTTAGACATTCGTTCTGGCTACTGGAATAAAACGAGAGGGTAAAATAGTTCTCCAGGAATATACATATCTGAATTGTATAAGACTCTTTCTTACATGTGATGATATATACTCATTCCCGTCCCTTTACTTCACCCAAATGTTCCATGCTCCAAAGTACACCTACGATCGTCACTCGTCTGCTGCTTCGTTTGTTTAAATGCCACGGTCCAATCTCCTTTGAGGAACGCGATATTCTAGTGAACATTTGATGGCTCATACTAGAGCACTCCAGTTGGTATTGCAGTTTCGCCTACATTAATCTCCCCTCGCGACTTTCCGAGAACATAAAAACTCACCCCTGTTGCATTGCCCAACATCTTCAGAAGATGCCTCTCTCCTCTCCCAGTAACTTTACGTAGGTGTTCCTAGTTTCCCATCCACATTGTAACATTCTTTATATTTTTTTATTTCGTTGCAAATTTAATAACCGTTTCTAGCAGCTTTCTATCGTGGCTGTTATTCGGTGCTTCATCACATGATGTGGCTGGTTTTTTTCGTCAGCTCGAACCTCGCCCAAACTGAAATCTTGAAACATCAACCAGAACTCTTAATTTAATTTCTGTGTCTACGTATCTTTTGCAATGATAATACTTTACTCATTGACAAACCGAGTAGCTGTTAAATTAAGAGTGGGATAGATTTCTCCTTTATTGTCTCCCAACATGTTAACTGCACATTCATCTCCAAGGGCTAATAAAATGGACACAGGGGACGCTGGCTTGCTAAACCATGGAACGATCGAATTAATATCGGCAGACAATCACTCATACAGTGCTTTGAAAGAAAGTCCCACCGACAAGCTCCAATAAAAATGATTCGGCAATTCACTTACTGTTTGGCAGTTGCAATATTTCATCACGCTTTATGTCACCAAGGTGCAGCCCGCAGTAAAGTTCCTTGTGGTGCAAGAATAACTTTTCCTCCCTAAAACCAAAATATCACGTGGGAAATCAGTAGACGATCAGATGTATTCGAGTCACGGTAATAAAAAAGATCATCATGATCAAAAAGTGTAAAACCTCGAGTTATGAAGCAACTTCGTGAGACAACATAAATACTATGGATGAATATACTGCACAACGTGCTGACAAAAACAACAGATGGCATAACAAGATTCGCTTATTTTTCCCCAATAATTATGCATTCGCGACATGGTCAGTCGTTCAGATATAGCACCTTTTCGGTGCGTAACTGCCATGCCACCCAAAGGTTACATGAGGGCTGAGATACTGCCGGATTGCTCATGCCTAGACAGGGGGAGTCGAGAGACAGAGGTCGGTTTTGAACCATGGAGCTTCCGGTCAGTAAGTTCGCGCTCTAACTACATGGACCATCTCGCCATCTCGCGATATATTAACTCGTTGGTACCATTGAAGCTCCTTCGGAAGCCTCCCAGGATGCTATACATGCTCCGAACTTTGTATTTTCTAGTTTTTCTGCAAACCTGTGTAACACTTGTTCACGGGTAAAAAAACAGTTGCCAGAATAACTAACATATGTCCCAACAGGATAGTTCCTGGCACCAAAGAGGGTGCGTTTTAGCAATGGTTGAATCTGATATCCATGGAACATGGTGTGACCACTACCTAACACAAACAGCTGCGAGATTGCAGGATGTCGTTTTAAAGGACTAAGTTATACCGGTCTCTAATTAAACAAACATCTTGATGCGTAAACTCTTACGAAGATTGTGCAGTGAAATAAACTACCAAAAACGCCACTTTACAGAGAGTTCTTACTCTCTAAAAGGTTAGGCATAAACTCTAAATCACTAGAAGGTGAGTGTGCTCTTTGAAACGTGCTTTTGTTATCTTTTGAAGACAATAAGACTGCTTGCATGAAAAACGTTGATTAAGACATTCATGATGAAGCCAAAACTTTTCAGGCATTCACCAAGATTGGCAATCCTGTCACCAGTGTTATCGAAATTGCCAAGATTGAAAGATTAAACAAGTACCTGATAGTGGTTGCGTTAATCAAAGAGTAAACCTTTGAGAGTATTCAACCCTTTTCTGTAGCTCCCCGAACTATCGGTGAGACTCAAAACCGCTGTTGTCACGCTTCAGGAATGTATTTGCGCATGGAGTGCAACTGAATCGTAGGAGTTTTTCCCAACCCGTAATTCTCGACCATAATCATGATTTAAAGTAGATGCTGTTTTGTCTGCTAATTCCAGCCTTATGCTAACAGTTACCACATGTTACAGCGCTGTGAGAATTTGGTTTCTACTGGTGAACTATGCGCACGTACAATGACATATGGTGATTATGAATAGGATTACCAGACAGGATAACGCGGACAAGCCTGAAATGTCTTAACTTCTTGTTCATATTTGAGAACAAAGGGTTTTTGATTGGCTAATTTTGATAACCTATTGATCGTTTACCAAAGCAATAAACGTGCATTAAATATGGAAACTGAAAAACTAAAATATATAGTAGAAATTATAAATTTGAAACAACTGAAGGAACGATTGGTTGGTCAACGAGAACGCTTTCGATGGACCACTGTGTGTTGACATGGCATGAGCAAATTTGCACTGACAGGTTGTCGATGACCCCACCTAATGACCCAGCTGTTTGGGCTATTTACTTGACCTGCAATACAGTTTCTTTGTGTGAGCTGTACAGTGGCGATTGATCAGCCGTCCTCTGAGATGCCATGTGACATAACCAACCCGAAAGCATAACCACGTCGTTCGTCCAAGTATATCTGAATTATCCACCATTCTTTGCGCATTGCGGGATAATGGGTGTTCCGCTTGTATTCGTACAGGCTCCTGGTGAATAACTATTTGTTGGTTTCACCAGGATAGTTTCGCCAATTCATCACAACAAAACACGTAATTTTTAAACACGAAAACAAAGCGAGTAAATATATCCATAGCAAGCTCTTAATAAAGGTTCCTGCGTCCAGTTTCGCGTTTAGTGATGTGGGTAGTCGTGTTATATTTCAATGTATAGATTGGTTACTCCAACAGACCTTCGATTGTAAACAGAAATAAAATGTCACAACAGGAAGATGCAATGCATCCTGGTTTGAAAATTGTAGCCATTCGTTACGGTGACGTCGCCCAGGGCCTTCAGTGTTTTAGCCAACTGATATCAGTTTACACAAGCAGTTTAATGCCCAAAAAGAACAACTTTGTTTGGCATATCATAGTGAATAGATTTTGTGCACTTTTAACCTCTATCGTAGATCAGTGCAACACGTGGACCAACACGCATTTAATTCACTACCTTTGCCAGAGTCAAATTCAAATTCATCCGATGAGTTTACTTAAACAAAAACAACAGCGTACTGTGATTTTAACAATGCTAATCCATGGACCAATAAAGAAAGTGTATTTCGTTACGCATTCTTCTTCGTTCACAATAACTTGATTGAATATAAAGAAAGCATGTTAGCATCAGCTCTGGTCGGATTCAAGCTTTTGTTACGTGCATAAAAGAGGAACATATCTCCAAATTAGCAAATATTATTCCTGAGCCGAACATTTTCAAATAAAGTCTTTTATTCCATAAAACCGCAACATCCTTTTTTCCGCCATTACGGTCACTATTCTTCCTCAAAAACATTTCACCGTCAAGATGGCTACCTTCCTCCAAGTCAAAAAAACTGCTTTAAGATATAAAAAGAGCATAGCAATTTTTATCAGCTCAGTGTATATCAGTCTGATTGTCGTCCAGGTATGCCCTCTGCAATGAAGCTGTTTTACAACCCCGTACTCCATTGTGCAGTAACGACACGTCATTTTGTCCCTCTAAAGCAACGACGATAACCGCAACAAAGCGAAATGAAAACGACGAAATTGAACCGAAATCTCTTGGGACAAAGATCACGACAAAATATCAATCCAGTTTTAGTGGATTCATGGGTTTTTTTAATTGTGGGCGTCCTTCTACTCCTAAAGCGAACAGATGAGTGACCTGATTATAAGCTCTACTTAATGCAAGAATAAGTAATTTTATTGTGCAACTGAAACGCATGTCAACTGCAAACTATTTGTGGATAAAACCTAGGCAAGTGAAAGCCTATGGCTGAAGTGGTCTGTGTCTTTTCGAAACTTATTCGGTCGAAAATCCAAGTTATTGTTGCAACATGAAAATCACAGCCTTATAGCGTTTTTCAAATGGAGGTGCTACCTGAAAGTACTGTTCTTGTTTAATTTGACGCAATATCAGATAAAAGGCAGTTTATTTCCACCACCTTCGTTTGGTCGATGGCACCTTTTCGAAAGCCCGAGACAGCTCATCAAATGGTTGTATTTTATAATTTCTATTCCTGTGTTTCAGTTGAACATCCATCTGAAAATTTTGGCGTGAGAATATCTCCCCATGTGATAAGCTCCAAGATTAGCGAAGCGTCCAATGGGCTGTCGAAAAGTTTTCAAGGAAATTATAGATAAAATATCACGCCAAATTTCATATATTTTCAAAGAAGCTGTTAAATCAGCAAAATACAAACATTTGGACACCAATTTGGTTTTGAAGGAAGAATCACCTGGATCTCAGATGAAGCTCTCCTTATAACGTTACTAAAAAGTAAATGTGCTGCACCAGCCGCCTCGTATCTCAGTTGGTAGGATATTCGATGTATCGCTTAATAACATCAGTAGCAACACACTCAGGTGCTTAAAGACAACGAGATTCTACTGAATTCCAGGTGAGCCTTCTGTCAAGAACAAAATGGTAATCAAATGAATGTAGTTCGCTAATGCCGTAGAATATAAGGCTGACGGAAACTGGGGAACTGCGTCTACTTCATGAGTTCCAAGAACGGTTAGAACGGTCGTGGACTATCCTGGGTCTTCACCAAACTTATAAGTGGTACATTTCAGCAATAGAAGCCGTTGAAATTTACAGGTATATCAGAGCAACTTTTTTACACAAAGGTTACAAGTAAGATTGGTGTCTGTTCCGAATCAGTCAGTTCTACACGTTTCCTACAAATTTAAAGCTAGGACGACCAGATTAAGCAGACCTATTTAGTCGGGAAAAGGGCAATTCTAGTTCAACCAAACAATCCTTTGGTGCTGCACTCTTGAATCATAAACCATGGTGCTTTTTTCCTAAACAGATATGTGAGTCTGGTCCCATCTGATTTTTGTTAGATTTCTAACCCGACCAGTCGTTTAAGGGGATCATAGATTGAACATTGGAACAGCATTGACCATTTTGTGGTCCTTGTGATTTGAGTGTATCTAGGTTGAAAGCAAAACCATCTTCTTTTGTCAATTTGACTGATAATACGCAGTTGTTTAACCTCAGGGAAATAAGTTAGGGACTCCCAACTAAAACACTCTTAGCGTACGGAAAACGCACATGTTCTTTTTTGGCCAAATGGAACCACTTTTACTAGATGTCAGATAATCAACTCAAGAATAGATGCTGTTCATCCCCCTGAGTTATTCCGTAGCCAAAGGCCAAAACTTGCACCATTGCTAGCTTGCTATATTTTTGGATTCATAGGTACGCGAATAAAATGCAATACTGTCACTCAACTTCATCAGTCGACTAATTAATCAGACTGGACACCTGTCCGGTCTGCTCTTTAGCAACCACACAGCCGCATATTTAGAATGAAATTTTTAACCGGAAGTCGTTCCACAAATACTGCCTAATCTGATCGATCTATACTGCCGGTGAGAGACACATTGGTGGGTATTTATGAGGCCTTTTTTAACTCTGGCAACCAGGCAGTATTTTGTTTTCATTCTCTGTAAGACGACGGCTTTCATGTGAAATAACTTGTTTGGTTGTTAGTTGCATAAATCGCACGAACAACGGAAAATGCATGACGTCCTTATATGTATATATATACTACAGATACCAACTTTAAAGCAATCGGTCGTCTCCTTTCTTCGTGTGATTAGGCGAATCTTAAAAACAGCTTTCATCAAAGTTCTTGCAATGAGAACTGTATATAGTTTCCTCAGATGCATGCAATGAATGGGTTAAACGGGACCCTAGTGTCACAAGTAAAGTTTCTGCTACTTTTAAAGGCTTCCCAATTGTGGTAAAATTACCGTCCAAAACGCGACCATTATTTATTTCAACATGCGAAATCTAAAGGATATTTGGGCATAAAAATGTTGATTAAGGGCTTAGTTATTTTCGCAAACATGACATTGACAACTCTGCACGTTACTCCACAGAAAATGATCTCGATAGGGATCCAGAATAAAGTATGCAACAATATTGCCATATTTTTCACCTTAATGACAACGTTTTCAGCCGGATACATGAGTAAAAACCTTGATTTCTGCAGCGTTATAGATCTAGTTATTACTGAGCAGTTATTTATGAGGCCCCGAATCATCCCTGAAAATTTATATTTCACGACTGACAAAATGTGCTACAGCACATCATTCATAACAGTCTCCTGTTGTGTCATGTGAATCCACATGCGTTCCTTGATAGTTGATGTTCTTGCACCACAAGTATCAAGACTTCAAAGTTTGAAATAACTGGTGCCTGTGCGACTCTCCTGTATTTGAACTCAATGTTAGACGACGAACAGACGGATCGTTCAGTACGATTATTCTTCTTCTACGAAACACGTTTTTTTAAGATGGGTTTGGAACCGACCTCAGGTACATGCCCAGACAAGCTACTTTCAGACAAACCAAGCGAACCAGAACTATGACAGGAAGGCTTGTTAAAACAATAAGCATGGTCATGGTTATGATCAACAACCAGGGTTTAAGTTGAACGGATTCTGTCAAAGGATGTAATGTCGATCGCTCACCCCAAACGTTTATTTTCTGTGGACGCTTTTCCAACCACTCGGTATCGTCAACATTATATTGCACCGTTAATGCCTTTTGAAACGGGTGTTCATTTTATGAACTTAGTTGCCGCATTTACAAACCCTCAATATAAGTGCTCAAGTTTCTAGAATTACATCGACCCTCATCCTGACCAGACACATAAATCATGTAATTATTCCTCGCAGACATACAGTACGGACTGTAAAGTAGTTTCCTGTATGTGTGATTCCTCACATCTGGGCTTCCGGAATCAAGTTGAGCATTCATACTCCAGATTGATTGTGGAATGTGCCTCTGCTGACTGTAAAGATAAAGGCTTGTTTTAATGCACAGAAGTTAAGTATCATTACGACAAGCAGGTCATGAATACCAAATTGCTTGCTTGCGTGTGAATTCTATCCTGTCAGGCAAATATCCACCTGTTTCATTTGTTACCAAAAGCCCGCCGCTTCCGTCAAATTCGCTCGCGCACTGATACGGTTTAACGCAGAGTAAAAGGTAGTAGAAAGCTAGCTGGTCAACGTCACGAGCTGACCACACTCATTAAAAGGCTCTATACGATTCAAAAGGAAGTTATATTTAATTGATTTCGTCCACTAACAATCCGCATTCGGAACAAAATTCAAAGATACGGCATTGATTTATTTTGTAAGTTGAGACAAATCGGAACCACAGTAGAACCAAACTCGTCATCTACTTAAACATCCCCCTCCCACCTTAAACATCCTACTTTGTTAGTTAACAGGTTCCATTCACAGAATTGCAACGACCTGCCCCAGAGGCGAAGTGGATAGTAGCACCGCATTGAAAACCCAGAAAAACGCACATTTTCTTTCCACTCGATGTCTTGTTGCAATCCATTATCGTTACGACTATGTACGACCATGTACGAGACATATGTCTCGTACATATGTCTGAGACATATGGAATTGAGTATCGCCGGATATTTGATCGGGAATTATATAAGACAATCTTAATTTCCAGCTGCCTTATTCAAAATCATTGAAGGTTATCAGTCCTGTATGCGTTCAGTCTGAGTGCATTAGTTATCCCTTGACCCACATCTAATGATCATCGACGCTATAACATATCCTACACTTATGATGTTCAAACCGAATTCAGGCCCACTGCTTGCCCCCTGTAATGCTAACGCAATATCCGTCTTTTCTTCCAATAGGAGACATTCTAAGATCCATAAAATTACCACAAGTAATTAAAATATTTCGCTTTTTTTACAAAAAAATTAGTGGGCTATTTGAATATGTGAAAAATGCATTGGAGTAACGAAGATTGCAGAGAAAATATCTAAGAATCCGCTGCCATCCTTGCAACACAATTTCGAGGACTCGGTTAATGCTACCGTCAAGCGTGGTAAAATGTGGCCATTTTAGAGGCTAGACAACCTAATACGTCATGCTGGGTTAGTAATAGACCAAATTCGCTCGCCGTTGCGATCACTTCTACAAACAGTATACTTCAAACAAATGACATTCGGTTTCGGCTATGAAAAACACCCCATGTTTAATTCAGCAACATCAATGAGAATGAGGGATATTAGCATTTTAACGGATCCAGCTTTCGGAACTGATCGTTTCGGCTGCTTCACCACCTATGTTCTTTCTGTTTACATAAAAACGGACTTATTGGTCCTGCAAATCTATATAATGTCCGACGTGAATGCTCTTGTGTCACCTAAATTACTTTCCCACTTTTGAATTATTAGCGTAGGTTGCCGACAAGCACAATACATATTCTACGTGAATCCTGGGGCTTTTTTCATGTGAAAGACAGGTGATATCTGTCTGTTTTTGCGGACGTACACACCCTGTCAGCTTGATGGCGCGTGGGAGTTACCTTGTCGTTCACATGTGAAAGTAGGCAGAAAGGCAAATTTTTGACATCATGAAAACGGGCACAATAACTCAATGGCGCCTTGTGTCAAGTGGAACACAGAAAAAAGCTTCTGTGACGTATATGCCATTCAGTAGACTGTGGCGACATATTCATAGATTGTTCTTATTTTTCGAAAAGTGTTGCTGAGGCCACTGAAGTTCTTGGCACATCTGTGATCTTTTTCCTAAGAGATTTAAACTTTGGCCATGTACTTTCCAACTCAGCGCTTTTTGTGATAAAGAACTCCATGCTTCCTGCAGAGTTTTTTAGGGCCTACAGAAAAAAATCGCTTTGAACACACCCAACATCGACCATCCTAATTAATTTTTCCAGCAAAAAATGTACAAAGCAGGAAAACGTTTTATGGCCGTTTAACTGGTAAGCTCGTTCGGAATGGCAAACAATAAAAGGAGCGTAACAAATGTTACCAAACAGGTCATCATCACTTCAGAAGTTCACGTCTTTAGCACAACCGGTAATGTAGCATACCATTTCTGAGTAGATCTGATTTGGCAAAACATGGTAGTTTTGATATGCACGCAGCCCCACACTTAGAAGTATTTCGCAGTTGCAACACAGTGAGTAAAGTGGAGGGAACATTGATCGCCTTTGGAAGTTACAACACCCACCACTGCTCTTTATTTGTATGAGGATACGTCCAGTTGATAATACATTGTAAAATAGATGAAGAAAAGTGCAACATTCAGACTCGTGTAATTATCACAGAAAAGGCTACGTGGTAGGTAATTGCCGGATTGACCATACCACGAAAAACCAAGGCAATTTTGTCCTTTATCAAAGGATAAAAACGTTTTGTTAGACATCTACCCATCATTACATCTGCCAAGAAATCTTCGACTATCGCATTAGTGCGCCCTCCGAAAGTTTTTTCAAACATTTCAATTATTTCTCCAGAGATCTTGGTTGGGTTCATGTTCAGCTTCTTAATCGACTCATACTACGTGATAGCGAAGTCATTAGCTAAGCTTTTAAGCAGTCAACGTAGTTGAATGCCTCATCATGTGCCCGAATAAATCTGATAGGGCTGTTTATCTTCTATCATTACACATGGCTTTTTACAAAGCGCTGATAAGCGGTTTCTCAGAATTACCAAGACAGCTTCGTGCAATATCACGTTCCCCGGGGCGTTTGAATTTTTCCAAATGCTCTGTCTGTTCTAAGTTAAGCCGAATAGGCAGTGCGTAACATTTGGGTTAAACCTCCTTCACCAGCAGCTAGCGCGCTAAAATTGATGGAATTATCAGGCCACACGAGACGTCCGCGTACCAGTGACATTCAGCCTAAGAGTCTCCTTGTTTCCCTAGTGGAAAAAATACCCTTCAATTCGCTGGGAACTGTCCCGAAGTCCACGACCGATTTAACACTACGAAGGTCTCTTTGGATTGGAGCACTTCCAGAAGTTCCTCGACTATGTGTTCTTCTTTGGCGCCACAGTGTTTTGCACGTATATTCACTACGGTTGTTGTTTTAGCCAGTTAAAGTGCACACTTGATGCTTACCTAACGTTTGGAACTACCCTTCAACTTCACTTCATTAGTTACAACTTTCGGCATTACAAATGTTGAGTTTCCACGTACCATCCACTTGAGTCATCCTAGTATCATGTCGATGCGTAGCAAAGAACTAAGACCTGCAACTACATCCTCTCATTTTAGTTTGGTTACACTCCCTCCACATCCCACTTGACTGTCCCTGTACTTGCTGCACCGATTGCCTGTATTCGACCGACTTGATTGGTTATTTGTTCAGTCTGTTTAGAGAGCACTTTGCACGAGGTTTATTATTCACTAGCAATTTGAAGAATTAATGGGCGCTAATGAACCACCTGATCTTTGATAGATTTAAATAGACCGTATATTGCAAACCAGAGGATATGTTTTAGACACGCATAGCGCATCATCGTGCAACCACTCTTGCAATTTTGACAACGCTTAATTCTCAGCACCATGCAGACGTGTGGGATAACATCTGAGTGTCGTAGATACCGGTCCATCTCAGCAGGCCAATAATACATTAGCAAAAAATGTCAGGTTAGATTATTTGAAGCTACAGTGTGGCCGCGGTATCAACGTAATTTTTTCAGCAGCAAACGTAAGACGCGGAATGAACTGAAACTGGAGTAGAATTATGCAAGCAAAGAGTGTGACGTCAAACGGCAAACAGATGAGAAAACAATACGCTTACCTGGAACTGGCACGACAAACTTTGCATCTAGCACAACTTTCATGATAGATTTGACTTGCGTAGGTGAGGCATTGTCCGGCGGGAATGATTGCTCCACAAACATGGCACTGGTATTCAATAATCACTCGTGAGTTCTGAAAAGAGTAGTACACCGAGTTGTCATTTATTTGTCGTGATTTCCTTAAGGATAAATAGACAGTGACATATTTAAAACGCCATATTTCATGGCTTTTTGGCGAATTTTTTCTATGGGATTAACGGCAGACCCGATGAATTAAGAATAAACATGCATTCGTGAGCGTATGACTTACTTTTGTTATTGTTCAGTCCATCACAGTAACTCATGCCTGGTAAGGACCTTCGGATTCGAACACCACCGCAACAATAGCAGCACTTGTCATACAATATAGGTGACTTATTCTACACAGATCTAGACCAGATGTAATAAAGGGTGAATTGCAGGCAAGCATCCTGATATCCAGTGAGCTACCGTTTGATCGTGTGCGCTGTGGAGGGTCGAGAAACCAACCTCCATAATTATCACTTTGCTGAATAGAAAATTCGGACAGTTTTATTATAGTCAGGACTCCTGTTATCTATGTTTAATTGAAGCTTGAGAAGAATATAGCAGTCGTTCAGCTGCAGTACCCTTTGAGTGCCTAGCAGCCATGCCACACGAAGGAGGCACAAGGGCCGCTATACTGCCATGTCGCTTAAGTCTAGACAGGGGAAGTCGAGAGACAGGGGTCAGGTTCAAACCACGGACCTTCCGGTCAGTAAATTCGCGCTCTAATCACTTGGTCCATCTCGCCGCTTGAGATGTATATGTTGAACCTAATACACTGTCAGCTATTAGGGACTCAACAATTTGAATAAGGATAAAACTAGTTGGTGCATCCTAACCGTATATAAGATAAAATTTCCTCGCATATTAATTATGTAGTGTATGAGTGCATTAACGCGTACAGAAAGAAGGCCAATTACCAATCATCTACAGCCAAGTAGGCCTGACTGCATTGAGGGGCTGATGCCAATTTCATCGCAAGATACAAATTTCTGCGCCGCGACAGACGGCACAGATAACACTGGTGACATACACACATGTACTTTGCACTTACAGTAAGTGTGTATATGCTGTTTACTTAATCCAAAAAAAATTCTGAACAAGGTCCCTATGGATATTCATTCTGTGACTCTATGGCTCCTTGGAAACCTGAGCAAGGCGTCCCTCCAGGCCTCATGTGGAAAATATATGCTGACTACCTGAAAAGCTGAAATATTGGAATGCACCATATGGCCCATATAACCCAACTGGGAAATTTTGATTTTTTGAATGTGTCTTGCATCTGACCATTGATGAAAAAATGATTGTGCCTCATGATCTCACTGTGATGACAAATAAAATGGTGACCGATGGCGGTAACCTTTTCAGATATTCATCAACCGAAGAAATTAAAAATACAGACTTTGCCTATGTAACTCTATGTGACTAATCAACCTAACTATGTGAGTCCGAAGGCAAAGATGGTCACTCTGGCGTTGACTTGAGGAGCTGAGGTGCAGTAGGTAGTTTGGAAGTTAAACGTTACACTTTGTTCCCATCCACTGCATTCTATTTCCTTCTTTTTTGTTGACACGGAGATTAACAGCGATATACTCACCTAATTTAGTGAAAAATATTGACTGATTTAAACGTGGATACCTGACATCAAAAATGACCACCTTTAGCCGATTACTTAGTGACAACGTTTTTTCTACATATTTGCTCATTCACAGCTTCCAAGTTTACTGCTCCCCGTACCTACTTGCGTAATACTTCAGAGTAAACTGCTGATCAGAACAGAAAAACTGTCTTTGAAATTAACGTCCCGATTTCAGTTTCAGGGAACAATTTCGGTGTTTGAAGAAGACCAGTATAAGGTACCGTTCCATTCTACTCCGTATATTAGAAGCCATACTCAATATATTTTACTAGTGAAATTGTAAGTAAATGGACTTAAAGCTCATGAAACTGAAACCTCGCAACCTCACTGGCAGGCTTCAACCACTTTCAAGTAAAATTTTACTAGTAAACGACATCGAGTAAGGCTTTTATTATACTGAATAAGGTGGAATGGTACCACAGACTTTCCCCTTCAGTCACCGACATTTTTCTCTAGTCCTAATAATCACCATTTGTCACGCGCTCCAAAAGTGAGCAGTTTCTTTCACGCCGAGTATTTATCTCCCAGATAGATAGTTATGTCGCGCATAACTACGCCTTAAACATGCATTGTTGGAGTAAAACGTGCGCAAGCGTCTTGCAAAATTGAAAACCTCCATTGCGTTAAGGATTTTTGCCTTGACGCCGTGATGAGAAGGTGAAAATTGGAAACGGCATAAGCAAAACTTAACACGCAAGGAAAAATTTCTTACTAGCTTGCTGCCGAAGTGACTCTGTAAACCCACAATGCATTAGACTGTGCATCCCATTGTCCTAGTTTCAAGTTTCCGGTTCACTGGTCAGTTTTAAGGTATTCCTTGTGAGTGACCACAATGTCTCTGACAACGGAGGTGTTACAGTCTCCCAAGCGTACGCTTAAGGTTAAGGAGATACACGCTTGGCTGTTTGTATCCACTTTTGACAGAAGGTATCCTGACCTCCACGTTATCTACCTATGGAAATCATAGTCTGATGATCGGTGTGCAGCGTAGGTTCTCCTAGTCTTTTAATGTAGCTTTAATTTTCGACCCTCTTAAATGTAATTTATTGCCGTAAAGAAACATCAGTTTGGCTATTTAACCACCAATGCTACCAGAGCACTTAAAATGGATTCAGGCTGGAGAAATTCTGCTGTCACCAGCAGGTAAAACAAATAAGACGAAACATTCAAGAACAGATCAAGATGTAGCCTTTGCAAAAGACTGCTGTAAACCATAGCACATAAGTTTATCCCGACATTAAAAAAGCTACACATGCCTTTTAACATTCTGTAGTGTGAACAGTCTATTTTTAAGCTAGATTTTGCTCCATTTCCAGCGGGGTGCATTCTTTGAAGGAAATGCCATCTGGAATAAAACCCAAGAATGCATTTGATGCAACTATTTTAACCTCCGGATAAATATATCTCATTAGGTGTTGAAAAGTACTGCCGGGTGAGGCATAGACTTTTGAGCAGGACTACCAAAGTATTTCGTCGGAATACTAAGTAAGACAGAGCTGAGAAGCATGGTAACTAGTCATGTACCATCAGTGAACGTCATTAATTTTTCATTGTCATCTCTGGCTGGGTATTTCTACCGCCACAACTTATTGCTAAGGATTTCGATGCACTTACTCAAAACGCAAATACTCCGTCATCGCACTTATAAACCAAGAGCTTTCGATGAAAAACGTTAATTTGAGTTTATTCTAAACCGGACTTTAGCACCACCTACCTATTATGGCTGGTGCTTTCAGGCAAGACCAATTAAAATTTCAAAGCTTTGAGCAAGTCGTTATACCAGCAGCAGGCATAGGGTGAAGCTAAAATTTGGGCGCCTGCGATCTTGGCAAAGTAGTAGTTTGAACTTTAATGACAAATAGCTTAGCCTTAAACTGACACGCAGTTTTATCATCCAACAAGATGCTCTAGTGGAAGTTGAGGCACATCTATTTGTTTGGTTCTTCAATCGAGGTCTCGGGTAAAGCAGTGGCATTGTTCACCTGTGAACGAAACCGGCTGTTCAGGTGTGATGAGTCAGCAACGTCTAGCACGCACCGTTTGAGCCATATTAACAGACTCGTTTTGCGTGTCTAATGCTCGGAGTTCAATCCGGGGCACGTTTCAAATATACAATGCTGATGAGCTCTGATAGGAGCAAAATTAGTGCCAACCACTTCCTTTCTTTGACATTGACTCATTAGGGTAGTTTGGTCAAGGAAATAGAAGTGCTGTTCTTTCGGGATGGGTCTGAAAATTAAATTTATTGTTAAACTGACCGTGTTGAAAGGAATCTTAACTAAGGAACAAGATATATTTTTATCGTTAACCAACCGAGCTCGATCATGCACATCCAGAAATTGGGAATTGTTGCTCACAGGCAAACAAGCAAATCAATTAATTATGTGATTTTCGTGGGGTAGTCTCCATTTTTGTGAAACAGAAAGGGGCACTTTTGCTTACATTTCATGAGTCTGCTTCAACAGTCCTAATTCCTTCGGGCATCTTTTGTTCATAATCAGCCATAAAACCAAGTTGCATGCATTCATAAACAGTGAAACGACGGGGAAATAGAAAAAACGGCGCGAAGGGGAAGGAGAGTCTATTGACACGGATATTGTCCACAGAAACGTCTTGAATCTGAGCCTGTTTATGATTCATAACATGTTTCAGAAGCATGCTCCTGCTAAGCCCACGTCTTCTCTAGTGTTGGCATCATAGAGAGAAACTGGCCATGCTAGATTGCGACATTCGAGAACCACAACTGGACACATGGCGATACTGAACCTAGAAATAAAGTCTATCCACGGTGTGACTATTGCATGGCGTTACAAGCCTGCGTCGTGACCCATTTTGCTGATGGAAGCTATTTCCATTAGCATAAACTAAAGCGTTTACCACGAATATTTAGCTACAATTTTAAACTAATCTTAGAATACTGATGCATGCCGTTCCGTTGAATGATCGGTTTCTGATAGAACTCTGGCCAAGCAGTCTCTGTGTAGAACTTGTACGCATTGCAGCTGTTTCTAATGCGGCGTACTCGGAGTTTGATTAATGAGTCCCATTAGATTTCTTTGACCCTCACAGAGCCCTAATTCGTCGTTTAAATACAACCTGTCGCACAGTTGATCACAGTTCCCAGTGTAAAAATCGATAAATTTGGATGAAGACCTTGTGAAGAGTTTGATTTTTTCTGTGAGGTTTGTTAACCATTGAATGAGGCAACGTTCGCTGAAGGCTTGCACGGAGAGGTGAATAAGGTAGCCGGACTTACTGTTTCTCTTGTGTAAATTGTCTGCATCAACACTACTTTGTTGTTATGTATTATTCACGTTATTCATGCTTATACTCTGGACTACTTTCCCAAGAAAATGGTAATAACTGCTCAGTTTGATAGTCTCAAAACTTACATGCAAGTTGTGTGATACGGGTTTTGTTCTCTGGTGGGAAATATGATCGTAGGACTGCGAACGGGGAATTCTTCCGGGAGGGGAGTTTCCTGGGGAATAAAGTGTGGGGAATTGTTTGGTTACAAGAAACGCACATACAAGGGGAATACGAAAAGTCTTATTGAAAAACGCAATCACTTAAGAGCTATTTAAACAAAATTTGTTAGTAGGAGTGTTCTTTACATATTTGCGGGGCGTTTTTGCCGCAGTACAAAACTTCATGGTAAACACATTCGCATGAACTATCAAGCATTGCTCATGCATATAACTGTGGGGTAATACTTATGAAAGGATTCTGTAAGAGTATATCAAGAAAACATAACTCATGGTATCAAAAAATCTTCCCGTCATCACATTTCCTGCGAAATTTACACAAAATTACGATCTTGTAGCGGGTACCATTGGAAATCCAGTCGGAGTTTTGGCATTTATAATGAAATTCTGAACACGTATAAAGCCAAATAATACCATTTAATGGCATGAAAAACACCCATTCAAACACCATAACACCTTAACCGCAACTTACCCCCTTTTTACGCGCCAGAGATCAACCAAATTATCAACACGCTTTAGATGTAATCCTAAACTTCAGTACTTTATTGAAACGTGGGATTTTGCAATAATAAATGTTAAATCGTCCAACCTCAACTCACGAAACAAATGTAGCTCATATCGTTCAAGATAAACTCATAACTGCTTCACTTTCATGGAAAAGACTTAGATTGCAGCATTTGAGTACGTTTAAATCAGCGTTATCCCGTCCTATCCTGCGAATGTATTGTGTGTCAAAACCGTGGCTTATTCTCATACTTTATACCTGCCTACTACGAATAGTTTCCAATGTATTTCCACGTGTTGAGCACAGAAATCACTAGCAAAAATACTACTTTTGAAAGTAAATATTAGAGCTTCCTCCAACTAAAATCTGATTCAAAAATTGATTTTTTTGCTAAAACTCAAGGTTTAGATAGAACGATATGAATGCTATACATATCATTCAACTCAAAAATGGTTTAATAGTGCGGAAAAGGAATCACTTTGTGCCTTCGAAAAAGTTTGGTGACAATCGGTAGATTTATTGCTGGGCAACGTTTCGCTTTTGACACAAAACTTCGTCAAGCCAAGTGACTAGGTACCGAGGTTGCTCGAGATTTAAAGCGGAAGTAGAACCAATCAGCTAAGTCAAGCTAAATCTCTGTTGGGTGTCGGCCGAGGGATTTTAGTGTGTTAGAGTGGTTGAACAAGTGTTGGGTCTGTATGGAAACCTACATGCGTTTGGGTCCAGCCTAGGGTCTAGTTATACTGGTTCGGCTTATTTGATGGTTCCTCTTGAACTTTGTTTGAACCTTCTTTCAGTCTGTGTGGATGATCTAGTGCTAAGACAGTTGTGTAAGAGAGATGCAGTGATCCTTGGTTGGTTGGGGTTTGTGTCTTATTATATCTGACAAAAATGCCTCCGTGGAATTCCCTATAGAGAAAATTCTCTTCCAAAATTCTTCCTCTGGACGGTTATACTTTGCATCGAATAAAGCTTCCGTATACATGCCTTTCGTCTTTTGCAAGAAACGTGGGTTTAAACAGCCTAAAAGATGTACTATTTCTTTCCTTCATGAGTGTTTTTGAGTTACAAGTTTCACATATAATCACCGTCTCAGTAGCCGTGTGCGCTGGGTGACGAAAGTTCGGTTGTTTGCAGATATTTATGATAAGTTTACCATAATACACAGAATTCTTCTCTCCAGATCTAGCGATATCGCCAGATGTTCAGTGGCTACACGCACAGCTGACTGAGATATTCTAATTCATCAAGTAATCGATTTTATCATTTGCCCTATTGAGAAACAAAACCTTTGCACATCAATGACATACTGAGCGAATGTTGATTAAAGAGTTCTTCTGGGAGAGTATCACCTAGCAGTACAAGCATCTTAAAAGAATCCCATGAACACCAAGAGGTCATATGTTTTTATTACATTCCACACCCCAATTAAGTATTACAAATATGTGAGGTGTCAAATTGGTGTGACATCCACATAAGTACTAATTCAAGAGAGATAATAGGCTGCTGGGACAGGCTGCAGCGATCACAGTCATCGCACGATCAAGTAATGGATGTTAGACTAAGGAGACTTGTCATCTGAGGTCCAGTTTCTAAAAATTCTAAACCGGTCTCCTTGAAAAATTGGAATCCGCACTCAATTTTTTTGTACCACAGTGGTGGAACAACGATGGATTAAAGCTCTTTAAACCAAAAGGTGTACTCTATTCTTTGGATTCCTTACTTTCATTGACCCAGAAAGTCTAATAGATGAACGCTGTTTATCTCTTGCTTGTCCAGATATTTTGATTTCAGGCGCTATTTCCTTTACTTTTACTTCCGGGAACACACGTTTCCGCCTAAACAAACAAACTTTGTGGTGCAGGTTTTACACTTTCTCTGTGCTAAGATGTTAGAAAAGTTGCGAGTCAAGGAATTCCACCAAATGAAAGCCAAAGTATATTGGCAGAAACAAACTCTTCATAGTTTGAAATCTTATTAGGAAAGAACGTACAATTCACCGTTCGGAACAGTTCAAACCATGCCTTGTAGTTTGCTCACCTGAATCATCGATTGTTGATTGTGATGATGCGTTAGGTGATTGCACACCAACAGGAATAACTTGTGGTCGGATAACTTGGAAGAGAAATTGTGAAGTATTAGTAATCCAGCTATATTTTGCAGGATATTCCATTTAATCGTCTTAGAATGTCAAGGTTAAGGGTTGAGGTTAACCGGTCTGCGAAGGTGCGAAACCGCAAGCGAGTATAATGAACCCCAAAACACCGACAAAATGGAGAGCAGTTTTTAGGATTAGTGCTTTGTTTCCTATCATCTTGGGCACACGAGGCCTACCATTATCGCCTACCGTTAGGACTTAAGGATGCATCACTTGCAGCGCTTTTATAGATATCACAGGCCGATAGAGTGATTTACTGCTTTGTCCGGTGTTCCACCGACAGCTTGTTGTATTCGGAATAATGGTATGTCTGTTATAATAAGGTGTTGACTTTCGCTGTGATACTTGATCCAACCGGCTGTAGTGTAACTCAGAATCAATATTAATAAGTGTGAGTAGTCACCAAATTTTTTGACCGCAGTGTGATTTCATTAGGTGGTTAGTGTAAAAATGGGGTTGAGCACTTCACGCAGCAAACGGTTCCATCAAGGTTTGGAGGGATCATCAGCTAATCTAAATAGCCTGTGGACTATTCGCTTACAGCTGGAGGCCTAAAGGTGGTAATCAAACAGTCAAGTTTATTTCTCGATAGTTCACAGTTTATTCACAGTGCACCGTATTCTTTGTTTCTGTCCTCTTTAATATTCATGGCATCATTTTGCACTTGACTGCTTTAGTTGGTCAATTTAATCTAATGGGCAGTACCACTGTGCTACGCTTCAATCACCCAACTTAAATTGATCCTGTGAAGTCTTCAGTCTAGCTGCTGACTTCACACTTAGTGGTTTTTTGTATCATTAAGAATACCATATCTACTTCCGCCTGATTCCTCGCTTGATTCCTTCACTATCTGGCAAAACTTATTTGAGTGTGCATACGGACCATTTACTTACCTGCACTGGTAACAACTCTGCCAGTGGTGGGATTGAAATGCGTTTCGTTTGGAATGTCTTTGGATACCTAAACAAAGTAGAAAATGTTTGTCTGATCGATGAATATATTATGAGCAATTTTCTCCAAAAAGTGGTGTTCTACTGGTGAAGTTTACCTTCACTGTACGTAGCTTTCTGTACCAATTTATCTCTATGTTATCCGGAGAATCACATAAAATATCTACCACATGTGGTGTTAATATAACCGTAAAATTTTTGATGAGAAACGGTGCCGAGCGGTTTCAGTTTTTTCAAGCCTATAAATGAAACATCGAACTGCTGACGTTTGCTTTAACTCGCGGACCCGCTCAACCAAAGCTCCGGCTCATTGATTTTAAAACAATCCAAAATTGACACTCGGTGATGACGTTTTTAACTAATAACTAACAAATTAAACTCATCCTGATTAGCGATTTCTAATGTTTTCGGACTATTTGTGGGTGTTTGGAGGCTAAGAGTAATAGAGCAAACGGGTGTGCCCTCCACACTACAAATAAACAATTGCTCTGATGAGTAATCCAACTTTTATTGCTGTTTAACCTTTCACAGTACCGGTAGTAGGCTGTACAGGTAACATAAGATAGCCCTGTTACTTCCACACTAAGAGATAAATACAGCATTTTCCTTGTGTCCACAACTTTCAGTACAAACGTCACGCCGTCCACATGATCTAGTTCACATGACAAAAACTAAACAGCAATACAAAATGGAGCGACAAATGTCAACACTTACTCCGATTATCGGTTTTGAATTGCGTACAAAAACGGGATGGCGGGTTGCATGCATATAGGCTTTGGCTTTTAACGCTGAAATGGAGGGAATCGCAGAAGGATAAACAGAAAATACATTACGGCTGAATCGCAGTTTGTACTCCCCTTAAAAAGTGAGTTGCTCTGGCTGCTTTCTAGTTAAAGTAAATATCAACATTTCCTCCACGGCATGCATCCAAGACCCACTTGCCTGAGTGGACAAAGTAAATGCAAAGCTGCACCCGGACTATCATTGACTCGTTTCACAATCATACACCGCATCATTTCAGAAAAACGCAAGGTGGATTGTGTGGGTTTGATGTCGGCAGAAAGCGACCATATTTGATACACATTTTTCAAAATTTCTCCTGGACTGATAGCCAAGGATAGCGTCAGCTGTCCCTTCACCAACGTCATTTTGAATTTATTAAAAAACAATAGGATCCTTGGAAGTTAAAACAGTGATATGCAAGGCATGTGGGTGATGCATCGTAGATGCTATTGACGAATGCATTCCCCGAACGAAAAATCTCCTTCACCATGTAATATGGACTCATTCCTATTTTGCTAGCAACGGCTGTTGTAAACCAGTCAAGAGCTACGGTTTTCTAACAGAAACTTAGCAAACGTTGTGCAAACTACTTGCAAAGTTAAAACTGATGAAGACTGCTGCCGGAAAATAAGTTGTAGTAATGTGACTAAAACTAGATCGCAAATGGGGCAATGGAAACAACTATGCTTGTTAAGGACTTCTGTATCCAATATTTACTGTAAATTTATAGGCCCATGTTTCATTCTATCCAGGTCTTCATGGTTTCATCAGACACAACTGTATGCCAAGTAGATTTTCTATCCTCTCATCATTGAACACCCAGTCCATTTGCTTACCAGAGAATATATTAGGTAAAACATTATCAACGCGCATTTCTACGCCCTCTAAACACGCCGCTTTTTAGACCAGCATCAGTTTTTTTTGTATACATAATCATATCACACCACCAATACCTGCAGTGTTTATACGGAATAGATGATTCAACCAAAAAAACTTTTTCAAACCTCTAATTCGGGATAATTAGGGAAACAAGATACTGTTAAATTGCAAACTTTATACTAACCATTTTTTATTATCTGGCTGGAAATGGACAAGATTGGCATAGGAAGTTTTTGCCTTTGACTTACTGTTAGTTGTCTATATTTATGTCTAAAAACTTCTTTCTCTCTGTGACTACTACCTATACTTTCAGGCCCCATTGTCCCTGGCAAAAAATACCTCCTAAAAGAGATTTATTCTATTTAAATATTTTAAGGGCTCTTTCAATTGCACTTTCTTCAGGATACCGAAACTATCAGCAGCATACACTTTTTGACCCTACACGGAAACGCTTTTCACTCATTTCAGCTGATATCCTATTCTGAAGAATAGTTTACTTCTGGGTTGATCTACCGGGCAGTCATTATTTGGGGCCATTCACGTTGACTGAATAATGTAGACATCCTTTGATAAAAGAATATCTTTATCATTGGACTGTAGCTGGTCTGTCGCTGTCTTTTCCTGAAACGTACAATATCCACTGATTACAGACAGCATCGCGGTCCCCAGAAGACAAAGTGCTTCAAATTCCTGAACAATGCTGGCAGTTGACTACGAACACCACGGCGGCCAAAACTAATATTCGGGATTCAGCACTCCAACTTGTAAAAGGCTTCTGAGAAACCAAGAAGCAGCAGCTAAATTCTGAGGAGCCACTTACAATTAACGAATTTTTCAAGGCGTAAACATTTCGAAATCTTTCACTCTTTCCACTCTGTAGTAATTGAAGTCTTTTAAGCAAAACAGGAGTTTTATTCTAGCCCGAACCCTCATAGCTTTGGATGTCAGTGATTGTGAACTTATGGGCAAATATGTTTCTCGGCTGCCAACCTCCCACCTTTTTGTTGCGAATTTGCAGCACCAGTTCGTCACTGAACATGTACGTCTCTTTTATCGCGCCAAAAGCGAAGTAGTTAAGCAACATATGTGAAGGTCGGGTTCATATGTAAACGTAACGTTTAGATGGATCCTGTCAACCCTGGTGCATATGTTTTGGCTCCAGAGTCTACCGTTTGTTGCTTATTCATGTGGCGATAGCAAGCAAGGAATTTAAGGGTCAAGAAGGGACGAAATCTATACTTGTTGCATATTAGACCCTACGCGACAAAGGAAACACCATATGACAAATACAATGATTATATCTGTCTTCTTGGTTTCCAGTTTTCAATAGTGCATAGTAGAACTATCTTGTGTCTCTGCTGATGTAAATGATAATGCGGTACTGATAGAGAAGTTTATATTTATGGCACAAGTTCCTTTCAACTAGTTCCTTCCGTGATGTGATGCCTCTAGCGAAAAAAGACAAACGTGTTTTCGTACTCTGGATTTGCTTCGTTTTTGTGCCTCGAGTTTCATGCCCCTAGTTTTTTTAAAGTGCTCCCACACTGAGTGGACAATAGTGAGATAACGGTGCGTTTATTACGCGGACCCAGGTAAGTTAGTTTATTAGTGGTTGTAATTAGCTGCAAAGATTATTTTCTCAGGATGGGGGTTTTGAAATAAAGGATTTGTTGAAAACAAACTAGTAGACGGGAACTGGTGTCCACTGAGCGGCCGCAGACCACTTCTTTAGTCGGCATTAGAAAATGAGGCTGTTGTCTGGTATGACGAAGCTTGGGTTCTTATGTGGCTATGCAAAAAAGTAGTATAGATGACCTTAAAAGTGCACCACCACCACCACAGGGCCCTTTTGCATAATCATAGAGGGCTGGTATATTAAGATAAATTGTTATTGAGATATCGGATGAACATATGAAAACTATAAATTCCATTACTTCTGGAAGGCATTATTCTGCTACAAGCGTAGGAATCGGTGGTCGTTCGATCACAACCACCAATCAAACAATATATTTCTGAGTTCCAGATGGCACCAGAGAACATTTTGGATGGGGCAAGATACTAGTTATCGCCGGGTAAAATAGGCTAAAATAAGCTTGCAAGTCTAATTAGTCTGTGCTTTCGCGGGATACGTATACCGGAAAGTGGTAGGTGTTGATCAGTGATTTGATGTGTTAAGGGTATCTACGTCAGTGCTATAAGGTCAGTGGGATTATAATTGTGACGACGGTCTAGTTTCGATAGGTTGATTAGTGATCCCTGGACGTTGATGCGTGCAGACAACAGCTCGGAGAACTTTAATAACGCACTGTCACAAAGTTGTGTGTGAATGCATGATATCGGCTGTGACAAACTGAGGTATAATACATCTTGTATGAAAGGGTGTATTCACCGTGTCACAACTTTCTAAGTCCATCTGAGCCGGTACAGATACGCATTCTAAGATGGACTGTGTTTTGCGTGTTTGAAATGCTGAAGTCTACAAGAACGGTTGATAATCTTACATTTCTAATAACGAGAAAGACGGTTGCGGAAGTTGCTGTATCCAAAGAATCTATGAAACTGCCCACCTGGATAAACTTGCGCTTGGTTCGACCACATGTGACAGATCCGAGCGTCGCAAGATTCTGGTTAAATAATTTGTTCCGCGGGACAATTCAGCTAACGACAACTCCGTCCCTATTCTCCTGTCCCTTTGTTGTTTACTTGGTAGGTGGGTACATAGATTTCTCTCAATTCCTTCAAGCAGACGTGACGTTGTCGCTGGATATTTTGGAGACTCGTTGTTCGTTTTCGATCTGCCGTTCTCGACCATTCCGAGATTATTGTTAATTTGAAGAGTTTGAAAGTTTCTTGAACAGCCGGAGTACAGGACACTATTGTGATGCTTCGTATGTTCTGTTTGGTGTTGAGGTTAATTCAATTAGGCAATAGTGTAAACAGCTTTGAGTTCCGGCCTGAGATTATCGACTTTCGCCCTTATCACTTGCGTCCAAGTCAACAAGTCAGTGAAATCATTTGGAGGAAACTATTACTGCTCTAGCGAATGAATAAATGCATCTAATAGAGCTGAAGATGGTACTAACTTGAATTGTGATGCGGATAGCATAGAATCTGGACGACGTTAATTTAAATAACCACCGAATGTCTTTCTTGTCTGGTTTTTTCCTGTCATCTTGGGGCTGACAAATTCAGCCGTTTTTTTCCTTGGTAGCATTGACGAGAATAACAGTATGTATTCGTCAGCATGGTAATTTATCCCAAATGGTGTATGCGTTGGGGCTGTCAGTCTCAAGATAGATGTTCTATCCACAAAATCGTAAAACTATGCCAGCCGAATTCTGCAATAGCAATCGAGCTTCCTGACCACACTCGGACATTACACTGCACTACAACAGATAATAGATCAGTTTTCCAAAAAGACATTTCAGTAAGTTTGATCCAACATTTTGAAATCCGACCGGCAGTGATTAATTCCATTTTCGACCTAACGAAAGACGTTACTGAGTGAAATCTTCAAGCCACCTTTGACACCACTACTGAATTTATCCGCCGTAAAAATCATCAGTATTTGACTACAAAGTGAAAGAGTATACCTGATGATTTATTTGTCAACTGCGCAACTGGTATATCTAAATTTTAAATCAAGGTGGTTTCCAGTCTACCCATTGAAAGCCGCTCAGTTATTTATGGGGATCAGCATCTAAAATTAAAGTACCGGAATGTGAAATTATCCAGCAAATGCTTACCATCGTTGTGATATCTCTGCATAAAATGCTTTTCACAATGAGGAGTTCCGTTGATCCACCATCGATCTGATATGCTATAAATCATGGCATCAAGCAATAAATCAGTAAAAAAATTAGGACAGGATCAGCAAAAGGGAACAATTGTAGATAATACCATTACGTATTTAAACCAGACGAGTCGTTGCATATATCCACAAAATCTGTGGTAGATTGCAATTTTTTTTGTTTACTGACTTCACTCAGAAATAGCCGAAAAGCATGGAGTCCCTCTGGAATCTCGCGCTGTCCTGACAACAAATTATGCACATGATACCTATAGATTGTGTCTCAGTAACTCGGTGATTGTTCAAAACTCTCAACATCGCTTGTTAGAAGTCGTAATTTCTACTATACAGCGAAAGTTCCAAAACAACTAGCCCACAAGGTGCTAATTTGTGGCATGAGTTCTGCTTTTTCCATCCGGACTCCACCTGTACATGGGTAGCATCCGGACAAAAAATCCTGAAAGCACCGTTATCCACATTCTTCTGAGTTGCCCAAACATTTGGACATCACACAAATGTTCCAACGAATGTTTTAATCTGATTGACCTGTTTATCTTGCTGAAAAAAACCTTCGGACTGGATCGTGACGTAATCTATAAAAGGGATCTGTCGAGAGGTCACAGTTTGTGCATGTGACCGTGGCGTAAACCAGGATGAAGCTAACAGTGAATGTTATGCATGGATATTTAGAGTGAGACTTCCGGTAAGCAGGTACCATTATGACCAACTTGAAAAGCTTGTGTCCACATGTCAAGGGATGCCGCAATCCTAGCTGACCGACAATAATCAGTTGTTTTCAGTTGTGGGATTTGCGGGATGTGCATTTTGTTCATATTCCCACCACTCTTGGTTCAAACGTCGTCCTCCTGTTTTGGCGTAATAACAGTTACTGGGTCGTCTTTAGATGGGTCGGGCAAACCAATCACAATCGCTCAAGCGTGAACACGTTCGACTGTTCAGATGTGAAAATTCAGATGCGTCCAACGTGCTTTGGTGGAGTAGTGTTAACACGCTCACCCCGCGTGTCAGACGTCCGGCAAAGAGATTGGGTATACAAAGCTGGTGAATTCTGATAAGAGCGAAACTCGACTCCATTGCCTCCCTTTGGTGTGGACTCACCAGAATAATTACGCCAGAACAGGAGAACGACCGTTCAAACGAGGGTGGTGTGAATATGAACAATTATCCGTTGACAACAAATTTAATATAAAGCAACAAGCTTTTAGGGAACTGTTATTTTTACCTTGTTCCGAACTAAGCAGTGAAGACGTGCTGAATCACTGCAGAGTCGTGTGTCAAACTAGAAGTATCAAACTAGAAGTAATGTTCGCAGGACAAGGTGGATTCTACGCACCAAAAAAAATCGTTTAGAGAAGCTTCTGGGTCTTTTTCTCTTAAATGTTCCATTAGAACCGCAATTCTTAACAGACTGACACAGCAGGCCCTGGATGACTCTTGTGGGATCTTCAGACCAGTGGCCTTGTTCCAGAGGGACTTTCACTGTGGTGCATCATATTGTCATTTGACACCACATTTTCTCTGAATCAAATGTACATACTCGACTCTAGAAATGAAACCCCATGTAGACTCGATTAAAGTGAATGGATGGTCCAAAGTATTTCAGAACGTTTTCTTAATTCAGTATATCTTTGGCCAGGTTTTACCCACCACCCCATGCTGCTTGTTGCGTGCATCAAGCTCTTTTCCAGTGGAAAAGCGACTCAGCACAAATTACGCCAGTTTTATAGAATCATGTAACTCACCTGACCAGTTGATTACATACAGCACAACGGACACAGTTACGGTGATAAAAACTGCCAGCACGCTCGACCAGTTCGTGAGGTAAACAAGCTTTCCGACATCGTTTGCAATTGTAGGTTCCGTTCATCGGTTGAACTACCTGAGAAATGAAACCAGAAACAATAAAACTGGAGAATTAGCGTTCCATTGCGCATCCGTGAGCGTAGTTTTCCAGGTGTCACACATATCGAGTAATAAATTGCAGCATACTGATTTTCGTCGTGCTGGAGCAAACAGAGGCAATTAACTTCAGACTTAAGAAAATTAACAGAGTAACAACGAGGTTTGTAGGCACTGTCAGTGTGACCGAACTCTCTGTATAGATGAAGTTGGAGCCCGGTGACGGTCAATCGAAAGCGGCTTCTTTAATGGTGACAGTATACATGTGCGCATGTATTCGAATGTTAGGCCTGTGAAATGAGCAAGTCGAAAAAACATAAAATCCATCCAAGAAATTAACGAATAAGCACTTTGCTAAGTATTCCGTAGCGATGCGAATTTACTCTTCTGAATATCGTCTGAATCATGGTTTGTCCCCTACAAGTATAAAACGCCTGACGTGATCGTCACATGAACAAGGATGAACAGGTGATGACACAATCTTGACTGCATTCGTCTCGATTACTGAAAAAGGACTTTAGTTAGAGTAGAACTGATGTTTTTTGTTCAGCCGGTCTCCTTGTTCAAACTGTTGCGTTTGTTTGTGTAACCTACTCAAAGAGAATGCATTGACCCTGAAAACGGACATTTCGTCGCGGAAGCTACACAAAATACGAACACGTGCTGACGCTTACAGATCCATTAATTGGACTTTCACGTAGCCTAGATTTTGGAAAGATGGGTGTCAAACTTAATGGAATGTTGAGGATACGTACTTCGCGTCTTAAAGTGACGAATCCGAAAGCGCACAAAGGAAATGGCAATAACGACAAATACGCACCTCACTGAGAAAAGGCTGGTTTACCGGAACAAACTTCAGGAATGGATAGTTTTGAAGCGAGTCGATTGAAAGTGTTCCATTGGGTTGAAACGCTGGAGAGGTGAAGCGAAATCCATAGAACCAAATGTACTCGGAAACGCAGTGAACTAGAATGCTCGTGTGGTATCAAGGAAAATAACAATATTTTTACCTCGTACAAGCAGAAACACTACGTGCAAAGTCACCAAAAGATTCCCGATCATGTCAAAAAATCGGTAACTGAGTTGATTTGCGAATCTTTGCCAGTGTGTCGGATGCAGTGCTTCATTTTTAAATTCTTCCTCAAATGTCGAAAGGACATTGTCAGTGTGCTGATGATGTCTTTCAAAATGGTGTCGAAACCAAGAGTAAGGCTCAATTGAGAGACCGATTACCGATGAAAGTTGTTCATTTATGCAGTGGCACTTTGAATGTAACCTAAATTGGACAACTGCTCCAAGCTTATGCTGCCTTATGGAACCAGGATAAGCACTGGATAACAATAATGCATGCTGCAGACTTAGCTAATTGAAACGAAGAGAATATGCTCTGCTGTATAGCTGCAAACCGAAGTAGGTAGGCTTTTGTTGTCATTGTAATTTCCCTTTGGATGAGAAATTCCTGCAAGCCTGCATATGCAACTCAAGGATGGTCGCTCTCCATTTACCTCAGACATTTTAACGTGGTCATGAAATCTCGATGTTGATATAAGTTGGACTTGTTACAAGTGCATGGCCTGGTTATGAAGGCTTAATTAGAGACCTCTTTAGGAACCTCGAAAACAGAACGAATAATTGAGTGCTTTCCGCCTCCAGGTCAGCTCTACTTATCAGAATCTCTCTTGTTTTAGGTTGATTAAACTACTCAAAGTTTTCTTTCTGCTGCTTTGAACCAGATAACGGTAGTGGCTGTCCGGAAGACAAATATATGTGACCCACGGTAGAACCAGGCTTACTCACAAGGTAGAACACACAGAAACCTCGATATTCCACAAAGGTCATGAACTTTTCTTGCTCTAGGCTCCCACAGATTTTTCCAAAACATTTTTATCTGTGATGTTTTTTAGATATTTTACTTAAGTTCAGCTGCATGAGTGACGCCAGATAAGTACATTTGTCATCATCAGCGTAAAAGTGAGAAATCGCTAGCTTAGTCGCAGCGCTTAAATAAGTATCTCAACGTTAACGATACACTAGAATCAAAAATGGGGCATTTTCTATAATTTCGGAAATCTAGCTTGTTGCTTCATCCTTTGGGTTTAGTGAATTCAAATAGTTCCATCATACGTCAGTACCAGTGACCAAAGAACTATATGATTGCCAGTGTGCGGAATGTAAAGGGGTGCACAGCAAAATAGTTGATGAAATGTGCCCTCACCTTCAGGATTTTTGGGACAGTTATCTTCGCAGTAAAGTTCGCCGGATTTCAACCGAAAGGTATGTATGCTAGAAGATAAACATCCGGATCAGCAAAAAAGTCACACAACTTTTGGCACACGTAACTCAGTTCCAATGAGAAAACGCGGCTACCATTTAACTAGATACACAGAAAAAAGTGAAATAACAAGGAAAATCTGGATCCCACGTAAGAGATCACATGCTGGATGCCTTTGTTATGTGGTTCTGATTGGTTTAAAACTGCATATTGCCCAAACAGCACTGCTGATTGGGCGTTCGCTTTTCTGTGTCACAAAACAATCAGAAAAGAACTGGAAAAAAGCAAACAAACATGGGTGCGCTTAGCGTTTGTGGGTTTCTCTAGGAATGGATCATTATTTGTTGCGTAATACTGCCGTGGAGAATGAATATAGAAAACATCAAGTGTGTGTAAAATTTTGAGTCACGGAAACATATCTGGAATGCGTGATTTGGACTGCTTTGTCAATACAAATTGAGATTGTAAAACCCAAGGCAAAGAGAATTTATTTTTTGCAACATCCGCCTTATAAAACCCCTGAGTATAAGACACGCATTTTCCAGAAATGAAACCGTTGCCAGACCCATAATACTTCGTTTAGACTCCAACCTGGATTCCGCATTGTTAAAAGCATCCTGTTCGTGCGGTGAGTGTTAAATACACTAATACAAATTTGTTGTTGGCAAACAACCTGAAAATTGTACTACCCAGCACTGAAGATGTAAAATTTTCAATTCCTAACATTTCCGAACTTTCCCTATACCTTAACGCTGTTACTGTATGTATCACAACATAAGCTGTACCACATAAAAGAGTCCAGCACCACAACAATAATTCAACGGTCATCTTCAGTTCTTCGAGTATTTTCACGGGACAACTCGAGTGGAATCTCATATGTCAGCTCATTAAACTTCAGCTGGAAATCCAGGAAATTCTATTATTTCTCCCTCAGATAAAGTCTCTTAAGTCATTTGTATAGTGATTATGGTCTACGGTTTGAAACCCTCTATGTACTCGCTAAGTATATCGAATGTTGGAAACGCATATCTTGTTTAAGGCTCACTGTTTGTGAGCACAGACGTATACAAAGCACATATTCTGATATACAACAGCATCTTAGTGTGCAGTGAGCAAGAGACTTGTAGAGTTGAGGATCTGAGTCAATATAATATATCTCCGGGGCCAAAAATAAATGCCAACTTCGTCAGAGGCACATCCCAGAGGAGAATTTGCATGTTTGATGCTGCAGTAAAATGCCAACCCAACCGTGACAACGAACGAAATTAGAAGCATTGTTGAATCACATAAAGAGCTCTGAAAGAAGATGCAAGCAAGGCAATTAGATATTAACTTACTGTGGAAGGAAAGAAGCGCATTCAGCGCTAACCACCGCACATACATATGAATGCAAAATTTGAGAGATATAACTGCTAGAGAGGTCTTGGGGCTATTTTATGGCAGCAGGTGAATCCCAGAGGTGACGGAATTGCTGATTTAAGTTGCAAAGAATAAGGGATAAAAGTGATTCACAAACTCCATTAAAAGCCGTCAGTCTATAGTTTAAAACCGTACCGGTTTCACTCAACGAATCAAGATCAGATAGCCAAAAATGCCCGAATCTCAAATGATGATCAGCAAAGATTCCAGCCCGAAGATTATGAAACTACCCTGGATACCATCGAAATGGGGATTGCATAGATAGTCTATTTGTTTACATTAGGATAAAATTTACTCCTAAGTGTAAAAAAAGGTGGAGTATTTTCCACGAACTTGTAAATGCTTGTGCTAAATTAGAAAGCATCAGTTAGAGAATTTCTTAATTCAGAGTAGACAGAATAGGCCAGTCAACCTTAGCTATCAGAATCCCCCTCGTTCTGATTGATGGAGGCGAAATGTAAAGAAAAGTAATGGAACGATTTAGCACATCCGAACCTTTAAATGTTCTGAGAAGTCTGACCTGAAGTGTAATCTTGAAGCTGGATGGATGTAAGTAAGAATCCAAAAGGTTTGGGGATGACAATTTTTCAAGGTTGCCTTTCTTCTGGTCAGTGATAGTTATCTACAGCCTACTTGCAGTTGTAATGATTAAGTGATGCATAAAATTTATTGTAAGCTGTACAAAAATTAGACATATCTGAAGCTGCATAATTTCGGTGGGAATGTTTTTCGAAGTAGGAAACATGGAAATTTGGTCGGGACGTAATCAGCCTGAATTCAAGCAAGCTGTGTTCAGGCATTTAAAGTGCACTAATTTCATGGTTGTCCTTCAAAAACCAACAATTGTTCCTCTACTTGACCGAAGCACATTAAAAACATCAAAGTGTGGGAACAAAGCACTGAGAAAATGCTAATAGGGAAGTCGTAAAATGGGAGTCCAAAGAACTTGGGAGTACAACAATTAAACACTTTGCATTTTGATTTTACTTTTTCGACATAATGTGCACTAAATCAGCTCGGATACTCGAAGAGAAGATATATAAGTTGGCGGTGCAGTGGATATCGAAATATCTCTGAAAGACGTTGCGGGCTACCAGGCAGCGACAACTTCCCGGCACTGGCCATTAAGCAACTGTTTCATGCCATATATTATTAAAAAACAAGCAGCCAAGATCTTTATACGTGAACCTTTATGGTTGAGTGATAGAGCCCTAGTATAACCACCTGTTAATTATTGACCATACAAAACCAACTTACTCGAGAAATGTACCGCAACGTTTGCATTTGAAGCATTCTCGATGGATCACACCACTAGGCATCTCAAGGCATTTGTTGAGCGGAACGTGTATCCCACAGACACTGCAGAGCCTTCGGTTCTCTTGTTCCAGTTGAGGCTCCTATAATACATTTTTGCTTTTTAGTTACTTTTTGTTTTCACAAGTTTAGAGGGGCAACAATAGGTCAGAAGTAGTCGAGCATAAAACATAATGGTAAAAGCATTTGCAAATCGAGAAAACCACCCTGCTGAATTTTCATCCCTTAGCGTGGTCAATATGGAATAGCTGTGATAATGTGAGACTAAGGGGTGGTCGCAATGTTGACCAGTCTTACGCGTTTGACTGTTGTAGTACAGAGCTACTAACTGGACTTTCTGGTATCTGAGCCTCCCCAAAACCCTAGTTTCCCTCCTTTTCGAACAAAGCATTTGCCTCACTTTGACCACTCAAACAGCTTGTTAGACGTTAAACACATCTTGGCGGAAAACATGCGATTCCTAGTCCATTCGTCGACTCAAGACTCCAGTCACTTTGCTCTTGGCAAAAGGTGTCACGCAAAGCCCAACCTGGCAACGTGTCGAAACATTAGCAGCCCCAGTGTTTTCATTGGTCTGTCCCCCTAGTTCGGCAATCAACCTGCATAAGGTTTGTCGCCATAGGAGGAGAAACTGTCGCCAAAACTTATGATTTATTCTTATTCGGTGGCAAAACGTGTTTACTTCAAATGCATAGCTCGGCGAAAAGATTAAAAGCCATCTGTGTAACAACCAATAAATCCTATCCAGTTGAATGCACTTATTCTCAAAGTTTCTCTTCTTCAAACAAGACAACTGATTTTTGAGTTTCTTGTGATTCCGGCAACCTCTTTCTCAACTGCAAACTTTTTCTAAGGAACACGTTGGATATATAGACAGTTTGGGTTACGAGGTGTTTTTTACAAGAAAATCATCTAATGGCCGCCTTAAAAGCAGTGAATTTTGAATCAAAAGTTTCATAGTGAGAATACTCGTTGTGTTATGAACCCCACGGACTGACAAACAAGCAGAATAAACAAGATCGACAATTTCGTCCACGTGCCCGGTCTCCCAATTTAGCCCCAAACAGAGCAACCAAAGGGGCTACACCTACACTCAGCTGACCGTACCACTCGGTTTCACAAAGGTGTCCCATAACAAGCGTTCTCCACCCAGCTGCTTACCACCTGCGATCAAGAGCGAAATTTTGACTCGGCCAAAAATAAAGCTACTGATAGCTCAAGTAGACACATCTTTTGGGTAGCTGTTGGATAAGGTTTTTAAGCAAAATCACGGAACAATGAGCTAGAGACCTGATCACCACAGCTTATAGAAAGAAATTCCTTCTTACGAAACCATAGGTTTATCAACTAGTGGTTTGTTCTACTTGCCTGTAAACACAGTCCTCTTTTCTTGTACACTGTATGCTCAGGAAAAAGCAACACTTTCTCAGTTTTGTCTTACCAGTGTTCTTCCATGAGCCTAACCTCCAACCAAGAAGCATTTTTGATGTAATGACCGACGTAACTGCTCTCTAGCATTGTTTGTTATAAAATGGCATTAGGGTGTAATAAATCGTTATAGTTCGATAAATTACAGTGAGTGGCGCATAGAAAAAGATGAATTAACGAAATATACAAATCAACTGCAGAAAAACGTCGGCAGCAAATCAAGCTGCAAATGATCTGAATCACCTACTTTATCTTCACATAGTTTACTGCATTGTAAATTCCCCTTGATATTGTCCGTCTTCTTTGGAGATTCGACTTTTTTATCAATGTCTAAAGTGAACAGAATAATAATATTCGACGAGGGGAGACGTGAAATTGTGATGAACGTGACAAAAACTTGAGATGAAAGGATTCACGTATTGTTCTAGAAGCACACTTTTGTAGCGTTAGTAAAATAGCAGGACAAATCTTGAAGCTTCAACCAAAATATGCTAGCTACAATTCAGACAAATAACATATAAAGGCGAAGTCTTTTGCAATACTTTGTAAACTCATTGCTTTGGGACTCCCGTTTAACTCCGTAACGCTCAACTCAAATCGTAAACAGCATGACCACTTGTTCTTATTGTTGAACTTATACTCAGAGTCGCAGTCTTTTTTCTTCTATCTCAATTAATGTCCGTTTGCTAAAACGATTGCATTCCCCATATATTCTGGTTTCTATTGTGAAAGGTTCCCTCATGGAGCATGTGAAGTCAGACAATGTCGCGAAGTTGTTTGAAAGAGAGAGATACAGTTAACGGGAGTACAGTACAACGCTGATCGCAACTCCTCCACGAGCGCTTGGCTTGCCACGCCTATTCTAAGCACCCATCCTGATTTGTGTCTTCCAAACAACTATAAATGCCTCCTCCATTGGTTATTTTACAGGGCTCCCACTGAAATGTGTGCACTTGTGGTTGGGCGCCTTTCATTAAAATATAACTAAAGGTATTTGCTTAATATCTCAGAAGACTAACTAACTGTTTTGGATACTTGCAACTTAGCAGCTTGTTCTATGAAAACCTGGAATGGTGGTAAGCTTAGTTGGTAGTCTTTGAATACGTGAAGCGGTGCATGTGTTTCCAAACATACTACTCAGATACTGGCACTGATACCGAACAATGGCGTTTATGATTTGATGAAAATTGCTTTATTACGTATTTGCAAAAACAACAACCATGCTCAGTACCTAGCCAAATCTTTGCTAACATCCTGAACCATTCTCGTCGGAAGTGAATTGGAACTTACGACCATTCGGTACCGTTAGTCGCTGTGGTTCCACATCGGCATTCAGATGACTGAAACGAGATGATAGAATAAGTATCACCAAACAACCAGGGAGTGGTCCCGTGTTAGTAGTTGTTCTTCAATAGTTCGCGAAATTTGAGTACACCAATTGTAAAACGAGTAGCCAGGAACCAACTAATTGCATTGTAATTTGACTTAGTTGCACTAAAGCATAAGGAGAGTCGTTCAGTAGAAACAAATGTGTGGGATGATAGTATTAAGCATCAGCGGTGTCAGTTGTTACCCCTTTTTACAATTTGCTCAAAGCACTCCAAAACCATGCTTTTCTGGTTCATGTGAAATGTCTTCCCGCATGTTCCACTTCCAAATGCTTGCAAAAGCCGCACCATACGGTGAAATCACAAAGATAAATTGCTTTATTAGAGACTCCTAATGAGCGATAAAACGATGGTAAAGCGCTCTAATAAGAACACTATTCTGTGAAGATTATGATATATCTAGAAATTTTCACTGAGTAATCATACTACAATCGCATTAAATAGAACATTTGGGGCAGACGTTTTCAAAAGAAGAACACTTACCGTCAGTGGGTATGGAACAACGGAAGCTGCGCAAACGTTGTTCAGGTATCCCACCAAGGAATTTGGTTGCTTTTCAACTCATCCAGATGCTGTTAAGAAGCCCTATGATCAAAACATTTAGCCTGTCGACATTTTCATCATGTACTAGATACCTCGGTAAACTTTGGAACTAAAGATTCCTAGCAGTGAATCCTACTTCATTAAGGCGCAAAGTAGGACAACTAACTCACAAAGTTCTCACGCCATCTTTGTATCTACCATGGCAAACACAGTTGGTTTACGTCTGGAAAAGAAGCCTTACTAGAAAGGAATGCTCATAACCTATCATCACCTCAGCAGGCCGGTAGACGTTCCGCCACTTTCTATGCCTGTTTTTACTGCTCTGACAGCGAATGCTGGGCAATTTGAGGCCCAGTACACACCATTTTGATCATTCGGTCGCCCTATAGACCAATCCCAGCTTCAAAAAGCATTTTGTAACTTTGGGCAACATCAAGTTTAGGGAGAGATGCTGGATAGAAATAACAATTATTTGAGAGATTTTTTACTTTCAAAGATAACATAAAGAATTCAACCGACCAGCTGCACTGTTGCTTCGCATTTCATCTCCCCTCTTCCGCCACTTTTTCCAGAAAAAGAGAAATCCCAATGACTGCTTAATTTCATATTCTTCGCGGCAATGACATACAAATCACTGTAATACCTCGTTTTGGTGAGTCGGTATTTCTGTGAGAATCTATTCACCGCTGGTGTGACACAGCAGTCATGCAAGCAAATTTGACTCTGCTCTGGGGACGGTAATACCTGTGCTAAAACCCGATCGTGAAACATTTGGCACTTCCAAAATACAGGACCACATAAAAATTTATGCACCTATAGAACCGGGGCGAGACGGTCCAAGTGGTTAGAGCGCGAATTTACTGATCAAGGGGTCCGTGGTTCGAATCCGACCTCCGCCACTCGACTCCCCCTGTCTAGGCTTGGGCAACCTGGCAACATCCCAGCCCTCGTGCTTCCTTCGGGTGACATGGCAGCTAGGCACCGGAAGGGTGCTACAGCTGAACGCTTATTTATTTTATCATTATTAACTGTAGAATGCTAAACCAGACAGTGAAAAATAATCAAGTGATGAGACGCTTGGAAAGAATCGTCAACATTGAGGCACGCCAAACCAGGGCCAAGCTTCTTTGTTGAGTTTCAGCAAAATGAGCCTTTAAACAATAGGCTCACCTTAAATCGAAGCCGCAATTCTGACAGCGAAAGCAGGAATCGTGAAACGTTTGTTCCGGAATATGAACCACGTCGTTTCCAAGGATCGTACGACTGCATGCTCCACAAATTGGGTTTCGATTCATTTTTCTCTGAACAAAATGTTGAGAAAATTCCTACTGGTAGATAGAACGATCAAAAGAACCGATGCAAATCTTTTTTAGTATAAAGCTGAAGATGACCTTGGCCCAAGAAGCCTAAAGAGGTTGAGTTCATTACATTATAGCAAACGCTGTTTGTCTTACTAGGAAAAGCTGGAACAAAATATGAGCAGTTTATTGCGTCATTTGAAAAAAGTGTATTTGATGCGGAAAGTCATTACTTACATTTGTTGATAGTTCTTTGAGACCCAACAAATCCCCTTCAGCCTCGGGTCACCAGTAGAAATGCGTTTTAATTCTGTTGTATCCAATTCATGTAGAAACGAGCGTTTGGGGCTCACACTTTTGGTGTACAACTCAGTAGTAAACACCACAAAACAAGGATCTAACACCAGTAGCCACTTTTGGTTTTCAACAAACCGATTATCTAGCATTCCTAGTTCCCTTACAAGAGCTCCCGGACACTTCCACTAAGACATTTTACCTAATTTAATGATTTCATAGGCAATTGCTGACCAATTAACCCATCCATTCCTTCAGCGTTTCTGATGCTTCAGTGGTTGCAGCGCTGCTCTAGAGGCTGCGCCGAAATATTATGCGACATTTATGCTGCCATGCACATTGTTCCATCTTCGGCTTTTACCTGGTTTTACATGACTTTCACATGGCGGCTAAATGAATACCTTGCCAAGAGAACTCACTATTCGCACTTGCAGGAAAAATACCAGTAAAGCCAACTTTTCTTGGCCTTTTTACTGGTTATCTGACCTGTGAAATTTCGCCATCAGAACTACCCCAATAGTTATTCTGAATTTATTCCACACACTCTCTCCTATATGGCACGATTATTTTCATCTAACCCACCATAAAGACTGTGCTTCCAGTTTTCACTTAATTGCAACTTTTGACTGTGTACAGATAACATTCTTTTCTGTAGCTCATTCGGAAACTGTTTTTCATCAAAAGCTTTGCCTTCTCGAAGCGAATGTACTGTTAGGATTTGATAACTTAACGATAGATAACAGCACATTTTTTTTGAGAAGGAGCCGTTTTCCTTGCAAAATATGCCAACTGATATTGGCTGGAGTCTGCACTGATGATATGTTCTACATTAGTGTCGAAATGCCTGCACATAAGGCGGTGGGCTCGGCGAGCAGACCAGTGGCCGCATGATTAGCAAACAGCAGTGTAATCAGCTCGTTATCTTCGCAAGTATTGTGCATATGTTACGTGGAACTAGGAGGTTCTTGGTTTTATGAAACACTAATCCAGCAATGGCTCAAGAAAGCCCGGTCAGAGATAATTGTTCACCGTAGCTGGATTTCAGTCTGGTTGTAAAATTGTTGGATTGCTTGAACAAAACTAGTCAGCTCCTGGGCATTAACGGCATTGAAAACTTGTTGGGACAGCAAAATTACCAAACTAATGAGTTGCCCGTTTCAGTGCGAATAAATTGCACTTGAACAAGATCCAGTGCCACTAAGCCTTTGATCATTCATGTTACGATATGCGGCTTACACTTTGACTCAAATAATACAAATCAACACTCTTGAAACAAAGCATACGTCACAGAAGGCGCAAAGTACTTTGAAAACTAAGTGCCAGAACCTTGAGAAATATCAGCACCGTAATTCACTTCATAGGTGCAAATGTCATTTTAACCAGTATTTCTTGTCCAGAGCGATGAAATAAAAACAAATATAGTATGTAAGACAGTTATTTCACATGTACCTAATGGTGGATGACGTTTTATGAATTGTTTAGAAACCGTTGACTGTTCGTGGGCAATAAAATGTTTTTGTTGCTAGAACCGTGCAGTTTTAAGTCCCGACTTTTACTTCCAACGAGATACGTAATGGGTGAGAGCATAAACACTTATATCGTTCTGACCTACCGGTGCTTCGCTGTTGTAATTTCCATTGAAAAAGTGCCCTTCTAGCCTCTCCAGCTGTGTGTAGAATTCCGTCTGTAAATAGAAAAATGCACAGCTAAGCATATGTAACTCCAGTTACACGATTCAACTTCGCACATCTCCACACTTTGTATTGTTTATTGGCAGTACAGCAGGGAAGTGTCCACTGCAAAAAACAACTAGTTCTACGTGGAATTAGACATAAAAGTGAACCGTTTTCGGAAATGTAAACCCATCAGAATTGGAAAATTGTACAAAATATTTTACAATACCCCAGTGATGGACCCATCCCAAATAGATCTGCTAACGGATTCACGTGATACGTGTTGGACTAATTCAAAATATCGAAGAGATTTCTTCAATTGCTGTCCCTTATGAGAACCATACCAGTCCTGTGTATCAAACAAGAGTAAAAACTTGGAGAAATCTTATCTATTTGATGTTCCGGAAATCACGAAATGCTGTTAAAAAGGAAACGAAAAACCACTTTTGTGTCACTTTTAAAATAAATCATGAAAAAAGAACATAAGGATCGGACAGCATACGTGTGCATCCACATCCCTGGTTCAAATAGCTCTCCAAATCGCCCAAAACAAGTTTTCTGCGGTGGATTTGAGAGCAAACATTTACTCACGTTTGATCCCATTTTTAGTGTATACTCCGATGGGTATGGGACTTTGAATCCATACTACCAAATGTACGCGACTACTCCAATAAGCCATTTTGGAATTGTTACCTTCCCCCCAATGTCTTACATTTGAGCATGTTGTTGTACGTTTTGTAGTTCAGCTACCAAGAAAACGCAGTAAAACCTGCAGGCTTTGATCTGCAAAAAAAAGCTTTTCACTTTATGAATGACAGATTTATCTCATTACCTGGGAAGTTCTTGACTTTTTTTCTGTACCAAACAAAGCATGAGGAATCTTTACTAACCATTTCTTCACAAAATGGAAGCCAATCCATGCCGAGACAAGCACAGTACAGGTGTTTTCCTTTTATCGAGAACCATCGTCAGTGTTCATTTTTAAAAAAACTCCAGGGAATCTCGAACTTGAGGCCACTGGCCAGTAGTTTGAATACTCATCGGTCTGGCAACGAGTGGCTAATCAACAGTGCTTGGACAGGATTTAGCGCAGCCTATCTTCCATCCATGAAATCCATGTCACGCGGTTGCGTCCCAAATCTCATCACACTACCAAAAATGTACGAGGAGACGTTGAGGAAGCTGTTTTTTGTGTAAATAAAACATTTTGCCATGGTGTGGAGAACATTTTGCTGAAGGGCTAAAAAGAAACCGGTTAATTAGTGCCCTTTACTTAACGCTTACTTAGGAGTTGTTTAATGTCAACTAACCTTGAAATATTTGTTCAGGTAAGCGTTTATGGTTTCCGATCCTGCAAACGTCCGAAGATTTCTTGTGGTCACGTGCCATGAGCCACTGTTTGAAATTAAATTCCAGATTGGTCTGAAATAATCTTCAGTTTTTGTCCATCAAGAGAGTGGTTGTTTTCTATCCACAACCACTTCTTCAATAAAGGTGAGTCTCTGAGCACTTGAAAGTTTCACCGTCCAAAACAAGTGACTGGTTCACAGATATTTTCTAGATAATCTTAAACATCTGAGAAAGATTCTTCCTTATCTTGCAGTTTTTAGGGATTATCGTGCATTAAATTTACCAGTCAAAGTCTATCCAATTGTCTTCTTTCGTGTCAAATGTTATTCCTCTAATTTTCACTGCAAGCTGCGTGTAGATTGCAGCTACTCAATGCAATTTACTTCTCCAAACACCCTAGAACGCTGGAATTTTCAAGATCAAAATGACGACAAAACCTAAGCACTTCAAAGCCTTCAGTTGGACAAATTCTCCATTAGCTTCCGGGTCCAACACAACGCTGAGATCAAGTTAATCATGCTCGCTGACCAAACGATTTTAGTTCAGCTGTTTAACAACAATGTCTTGTTTGTACTTTTTGCATTAATAGTGAAAACCGGATGAAAACTTCGGTAGAATTCCATGGAAACAATGTCAATCAGCATGATGTACGTAACCAAACCGGCTATTGTTTTTAACAATATTACTCATCTAAACTAAAGGATTTGTAGTGACTATGCGGTCTATTTTTTTCCCAAATCCTTTTTGCAGCACCTACAAGCCTTTAAAATCAAAATATTGCGTATATGAACAGTTTAAGCAGAAACTGGTGATCAACAATGTAATCAGTCTTTTTCCATTTAACTGCAGTTGCTTTGTTGGAGCTATTGCATTTAGCACTATGGCTAGTCCCAATCAACCTTTCTGTCACAAATCAGTGGAACCTAAAAGAAGATGCAGCGGACTAGATCTTTTGTGCATTATTTCACACGAAGTTTATTCACTACATCATTTTAGATTAGGTTTCTTGGCCCACATATCCACCTAACAGTCGTCTTCTTTGCACCAAAGTTAAGATGGAATTCATAAACGTCTAACAGTTACCAGCCTACCGCCAAACGCATTTCCATTTTAGGAAAACTTGTCATTTTCCTGTTAACTGCTCAGTTAAAATGGAATTTTGATGTACACGGCAGGATCTAACCCTTGCATTAATATCTACATGGCGATTACCAAACGTCGTATCCAAGACCTGATCGAAATTGATTAGTTCAATTTTCCTGACGTCCAATCATATTTGAAAACTACCGAAGAACCAAATTCTAACAAAGCTCTGGAGCAAAGTGGCTTTCAGGAGAAGTGATAAATCTGGTGATTAAGCAATACAATCCGAACATCCACGAAATCAGTCGAGTTTTGCTGCTGATCTTTAACTAATTTTTCAAGTATCAGTGAGAAAACATTCATGGATGTTTCCTGTCCAAGCCTGATTAAATCTGCATAACTCCCACATGAGCACTGGCAAAGGAGATTCTAATTTATGTATACTCCTAAATAAATTATACCAGATCCACGGCAGACCAAAGCACAGTTCCAAAAAGGTCTCTCTTGAGGAAGACGGTTGAAAACATGGAATATATTGACATCTTCCCTCGACTCATACTGGCAGTTTGGTCACTGGTAGCTGGCAAATGCACATGTAATCAAGAGTTTGTCTACTCCAGTACTAAGAGCAATTTAGATAATTTGGCATCTTCACGGTGAGCGCTCGGTGTAATGAAGAATCAAAGGCATAAACACATGCAGTGATCTTGTGTGTTCTCCTCTTTCCGTTTATTTCTACATTTTTACCGATAAACCCAACTGTCTGATTGCAATAAGACAAGTAATCTTGATTTGAACCGACAGCCATCTTCCTTGCTAAATTTTATGCCGAACTAAAAACTAGGAATTTTGCTTTCCAAGAATAAAATTTCGTTGGTTAATTCATTTGACAATTAAAAATCCTTAAGTTCTCCTACTTCTTCTGTACCAAGTATACGTGATTTTTTCACACTAATCCAAACTGTTTTGGGGTGAAATATTTTGAAAAACAACACCAATCGTTCAGCTGTAACACATTTCCTGTGCTTAGCTGTCATGCCATCCGAAGTAAGCGCGAGGGCCGGGATACTACCAGACAGTGGAAGTCGAGAGGCGGAGGTCGGGTTCGAACCACGGACCTTCCGATTAGTAAATTTACGCTCTAACCACTTGAGCCATCTTGCCCCTAAAATAACACCAATGACAATAAAAGCTGAAGAAAATGATTTTTTAGTGAAAATTCTGAAGGTATGAAATTCAAAATGAGACTTTATCTCACAAATAAGTTTACTCTATGCAATGCTAACAAGATTGCTCGTTTGTGAATCTTTGGAGTATGCGTCTGAAAAAATATCCAGAGAAATTCGAGCCCAAACTACTGTGGCCAAAAAAACATCATACAGTGGTCGGCAAAGGCCTTTCGGTTCAAACTACTATCTACTTGAAATTAGGGGATGGCACCAGTACATGCCAAATGATCAGAAGTTGATTGGCTCCCCATGTAATGTTTTGTAAAACCAAAGACTTAATTCCAGAAAAGCACAGTTGTCTAACAAAGTTTAATTTGGAAAACTTGACCTAGCTCTCTGCCCAGGGCCAACCTAATAATTCTGGAAACTCTCTAACGCAATTAGCCCAAACTGTCAAGCAGTTTATATCTACAGATTTGTATAGCCTAGTAGAAGAAAATACAAACTAATGAGCTTTTCCCTCTAATCTGATAGAAACAAGGTAAATATGGCTAAAATCATCCCATCTTGCCTGTGGTTGCAAAGCGTCTAAAAGACCAAAAACCGTCACCAAAATTAATTATCCATCACAACGCGCAGAAATGATTAGCAACTGGTAGAAAATTGGATGCACACGTGTGACACCTTTGTCCCCCGGAGACACGCTGGCGATTGATTTATTTTGACTGAAAGCTATTGATAATAGTTAGGGCCTTTTATAGTCCCATACCAGTTATCAGTTGTTTCTCAGTAATAACTGAAGAAGAGGCAGGGAACCAAGAGCAAAGGGAACGAGCAGTTGCACGCTATGATCATAATCTCCTGAGGATACTGATCGTAGCTGGATGGGGTTAAGAAAACTGCTCGCAGCATCGGGAACTCCGACTGTGCTGCTTCGGAACGTGTGCACGAAATCTTAGAAAAGCTTCTGTCACTTCTTGATATGGAGCACCGTATCCCTTAAGCATTTGGGCGTTTTACGACTGGGTGGTTCGTAACATGTCAGCTAAAACAAAGCCTGTAAATAGACAGATGGGACATACGCAACCAGAGTGTTCGAGGAATTCAGTAGGCTACTTCAGGCTAGAAAGCACAAAAACTGTTCAATGTAAATCACAAAACAATACTGAAGAGAATATCTATTAGTGATTTACGAGGTAATCAAGGATTGTAGAATGATAGAAACAAGCCGCTAAAACACAGGACAATATGTTTTCAAAGCCTTCTCTCTAGACGCGCTGTGTCAAGATAGTGTGCCTCAGCTTGGAACCCCATTTAGCATAAAGAGCCACTGGGTGATCCAAGTATCCATCAGGCGCTACTCAAAAGTGGTGCTGAATCGCACCGCTCTGCCCCAGCTAAACTGCTCATATTTACTGGAAATATACGGCAGAGTTTCCATTACTTGATCTATTTCTATTTAAAGCGTACCTAAGGTGAAAGTCACAGTCGTACATACAGGGATCTAAAAGTTGTCACAGCATGGTCATTGTTTGTTTTAATGTCCCAGCACTCAATCAATATTTGAGACACAAATGTGACGGCAACTTGTGAGGTCTCGATCAGTTAGAGGGTGTGTTGATTACACTTTTACACTAGGTGGAACGCTTGAGCACATGTTGCCAAACGATCGGTGTTTTCCTAAAAATCAAGGGGAATTGTGGTTATGCGAATAGGCTGAAAGTAAAAAGTGATACTGTAGCAGTGGCAACTCCGCGGACCAGGCAGTTTGCTGATGTATTAACCCAAAAACCGTGTCATCTGGTCAACTGATTCCGATTTGTATCACACATTCAAAGAAGCCCATCGGCGTTCGCTAAAGCTTTCCGCCTCTAATTCACTCCTTGCAGACCTCAGTTTTTCTCAAAGGTTCTTGACTCTTTGAAAAAACGATAAATCATTTGATTCTGTATGAATCTATCTGTGCAGTATAGTACCAAAACCCTCTCGGCTTCTGTTTGGCACCTACAAAATAATGTACATCTGCGAGCCTCATATGCATGACAGCAAAACAAATATCATAATGTTTACCCCGAAGAAAACCAAACCCCGGATCGGTCAAATCTGCACAAACGTAGATCACATTGTTGAATTGCAAGTAGACCAAAGGCAAGGAAGACCGTTCCCTACATCTCCTAGAATTGGATATTAATACCAGAAGAATTAAGAAGCCATGAACATAATGTTCAAGCAAACCCGTAAACTGCTCATCCGGGCTCCTTTACAAGCTAAAAGTACACCATCCCTGCTGGCATGGACCTGTCAAGGAGTTCCTCCAAAACATGCCGTACTAATTTGAACTGTATCTTAAGCAGAATCCTGGGTCAATAGTTTTTTCACGCGCGTTTCTCTATGTTAAACCTGTCTACCCAAAATGATACCAATTTTGTTCGGAAAACAGCATAACTGAATGCTAACTCTGATCATCACGTAGGGATTTCCCCAGGTTTTAAACTCGTCGCAGCATTCAGAGGATCTCGTTTGTTGTAGCTTTGATTATTACACACACCAAACTAAATCAGTGCTTAAAAATGTCGACGTAGTACCGCCTTCATTCTAGTTTGCAGAACCGAGTCGAACGCTGCATGTATTACTGGTTACAACTTGTACTGCACCAGCATGGACGTTTCCCAGTTTTCAATCATGTAGAGTTTCAGAACTAATTTTTTAACAGACTGATATCAGATTGGGTACCCCTTGAAGTGTATTGTCTGTTAAGCCCTGAGAGGCTAGCCCACAAAATAAGTAATTTAAGAGGAAGACGTTTGTTACTAGACATTTTCAAGACATTTTGCGTCAAATGCTAGCTGAGCAAGTTGGAGGGTCAGAAGTTGTGTTTCTTTGAATATGGGTTGATATGACCCATTGGAACCAGCTATAATTTGAACCAATACTGCTTGTAAGTCCCACACCAACTTCTCCGATTTAAGCTTGTGAAGGTTTCATGCTCCGTCGTCTGTTGCATCGTTCATGGTGACCGTTCGATTGCTCTCTGCGTTATCCATCAAACAACACTTGCCCTTCAGAATGATACGCGTTGGGACGGTGCAGCAGTCAGTTCCAGTCGTCTCAGGTTACGCAGACAAAACTCATGACCAACCACAGTTGAGGGACACCGTCACTAATGTGCTAAGACAGGACTAGCTGTCTTGTCTAGGAGTTTCATTTCAGTCTGAACTGAATAGTATGACTCCGAGTAATCATGAAGAATTTTCAGATCAGTGACACTGGCACAATTTCATGCATTCCTGTAGCTAACCCACAAAAATGAAGTGTTGAATATAATTCTGCCTACTTTTCCTGCGTATAAGACTATTATTTGACCAAAAAATCTAACTTCTGCACTTTTAAAGCCAAGCTTTCGAACCTTAACTAAAAGATCAAGTACTCAGGACTTCGGTAACTTCCATCTATGTTATCTGTATATTTATATTTGACTGAGTTCGCCTTTTTGCATTCTGGTATAACAATGCAGCCTATTATCAAATAGTGAATATGTGAATACACCTAATATCCCTTGGTTGGACATGAGTTACGCGTTCATCCGAGGCTATTATTCAGACTTATGTAGCATATGACCTTTGGTTTTCACAAGAAACTCATCTGAATCTCTCGTTTATGATGTCCTACAACTGAAAAAAGCTGCATACAGGCCGCCTCATGTTTCAGTTGGCACGACATTCGAGATATCGCTGTATATTTTCATAAAGAAAACTACTCATAAGGTTGCTGAAAACTCTTCGACAGCCCACGACCGGTTTCGCTCTTCTTAAGGTTCATCAGGTAGACACAGTCCCCGAGTTTCTGTCAACCTTATGATCTACTTGAAACTTAACTAGTCTGTTTTTGCAAATCAATTTGGTTTTCACGAGAGACTCAAATGAATCTCTCATTTATGGTATTCTACAACTGAAAAAACTGCACACAGGCCGCCTCATGTTTCAGTTGGCACGACATTCGAGATATCGCTGTATATTTTCATAAAGAAAACTACTCATAAGGTTGCTGAAAACTCTTCGACAGCCCACGACCGGTTTCGCTCTTCTTAAGGTTCATCAGGTAGACACAGTCCCCGAGTTTCTGTCAACCTTATGATCTACTTGAAACTTAACTAGTCTGTTTTTGCAAATCAATTTGGTTTTCACGAGAGACTCAAATGAATCTCTCATTTATGGTATTCTACAACTGAAAAAACTGCACACAGGCCGCCTCATGTTTCAGTTGGCACGATATTCGATATATCACAGTATATTTTCATAAAGGATTCAAATAGAACATAAGGTTGACGGAAACTCGGGGACTGCGCCTAACTGATGAGCGCCAACAAGGGCGAAACCGGTCGTGGGCTGTCGAAGACTTTTCAGCAACCTTATGAGTAATTCATTTACTAAATAGCACAGGACCTGTTTAATGAAAGCTTCCTCTAACTTCGTCAAATCACACACTGCACTTTTACGCGTAACAGCGCATATGAATACATGGGAAAACCAAGCGCTGTGAACCGAAGTGATGGCCTCTCATCCATTTTCAAAAAATGAAAGTCCTGTTTAGAGACCTATTGAAAAGCGGTATTACGTGAGCCTAGAGGTTCGAAATCCCCAGCTAACTCTGATGTACAATTCAGTAGGTCGTTGCGGATAATGTGCAATTTCTACATCCAGGTTTTAAACTCTCCTTTAGTAATTTACGACTGCTTGCTTACTGAAATTTATTTGCTTTCAATGCCCAGCCTGCGTTTGTTATTCGGACTAAGTAAATCTTATATGGCTTTCGTTTTAACGTGCCAATAGCCCTTCGGACCAGCCTTCTGCTTTCAGCCACACCGCTTCTAATATCACCATCAACTTATTCTCATTGCGCCGGAAACTATTTCTTGCTAGACTGTACTTGACCCTCTGAGGTCACCGGATTTAGCAAAACTATGTGCCAAATACACGGTGTTAGGTCACATGGCCACCTAAATTTCGTCCGATATTTTCAAATCCATCTGGCCTCAAAGACAAACACATGCCACCACCTAACGGCACTTCATTTCCTTTTGCGATCGATCGGTTTAGTCCGAGAATATCTTTGCGACCTAACTCATCTCTGTCCGATTTGTTGTTAGCCAGTCTGTCGATAATTAAATTCGCCGCGAGCTAACTTGATACGGAAATGTACTTTTGTGGTACAACTCACTGTAGGGCCGGTCCGTCGTTGGCTAATTTTGACTCCAGGTCTATGAAGTGTTCAGCAAGACTATGAGTGCTCAGATGCACTGCAAGCCAAGTGAAAATTAAACGAATTGACCAGATACATCAACAAAAGGTACTCTTATGAAACGCCGTAAGCAGAAGGTATAGCAGATATTTGAATTACTAATCAGACGACTGGCGCTGGAATACCTTAAACTTCCATCTAACCCTCACATAAGTGTGAGGCATGTTAGTTAGTTAAATAACTGTTGACACAGTATTTGTGAGGAAGTAGGTATCATCTGTTTGTGCTGCTATTATGTCATCAAAACGTTTAGTCCTCAGCTGTGAGGTATGCTTGCAGGCACTCCCCTGGATTTAAGTAAAGGTATTCACCTGGTTTATTCGACCTACTGAAAATAACCAATTTAATTACACTTTGTTTAACTCAACCTGTGAACAGCTGGCTGCTTTTATTCTTTCTTTTACGAATCTCGCTTCTCAACCACCCGCACAGAAAATTTAATCAAGTTAAACACGAAAATTTGGCCAAATTTCTCCTCATAATTTTGGATACCTTTCATTCTTCTCCATTTCATTTAAAATAAGCAAAACGTTAAAGTAGAGACCCCCTTTTAATGTTTTTTTAAAAATCAATCAAAGTTGACCAAAAAACTATGTCAAGACGCAATGTTTATTTACTTTTATCCTTAATGAATGCGATAAGGTATTCCAACTAATTGACACTTAAAGTGCTGAGAATTTGCTTGGGTTTCGTCTTGCAAAACTTGTTCTCTCTCTATTGTTGGTTTGTAGGCTGCTGAAAGATAAAAACATGTAGCATACCAGTGCACGAATGTCCTCGCAGTTCAGCACTGACCACGCAACAGTAGACGCCCTGGCTCATAAAAAAATTTTTCACTGGCATCTTTACTTGGAAAAAATGGAAGACAACACGGTTACTGACTAAGTGGTGGTGTCCAGTTTCAAGCTAATTTATTTGGCAACTAACTGACTAAACTTTTACTCACAAAATGTCTCAGTAAAACTACCTTACACCTGTGAAAATTGTAGCCGTTTGCTTTGCGTGACTACTGCTCCGGTTGTCATCGTGTCACTCCACACATTAAGTAACATTAGGTTAGGCTTCAACTATACACAGATGAGACCAAGGCACGCTCTAATTCAGTGTTTTCACCAGTTTTACTTAGCACTTTCTTGTTGTGCTACCTAATTGAATATAAAGGAGCAAAGGAGGAAAAATGTAGCCATGAGCCTAACTGCTGTATTCCTAGCTGTTTTGAGGAACATTATGATAGATAGGACTAGCCTCACCGCCGAACTCAGTTTACAGGATGTGGATGATTATTCCTAAGTGCTACCGTCTCCATATGTTATTGCTAAACTCAAAGGCCCATTGTTCGCCGATGTGTCTATTGTCCACCTGTCGATTACCAGCTAAAAAAATCTTTATTTGTGGCCCAGCCCTCGTCAGTTGATGTGACTACCAGCAGTAGCCTTTGAGGGTAGCTGAAGGCTAACTGCTGATCGCTCAATATTAATGCGCGCTGGTTTTCTGATGCTCAGTGAGTAGGCAAATAAAAGCTTATTTGCAGCAAACATCTGGGGAAAACGGGGTTCTAAGTCTACACTAAAAGCCTCAATAAGAAAACAGTCACAAGGATTAAAAATCTGGATATCATCTAGAATCCTCTAATGATCGTCTAACTAGTTTTCAATTACGCACACAAAGCTCATGTGAAAACGAGTGGCGAATCACTCAAATCTTTGAGATTTTGGGTTCAAGACTGGACATTATTTGGACGTTACTACTGGAACAGAATTTCCAGTTTTCTTTGGGATATTTAGGCTCAAAGGATCTCATAGATGCCGTGTTAACCACAATTTTGATGGAACTCGCGACGCACATTTTATTCTGGTATTAATCTCTTCACAAGATGTGCAGTTTGATTGCATATTGTAAGAGGTGTATTTTATTAGTTTCTCAAACAGTGAACAACTTGTAGACACCCGACGACCAAGAAGTACTCTTAGGTCTAAATCAGTCTGTCAGGATTAATCTGCCGCACTTTGTTTCTGAGATTTAGAGTCGCTCATTCACAAAAACCTACTATTTGCCTAAAACTGGAGTAAGTAGTGAATGCATAGTAAAAAGGTGAAAAATCATGATAGGGTTTGAGATTTTGAACTGAGTAAAACATTAGATAATTAGCCTACCTCTGAATCGATGGACATCTCTATTCCAAATCGCTGTTTGTTAACTTTCGAAGAGATTTATTGTGCTCATTTCTGAACATTGAAGGTTTCTTCATAATTGTTGGCAGTACTAGCTCAACTTTGACAGTAGTGCTTTTCCTGAAAAGTATGATGGCATTCGTTAGCAACATTTTATCCGTGAGTTCAAAGACCCTTTCCACAAGTCACTCAAAGGTTCACTACAATAAAATAAACTGCAAAAAAATTAGCTGTGTCGTAATTTTGCAACAAAATAAAAACAATTGGTTACAATACATTTACTTTTCTAGTGGAAGAACGACATATGCTTTACTCAGAATGTACATAAATAAAGCACACTGGTAGCATACCTCATAAGGCAACTTTATTTGCTTTGCCATTTTACTCATTAAATTTTTACGTGGTACGCGCCGAGAATTTTGAAATCGGCTAACCGGGCTTGCATATAACTGTTCACATGTGCTAACTATAGAGAAGGGAGTGATACTACAGCTTGGTGCATGTTACTCTAGACAAAGGGCGGGGCATGACTCACACGAAGGAGGTGAAGTAGGCTTTCAGGGAAATTAATGTCATGCTTTTGAGACATTCAAAGAGTGGGTTGCCAGGTTTTCTGCTTCTTATCAGAGATTTACTAGATGGTGAACCATTTATCTATTCTGGAGCATTTTTATTCTTTTTTCGCATAATCGGTTAACTGTTGCAAGCAAAGGGGATCATGCATTTCATAAGTCCCAGGTATTTATGTGGATTCCAACCTGAAGCGCAATTAGAAGCCACCCATCTTCGGAGGATTTTCGTCCTTCTTAATTGAACAGTTCAATGTGACTTCCTGGATGCACATGGAGAACGGAAATGCGTGAGTCTTTCTGTCCTTCAGTTTTAGCTCGGTTGCGCTTCTCACATCCAACCCCCGATTGTTCTCATTTGGCAGTATTTTTTTATTCCGTTTTATACGTAATGGTCTTCCAGATGATTGATTTGTCCGTCGTTAGGTTTGTGAACTTCTTGTCCGTAGTTTTGATCGCTTTCACATAAATCCGTTTGAAAGATCGTCGAATGCTTTGGTTAATATGTTATCCACATGACTTCTATGGCCACTTGTATCAATTTGCTTACAATGTTTCGTTATAAATTTGCCGAAGGTAATTGATGGCGTTATCAGTGACCAGCTTTAGCTTCCAGGTAACCTTATGTATGTGGCAAACTCCAGCTGATTACATTGCTTATTTGGCTCTTGATAAGGTCCCTTACTGTTATTTCAGGAAGAAATTTGATCCGCCTTTGACATTATCCTGGACCTTCTGATGAATTCATGCTTCAAACGTGTGTGATTCGTTTGGTTTGTGTTACTTTTACTGCATATCATGCCGTTCTCCGGATACATTGATGCATTTGACGTTTTTTTTACCCAGGAGCACTCTGGCTTATATATAAACCATATTTAAAATATACACATCATCTACTCGGTAACGTCGCATAACTCATATTGTTGTTTGTAGTTTTGGGGACAATGGGCTCGATAGCATGTTACAAGTGTCCACATCTGTTTATGAATTCCCTGTCCGTGCCACCGCTCTTTGTTAGATGTCCCAAGCCCAAAAAAACACACTTTTAGAATTCGTGTATGCACAGATTAACATGAAACACTTTTTGCGTATATACTTCCAAATAAATTCGCCGGCCTAGTTTTGTATAACAAATTTTCAGTGGATTTGAGTCAACGAAACATAAATCTTCACTGGTAAGTTTTTGGGGGTTACGTATGCGGGTTCCTAATACAGCAAACACAACTTTGACGACGTTGTGTGAAATTTTCATATTATAATGCGCTTAAAATGGTTGAAAAACTCCGGATTGAGGCTGACGACCTGTTCACGGTTTTACGAGGTAAAGTGTTTTTTGGGTTTGGTATGATAAAAAATGATAAAACAATGATAATAAAATCGGCTTATTCTTATAAAACTGATTGCGCGTTGTGGTTTTTTCCAGCTCCGAAGGCTGGTTTTCAATTTTAAGGTGCCTTCGGCCTGGTGGTTCGTACTGAAGCCTGGTTTATTTTTGGCCAAAAGTCATGGAAGCTAGCAACTGACCATATGACGCGACAGGTATTTGTTAAAAACCAATAGGCCACCCTAGAGTCTATTGTAGAAAAGTCCATTTCTTGACTATTTTCATTGACTATTAGTGCAAAGAACACTAATTCGACTAAGATGCAAATGTTTTGCTTACCGATAGATTCATTGCATTGCATTGCAACGAAGGACCGACCGGCATATATATATGGCAAACTCGCGAATCTTTGAGGCCCATCAGGAATTTTGCAGGCTTTACGAAGATATGCTCAAATTGACTTCATCATAATCACAATGGAGAGTTTCTATATTTTTAAAGCCTTTGTCAGGATGCAACTTCCTGTATGGTCACGGACAGGCGTTCTTGACTAACATGAGGTACAAAAATTTGACAGCAGATGCCATTCTTCTTATTTTAGGTCATTAATAACTGGATGCTGCTACCATAATGTTGGACTCAGAGATCAAAGAGTAAAACTCGTCAGTCGGAATATGGGCTTTCGTAGGAACCACACAGATGCCAATCTCGTGCATCCCTGAAGCATGCACGTAGCACCCACAACTACTGAGCCTTGCGAGGCCGTCACATATGGCTTAACGCAAGTAAACAAATGTTGCAATATGGCACAGTGTGATTAAGTGGCGGAAGAATAAGGAAATACGTGTATCAAGTCCAGCGTCTGTGTGTATTCAAATATTCAACCACACAAATTTGAACAAGTTGCAACAAAACAACACCCACTGCGATTTACCGGGGAGTCTTAGTTTTGCAGCAGGTGGTTAGGAAACAACTTTGGTGGAAATCTAACTGCAGGTGTCGGTATAGTTTCAAAGTTTCAAAGATCCTTAAAAATCTCACTGAATTAGTAGCAGGCAGTTTTGGAAAAGCTGTTTATGAGATATAAAACAACAACCGTAGATAGAGGTTAAATATTTCGAAAGGCAGGCTTACGATAGTGTGAAAATTGTTTTAGACCACAAGTTAAAAATCACTTGACCTCAAGAAACCATGTTTAGTCCAGATTAACGTCAAAACAAACAACACACTACAGACGACTGTCTGTTTCTCTTGGACTCCTTGGGGTTTGATTGAATTTTGTTAGCCCCGCGTTTCCCAAAACAGTTGATTCGCCAAAAAGATGCAGCGCTACGGTTACTTTGCTCTTCATAAAAACCATTCTGTGCGCGACACGTCTTTAGAAATAGCATCGTTCAATTTGAGAATGTCTCTTTGAAGCGTCCCTAAGTCTTTGATTTTAGACAAAAGTGGAAGATTTAGACGCTCGTCTAGAAGCAGTAGATTGAGAACCAGTGACTTATCCCTACGACATCCTCGATAGTTTGACGTAAAAATGTTGAAGGTGGCACATACATTGCTTCCACTTGCAGGGTGCTCGAAGAGAGGTGCACCGGTCGCCAATGATCGGTAAGCCCTTTTATTCTGGTGCATAGAAGTACTGTTGTTTTGTCGCATTCCATATAAAGCTTGAAAACGGTATGCACAGAGCACAGCTGTAGAGTTTTGCGCAAAGATATCCCGATATCCTGCTCCAGTTTTTGTTTTTGTCCGTTTGCCTGTGCAAAACGTTTCCCAATTTTTGCCGTTCCGACAATGAGGAGTGGTTCGTTTTGGATACTTGCGTGCGGTTTACTATTTTTCAGTGCCCATCGACATCATTATACAGTATGGTCCGGTCCTCAACTATTTAAAACCCACGCCACATTTTCAGCTTACAAGGAGAAAGAACTTTAGGGTAGCAGTTGTTTTCAAGATTGATTATTCACAGAATAAGATTGTTGCTATTTACGTTATCAAGTTCTTTGACAGCGTCAGACGATAAGATATCCGTGGACATGCACCTAACTCTGTCTGGTACTTGGTCTTTTCTTGTAGGTAGTAGGCCTGAGTTCCTTCGAGAAACTTTACGGACACGGCTTTGGCAGCTGCACATACGATACATGTTTTGAAATAGTCTCTCTGCTAGCGCCCTAGAAACTTTTGGTGGAGTTTGCGTTAAATAGGGTGTAGAAGATGGTGCACTGACAGTCAGCTCCGGCGCCTCTTGGAAGCACCATCTGTGAATGGTAACTTTTTGAGTATTTTGATTTTTCAGTGCACTACCTTATCGTAAAACAAAGCGATTTTTCAGTGCGCGTGGTTTACGTTAGCCTTTACACGCCGCTGCTGTTATTTTTACGCAGCATCCCCTTTGAGCGCTTTTCAAACCACCTATATCGACTACTGTAAGGCAAAACATCGTGCCTAGTGGTTTTCCCCTTAGTACAACACGCCCCATTTCGGTCAGTCTCTCTAGCCTATTTTACCTGAAATCTAATTATGGTTACCTTGTGATTGTTCATCCTGATGGCCTGCTTCAACAGTACAAAATGCGTAACAGTTTTCCCCAGACTTGGATATTTCTATGACACTAAACTTTCACGATGTCTGTCTTGGAATTTCGGATTACTCACACTATTTCTGTAATATCGGGTTTTTCAGGAAGCCGATAGCACTCATTTTCTGTTTCGGTAGAACCTGGCTTTTCAACCACAAAAAGTAGCACTATGGCTCTGCGTCTATATACGTTTGTCCGTATGTAGGCGCAAAAAGCTTAACTGCCTCACGCTGACCGCAAAGTCGTCTCCACGCTCTTAAATAATGCATCCGCTAAACATTTCTCCATGTTCCAGTTACCGTTCCTTGCCTTGGATGCAGGGAGAGTAAAGCTTAGTCTGAATGCGTTAAGCACGCTTGATAGCTTAGAACTACTTTTTGAAACATATTATTGAGCCTGCACAATGCTGAGACGTTGGCTGTATCACGTGGATCCACTTAAATGTTATTCAACATGAGAGATCCTGAGCCTTGTTCCGTCCAAGTCGCTGAAGCGAACACAAATTTAACGCAGTATTTTTGTGTACCTCAAGTGCACCCCATTACAATCGACGCAGATCTTTCGATGATAACACGCAGTTGTAGTACCACCAGTTCGTCAGATTACACCAAATGCCTTTTATTTTCAACTCATCTGTGGTGGAGTTTGTCTTTTTACATAGCTCTATATTACTGCAAATAGTAGACGACCTTACTTCAGGAGGTCTGCAGCGAACCGGTAAACATCGTAAACAATCGGCTTATAACCCCTTGTGGAATTCCTTGGTGGCCTGTCTGGGTTCAAAGAAGGACCCTTTAACTCGACATATGTTGTCGGACATGGGAGTCCGTCCAAATGTTCAGACATCCAACAATTTCGGTATGTTGAAGTGAATGTAGCAAAGTAGTGTGATCTATCCAGCGGAAGCGCGTACACAAATGTGCAATCATGCAATGTTCCTCAATTTCCTGACAGACTTCACAAGCCTTCGTAATGCAGGAACATCCACTGAGTAATCAATGTCGTGCCGGTTACAGTAATTAACGCGTGCACATAAATGCATCCAAAACTCGCCTAACTCGTTCCTTTAGGGACTAGAGGAAAGTTTAATTCAGGTAGAGAATTCAGCCTTCCCTGAGAGGCCTAAAAGCATTGCGTGGTAATGCCATGAATGTTCCCACGTTCAATACATCCAGCGTATCTCCTGCATTTATTAACCGGCTACACATTGCCATGGTTGCTGAAAAATTGTAGGATACATTCTTGTCTTTTTGGGTGTGTGGTCCTCCAGCCACGGCATCTCAGTGCCCTCAAGAGTTCGCATCGATTGTTCCGTCACCGGGGGAGATTTCGTTGCTAGCCGTGACTGTCCACCGCGACTTTTGTGTTTGTAGAACGTAACTTAAATAAGTTTTAAGCATCCGGACAAGCCAACTCCTTGTTACGATGAGTTTTTGTTTGCCATGTTCAATGCTTCCGGAATCTTGCTCCAGTATTTCCTGCAGCGCTTTTGTAGGATGGCTTGAACTCAGGTTAGTCATGATTTGTCCGAAGGTGTTCTTTACTTGTCTGGTTTTGACAAAATCCCATAGTTTTCTGCTCTGTGTGTGTCTGAATAGCTGATTCAACATTTCTGTGAGCTTCCACACTTCGACAACTTGCCTGACATCCATGGAGGGACCACATATTCAGAACTTATTCGCATGTTCTAGCACGCAGATTATGAGTAACCAGGAAAAAATTCTGAAAGTGTCTTCGCATATATCCAACAGTTCATGTGACATATATGGACCATCATATTCTGAAAATCGGTCTTCTTAGAAGCCGAGGATTGATCGTCAGATGTATCATCCACAACATACTGACAAACTTAATGATGCATTAGTTATTCCTAATGCATCGTTAGGCTGACATCGCTAGTGACGAAAATCCTGGTCGCTGTGGAAACTTATGTGCTCATGCTCACGGTATTTCTTCGTACAATAACACTGTATCCGTTTTGAGCAGTAAATCCATATATTTTCTTCACATGTAACTCCAGGATATAGTAAAGCACCAAAAATCGTCCTTACTCGAATACTTAGAGGTTTTTTTATGATTTTATGATGTGGATCACCGAGCACGATAACCCAGTATCCATTCCAAATGCCTGCCTGTATCAAGGTCAAGGTGCAGTGAAACCTTCAGTGTGGCCAATTATTTTCAGTCAGTTACAAATATCATAGGCTGTGCTAAACTGGATACATCCAGGTAAGTTTACGGGAGCATTTGGCCCAATGGTGAACACATTATAATTTGTATGACGCATAATGGAACTGTATTAAGTGAAGTAGTATCACGACGCCGGAACTGAAAATCATAGCGGGTACCACGGCAAGGGATCACGGATTCACGGATTGATACACATGATCGAGGCTATTGCCCAAGTTTACCGGGTCGCTTTTGCTCTTGTCAGTCAGTGGCTGTTGTTCACCCGAAAAGCACAAGTGAAAAAAGGGTGTAGCACTGTTCTCAGCGCGGGGCAGTATGCTCGCCAGCGCGAGGATTCGCATACATAAGTGTCTAATGGTGCTTTAAATTGGGTTCTAGAAGGAGCATGAACAACCGTCGGAGGAAGGTCTTTCCATGCATCTACTACCCGAAATGAGAGAAACCTTTATCTAATGAGTGTGTGTGCTCTGAGCCTGAAGATTTTCTTAATTTGTCCCCGCCTTGTGTTTGCTGGGTCAACGGTAAAAAACCTGTGTGCCAAGCTTTGATCAAACAGGGCATTCACGGATGCATAAGTAAGAACTAGGTCCCCTCGGAGGCCGACGGTGCTCAGGGGAAAGAGATCGGGCATACGAGACGCGTTCCGTAGTCCACGGATTTGAGACCGGCAACCATTCTCGTGGCGGCTCGGCGGACACACACAATGAGGGCTATGTCTTTCGTGCGTCCTGAGTAGACAACTTGGTTGGCGTATTCCAGGAGCGGTCTGACTTAGGCCTCATAGAGTATTTGGAAGTCCATGCGAGCATTAGAGGAGAAGGTGCGTCGGATCATCCGTAAAATGGCGAATGCTTTTTGGGCCGATTTCTCATGGTGCAGTGAGAAAAACAAGTTTAAGGAGACCCAGATGCCCAAATCCTTTTTGGCATCTATCCTCATTGTGTTTTCTCTGGTCCTTTCTCACCATGCGTAACAACGGCATTCGCTGAGTCTCCTCCAAACGACATATGAACGCACTTTTCATCATTCAGAGGAAGGTGCCAGTCCAACGACTACTGCCCGGCTGCGTCTACATCCCTTTGGAGGGCACTAGCATTGCTACTCCAGGATTTCAACTAGTCCGCAAAAAGTAGACATGGACTCGCAAGAACATCCGGGATGTCGTTGACGTAGATCAGAAACAGCACTGGTCCCAGGACGGAGACTTGAGGGACTCCATTGGAGACAGGCGCTGGAGAAGAGTAGATCGAGCCCATTCTCGCTTAGAATGATCTGTCTGATAGGAACGCCTTGATCCAGCGAAGGATTTTTCCTTGAATCCCGTAAGACTCGAGTTTGTGAAGCAGTGGGACGTGTGGGACCCTATCAAATGCTTTTGAGAAGCCAAAAAATATGGCATCCAATATGAGTCCTTCGTCCTTGGCTTGGGTTAAGCTGTCCATAAACACGAGCATGTTTGTCACGCAAGAGCGGTGTGGGAGAAATCCGTGTTGAGATGGAGATATCAGGTTGCTGTAAGCAAAGTGACCTAAGATAGCTCGCTTCAGAATGCGTTCCATCACCTTGCACGCCACGCTAGTGGGGCTCATAGGCCTGTAGCTACCGGGCGATAGTCGGTCACCAGCTTTGTAGATTGGCGTGACAATCGCTTCCTTCCAAGCAGAGGGAAGACGGCCTTCGTCAAGCGACTGACGAAACACCAGGTGTAAATGATTTGCCAATGTTGAGGACGTTTCCTTCAGGGTCCTTGGATGGACCTCATCAGGCCCCAACGCGCAGAATGGGTTGATCTTGTGCAAGGGTTGACGAATGTCCTCCACGGCGGAGACCAAGTCGGTTAGGAGCTGTTCGTAGTTCCATCCTGACAAGAGTGGATGCGACAAAGACGCTGGGGCTGAGTATGGACAGGCATAGTGTTCTCTGTAAACCTCAGACACGACTGTTGGGTCATTCGTCAGGCCTCTGTTTCTGTCCCTCAAGGAGAACGCGGATGGATTGTTTCTGCGGCGATGTCTCATGTATTTGAACAAGACGTCTTTGTTTTTTCGAGCGAGGACCGGAATGGTGGCTTGTTTTCGTATGTTCCATTTGAGTATTTCTGATTTACAGCGGTTCCGCATTTTGCGAAATGCCAGCTCATCTTCTGTATCCCCTGTAGTCAACTTTTTGAAAAAGAGTCGGGATCTGTTTTCCAGAAGTCGCTGAATCCTTTTTGGCAGCCTGCGGTTCTTCCGAGTGCGTGCCGGTGTTTTTGGGACGAGCGTTGCGTCAGCCTCGTGAACTTTTTGGACAATGGTCCTATATAGTTTGTCCACTGGAGCTGGTCCCATTGTGACTTGTTCAAGAAAGATGCGCATTCCTGAGAAGTCTGCATGGCAGAAGTTTTGAAACGACATCTTATCTGTGTGGTCTCCCGTTGTTTTTTGAGCCAACAGAAAGTGACCTGTTCTTCATACAATCCCCTGGACAGCTCTACTCCAGCACTTCCGATCGGTAGGTGATTTTGAGGCTTTCAAGAAGGAGGTTCAGCGCATCAAGCCTAGTGCATATTTCGCACCCGTTCCGACGTTCCGACGTTCAGCATAGTGCCTGCGCTCGGAATTTTGCAGCACCATCCAGACACTGTGTGGGTCAGTTACCATGCCTACAGGAGCATGTTGTTGCCAAAAGGTGGCAGCTTTTGATAATTTCTCGATTAGGGCTTCACTGGGATACAGTAACAAATGCGCCCTGACTTTTGACTTCTTCTGCTACTCCACTCGAACCAGGAACCTCAAACTCAGATTCAAACCTTCTGTCGTGCAGATATCCCAGCTTAAACATGGAACTGTGGGGAGACCATTGTCCGGAAAATTCACGATGATTGTTTTGTGTTCACTCCGAATAAAACGGCAAACGAACGAACGAACCAGATACTACCCGGAGAGACCAGTTGCCTCCTAGAAAATGGGTCTAAACAATTCTTCCAAAAGCTCACAGGATACGCACAAGTTGAGCTAACAATGCGTAAGGTGCAGAACCGCTGTCATTCAGAAATCCATTAATGGAACACGAAAAAAGGCTAAGGTGGAGAATCACGCTCGACAAAAACGAAATTTTACTACTTAAGCCCATGAGACGCCGGTGAAAAAATAAGCCAACTCTATTCTTCTTGATGGAGAAAAACGGAGAACTCAAGAATGACCAAAGTTTGGTATATGAAGCCTAAAGAGAACATCTTGCCAGTCTGTAGTCTACATCAACGACCTCATCGCATCCAGTCTAGTGACAACGTAACTTCGAGTGGCCGCTAACTAAATTTTTTTTCGCAGGAGGATGCTCATCTCCTTGAAAGCGCTCAAACGAGTCCTATAAGTTCTGCGGCTCAACGAACGCGAGTCCTGCTCCATCCAAGGGGAAAGTTTACTTCGGACTGAGACTCCCTATCAGATGTAACATTTTGACATACTCTTCCACGGCTCCGGTCTCCAAAGTACTACCCAAAGGCTGAATCTTGGGATTGTCTTGGAATTATTCTGATCTGGATCAGTGAACTCTTGGTTGGGCCACCAGTCCGTGTTTATGTTTACCGGATGACTGGGAATCCTGGGATTCCTACCGCAGTACTTTCCAAATGGATGTCGGTACTGCAAATCGGCGTTCGTCGGACAGGTGCCTTCGAAAGAGTGACAAAAAGGGCGTCCTTATGTCGCTTGGAGGAGTTCCAGCGTACGCTGTTTGCGTTCTTAGCTAAAGTAAACGAGAACACAATACAAAGATAGATACTAAAAATTTGCTAGTTAGCAGTCTTCAAACATGTCCATCTTACTTGATCCGTCGTTCTACGGATGGTTTGGCTCACCTTCTTCCTTATTAGGCACACATTTCCAGATGCTCCATTAGGGTGAGGTTGGACCGTTATTTAAACGCGCTAACTTAGTCATCTATTCAGGACGCTAAGAGAATTGTTTCTGGCTTCGAATCCGTTGAAACGTGTCTTGAGATTATTATTTTCCTTCTCCCTGAATACCATCGCCTCTAAAGAAACCTATTACTTACCTATTCCTTGTTTGAACAAGGTTTGGCCAGCATGGTTTTCGCTGTGTACTCAAGTGATACACGGCGATGCTGGCAGGAAGATTTTCAAGCTAGGCAATAATGTTTATCGTTTTAGATAGGAAATGTTTGGAATAACCTCTTTTCGGCGGTTGTTCACACTGCATCAAAGACCTAGTTCAAATCATAACAGTGCATATCTTCTTATATGCAACCTACAGATGGAATACCTAATGCTCAGCGTTGAAAACTTCAGATACGGTGCAATTCTTTTTCTGTTTTTGCCTTTCAGCTGAAAGAAAGCCGCTAAACGGCTGGAATGAAGCCGACCAAGAAAGCTTGGGCGAAGTCCGCAGAAGCATCTTACATCCCGGCAAGTGCCAGAGCCCAGCGGTGCCATTTTATGAAGATCTCTTTGTGTTGTACTAATTTATTTTACCCATTTCTTGTAAACACAGCACCAGATGCATCAAGGTTGTCCTAGGTGTATTCAGAGAGCAATTTTGTCTCCCAGTTGGGATCAGAATGCAGTAGTTTGCGTCCCCTTTGTAAGGCAACATGTAGAAGCATGATCACCTGCAGAATACACCTATTTGTTTCGAACACGTAAATATTTAGTTTTCTCCGTGGGCCTTGTGAAAATATATTCTATCGTCGTATTCACACTACGATTTGTCAAGCCCAGAATGGAACTTGGGCTAGTGCAAAACCCTTGGGTACGTGTGTAAAATTTCTAGCCAGCATGGGGCAAACACGGCATCCAGTTGTTTTCTTCTGAATACGTAGTATACAAACTGACGTTAGGTGTTGGTAGGGAGGTCCACCAACAGATGCATCTCGTAAAAGAATAGTCGGACGGTGTTCGATAACCGTAGATGGGATTGCGCGATATTCGTAAGCAAAGCTTGACGAACAGGTAAGAATCTCACCAAGTGGTCAAATATCGACACAGTGTCCGTGCCAGCCACAGTAAGGGCGGTGCATCGATTTCAGAACAAGTAAATTTGCTTTATTTATTCAATGGAGAATTAGTTGGGACGCTACCAAGGAAGGTAAAAATATAATTGATCATGCATCATTCAGCATGAATAACCGCGCTAACGGCTCCGTCTTGTGCCAGCTAAATTTTGACTTCGTTGTGGCTGTTAGACGACATTTAGTGGTCTGAGAGTTTTGGAGTAATTCGTCACCATTGAACCAAGAGCAGAAAGTAGATAAAATACGGTGGATCGACCTTCGCCCAGGAGTAGCACCAGGGTATACAAATTTGTAGTGGGACGTGAATATCATTTCGGTAAGAGGTTCTCGCGAAAGCGCAGACAGATTCTCGCCTAAATGTTTTCGGAAAAGCAAAGAGTGCTTCAAAGATTTGGATTATTTAGGCGATTTTCCACAGATGCAGTCGATGACATGAGAAGATGAACTTACTAGTGCTTTCAGCAATTTGCTCCAGTTCCCATTAGTCCCAGGGGGTGGCGAGACAACCGAATCACTTAAGAATGAAGCTTCGTCTCGGTATTTCCGGTATTTCATTGCTTTCCGTCCAGCTGTTTTACTGAGTAATTTAAAAATTCAAGCGTTTAATTAGTCCTTACTAGGCGAACAGCATCAGTTAGACCGTGGAGTTATGTATTGGAGAAAAAATTCCTTACATGTTGGAGGGATAATTCGGCTTAGTCCTATCTCATTAGCAGATACCACTCTCACTTTGGAGCAACATGTGCACCTTGAGCTTTGCGTCTCATGGCCTTTGATCAGCAAGCTAAGGTTGTCGCCGTACCAGAACCATATGATTAATGCTGGATATGAATATTTTACGACCGTGGGTGTTCCCAACGTCCCGCATTGCTAGAATTAAACTTTGGAGTTGTGGGTGCTTTGCCATTTGCTAAGATAAATTCCTGCAGAGATAACTCCGCTTTCACTTTCGACTTTGTGAATGGAGCAAGCCTTGCATCAGTAGACCGGCCAGCACCCACGACAAAAAAGCTTTTGTTTTCAAAAGCAAGATTGGCATTAGGATTTTGAAATCCCACATCTTCCGGATCCTGCGTTTATCGAACTTTCAGTGCTTCTTTCTAACGACTCATGGTGCTCTAGGTTGCCACCTGTTTCCGATGTGTTTTGTTTTGGGTCCAGTAGTTCTTACAATGAAGCCAAAATTCAGTTCAGTAGCTCAGATGATTTTCCCTTGAATCCTTGCGTTCGATCGTGTACCAGAAGCGACACGGGATCGCTCCTCGCTGTTGGTCAGCCGTTGCCTATTCACCCTGCATTTGGATCGATCTTCAAGATGGCGGATGTTTATTCCAAAATTCACTGAGTATAATCCAGTAAGAAGGCTCAAGCAAGTGCTTAATGAGATTATTTGGATGCCGACAACTTAGTAAAAACGCTGTCAGACCCATTATATATCGGTTTCGCTTGTTCCGGGGGTATAGAGATTTGTAAGTTTCAGTGGTAATTGGTACATCCGTTTACCATACACTTATCCAACGCATCTTGTAAATATCCTTGAGCAATTATAAACCCCGTTCTTCGCCTTTGGTGCACAGCCGAGCCGAATGTTATCTGACCATTTCGATAAGACTTTTGTGTGTCGGTCTAAAAAAGCCTTTGAATTCTTTCGTGAGACCAGACAGACCGGAAGATCTAAACAGTGTTACCAACTAGCTGTACGCAGCATCATTACCTTGCCGCTCTCGAGACCCACCTGAAGGTTCCAAGCTCTCGAACTTGAAGCCAAGCCTTCTTAGTATCCAATTATTAAGCTGTCCAGCAACAAAAATCGCAGGAGAGCTCAGCTTTAAGCGCTTAAACCCAATATAAGCATTTTCAGAGCAAAATGACTCAGTGGCTAGAGCACAAATTTACTGACCAGAATGTCTGTGGTTCGGCTCCAACTTCCGCCTCCCAAGTTCCCCTGTCTGGGCTTTGACGACCTGGCAGTATCATGTCCCTCATGCTTCCTTCTGGTAGCATGGCGGCTAGGCACCGAAGGTGTGTTAATGGTGAACTATATAAGAATCCAGAGCTTCCTGGAGGCCTTTCCGCCTCCAAGTTTATTCATTATTGAGTTGTGACATTAGTATATTCACCTGTAAGTGTATCAAATTGTTCTCACCATTGTGTGCAAAACGGAGTAGTGATTATTTAAATTTCCTAGACCTTGTGGTTGTGTAATGTATTAATTTTACATTATATATCCATTAAAAAACCGAGAAGACAGCCTCCGGGCGATGTGGCTGAAATGATCTAGTGCCCATTTACAAATTTCAAAGGTTGGGCTATTTTCAGTGAGAAACCGCCTTTCCTCGCGTTTGCAAAATGTTGTGGGGTAGACATAATACAACGGAATATTTTTTACCTGTAGTGAAAATGTGACTCACCGGATGGATGATTAAAATGATATCAAATCACCTTTAATACCACAAACTTGTCAGTGTGCGCAACCGACTACCTGGAAACCTCAGCGACGACGTGGTCTCTACATTTGCTCAGAATCTTGGCTGTGTCTACATCGTCCGTCTGAGGGACAATCGTAGCTGTTGTTCTCTTTCATCCCAACACTGACCCGGTCATTTAAATGACTAGCATAAGACCACTGGTCCTGTGGGCGTTCTATTGTAAGTCGTTTATTTGCTCATGTGAGATTGTTTTTTTAACTAAATGAACTCCACTTCCAGTTTGATTGCAGTGAGTCATGAAAAACATTTATTTGTGAATTAAATTTGCGTCCCACGGTTGCTGGATTGCTGATCTCTACTCTACACTCGTATCGCACAGTCTTCCATGTAAGGATCCGTTTTCTGATAGCCTCGGCGAAAATGCTATCATTGAAGTTACGTTGGATTGTTTTCTTGTGGACAAAACTGCGCGGTACTTAGGGCCTATTCCCTGTAGTGTTCTACCAATGTTACAACTTATATGTGGATTGACCGTTCCGGATTGGTTACCCTGCGTATGCGATCGTCCCTTTCGCTCTGCCTCATTGGTCTCCAGATGACAAGTCGTATTTCCATTTTCTAACGTACGGTGCGCTAGTTGAAGTTCCTTGGCCGAGAATGATTTCTCTAAAGTAAGACTCCACATGCAACCCCACGGGACTCGCCGAAGGCAGGGTTCATGGAAGTTCCCATGGGTGGTGTACAGGAAGAAACTTCATGAGCCAATGTTCAGTAATCAGGGCTGCACTCGACCAATGCTTACACAGAACCCAAACAAATTTGCTGGCTTCTGAACTTATACATCCTGAGCCACATCCTACAAAATATACACCTACTTGCATACCGAGTAGGATTTCATGGGATGCACCTAAAATCCAGTTGAATATCTCAGTTGTGATGTATTCTTTAAATGTAACTGAGTTTTGGGTGCCTTTCGATTTGATACGCAAGTGAGCGTATTCGTGCAATTTCGTTAGGTTCAAGCAGAACATAATGGTGATGGAAACTTAAGGTTGCATCTACATAATGAATCCTAAGAAGGACGAAATCGGTTGTGGGCTGTCGAAGAGTTTTCAGTGATATTGTGCTTTTAAGCAATACAGGCTACTTTGCTTTCATCGACAGATTGGAACTTTTCAGCGGGTACTGTCAACTTTTATCCTGTAGTTCCCAGGTATAGTTCGTATTTACACTTTGGGCGTGACTTTCAATCGTGCCTTAAGTTTAAGTATACCACGGTTAAGGTACGACTAATAGGCTGCTTTCCAGCGGCCAGTTATGATCATCACTGCACTTGGCAGTTTATGTAGTATTCTTTTCACTTTGGTCAATTTCCGTTCTGGCGCCCACTTAAATTCTGGATTAGTCCTGCATTTTTGTGCCTTAGGATACGGTTGTGTCTTTGGATAGGAGATTGACGCTCTGGAGAGTTTTGCTGTCATTCTTAAAGAGTATGTCCGGAAGGTTCGAATTATTTCAGTAATCAGAAACCCTCTTATGCAAGAACACGCCTTCCGTTAGTCAAAAATTTTCCGGAAGGAAATGTCAAGATTACAACATGCGTACCCAGGGGTTTGACTGGCGATAGAGTCTACATTCTGCGCGTACAACGCATGACTTCTAGAATAGCGAAATAGCTATACGTTGCGACATGACTCTGACACCTCCTGACGGTATGTGACACAAAGCTGACGGTGACTTTCTGTACAGTTCCTTTTGTCGTTTAAATGCATTTCTTCTAAAACTGAAACAAGGTCCCTACGTAATCTACTACGACCAACAGGTACCCGGAAACGATCTCCTGGGGGTTTGCGTAGTGCAAGAGTTGGGAGCGTGCAAAATGACTCATTGACCGATCATCTTCCACGGTAAACGTCTCTCACCTTTACTCTCTGTTGCTTCTCCACACCAGCGCTTTGTTTATCTGCAGATGGCTTTCGATTGCACTTAAGTCCCTCTAGCTAGGCTGACACCTGTGTACAAGTTCCCAGCCTTTAGTCCCGGTATTTTCCAATATACTGATTGGTGTTACTCTCAGATAGAGTGTATTCTTCTTGGCGCTTCGGGTAACGTCCGTCCGTGCGTGCGATTTACGGACTTACACATGCAACTAAGTCAGAATACTTTGCGACATACTGCACAGCAGGTGATTTTCAACATACATCTCCGCGCAAACAAACATGCTGCTGTCCCGAACAGCGGTACGTCCGACATAATCTTGGTTGACTCACTCAAGCAAACCTTCGTTGAGATCTCTGATTCCAACGCACTCCAGCGGCCGTAGACAACCCTGTTAATTCTTGGTGTATGCGTGTTTGGCAGGCTCAACTTTTCCTAATTCGCCACCCCCCGGGCCGACACTCAAAATAGCCAACATCTAACAGTCTGCAGTGTTCTCCACCCTTCTGGTCAAAGTTGGCTAACATGTTATCCAAATTCAATGCTTCATTTTGTACATATTAGTTTAGGTCACCGAAAATCCAAAAAAATTCAAATTATTTTCTAGAAGTTTAAGGATCGCAAACTTCCAAGATTCATTCCATTGAGGAGAATTTTGTGGAAAGCGACCACGGAGGTGTTTGCCTTGTTGCCCTGTTCTTCAGTTTTGCTGATGTTTTTGACCCAGACCTAACTCAGAGTCCGAGGTAAGTGGAAATTCAGCATAAAGTAGTCTTAAAGTGACAGGTAGGATCAGTATGCGACCCTTTATCCCGATTCTCAGTGCGCCTTCATGAGGAGTTAATTTTTCATCTCACTTTGTATGAATCTTCACCTTACTTTTTCAGCACACACCTCGGGGCACTCAAGGGAACAGGGCGGCTCTGGATGGTAGAAAAATAGTTAATTACTAGAAATCCCAAAGAGTTGAGCAGACACGATAGGGATTCTCCATGCTTGTCCAAAGTTGCTGTCTGTAGCTTGCTAGGTCAAAACCATTTGAATGGCTGTAACACCAGCGGTTTTAAAGTTATGAGAATCTGAATGTCTGACTCGAATCATTGAATGGAGACCGCAGTTTTTGGAGCTCAATGAATCTAGCGTGTTCTCAGTAGCACTTGTTATTCTGTCAACAAATCTTGCTTTGTTTACTTGCACTCCAAAGAATTCCTTTGATCTTCATTCAACGTAACTACTGGTAATCCGAAATGATACAGTCTTTCATTCTTCTGTACAGAATTCTTACACACCAGTGTAATGTGCATACTTCATATTTACTATCCGCTCTTAGTATCACATGCATGTTCAACAGTTACGGTTCATGCGGTCCAGCAGTACCTCACTCTTGGTTCCTTTCTTCCTCAAGATTACGTTGGCACGGCAGGCAGAAACAATGGTCCAGAGTTGAGGCTGGGTAACTGCTGGGATATATCCAGTAGAGCAACACGACAAACGGCTGTTGGTTCAGAACTGCGCTTTCTGCAAAATCTATACGCAAACATTCCCAGGATGTCGATTCCACAGTTTATTCTACTAAACAATCTTGATGCATAAGGCACCCGGCTATGATAAGCCGTATTTCTCATGTTCTGGTGGATACTAGGCACTCAGAAATCTCCATATGTTCGTGTGCGAGGGGTATGGCTTAATCAACATTAAAGCGACGCTTTGGAAAGTGCTTTTTCCCCGTTGAAACATTTCCTACAGTAGGATTCAAGACACAATGTACTGTAAGTATCAATCAAGTGGGTGCGTAAAAGTGGCGGGTCCTTCTTCGGTCATCTGTTGAACAGAAGATTCACGCAAACTTCGAAAGTAACTCATGTACTGAGTGACTCTGATCTCAGGTGACCTTTCATTGGCAGTAACCAACCATCTAGTCCATGTATAACGCCGACATGTAAACCTGTTAGGAATTCACTTAAGTGAATTCTGTATCACTGTGGGCTGTATTTAGTTACCAAAGTAAGTTGTGGTTTGGCGTTTGTATTCCTCGTATCAGACTATGATCCATTTATCTTAAAGTTTACTGATACGAAACACTTGCTCTAGGATTCAATCGCTTTGGTGTCTGAGTATAAAAGAACAGGCTGTCGATTATGGTATGTTTGAATCAACCCTTCAGAGCCGCACACACGCACCCACCAATCCTAATATACATTGTGTAGGCACGTTCTTCCGGCTAGCTCACTCTGATGCCCTTAGTATGCGGCTGTCGTGGTGACTGTACATTCGCACAAACCACAACCCTTTTTTCAGCTATCATCTTCATGAATGGGTTAATTACATTATACTTATTATATTAATATTCTTATATCCTGCAGCGTCATCAGCATTTTCGGACACCTTGCGACACTTCTCTTACTGAACAGCATATGGACTGACCTGTACTAAAATTCACCCTCACATTAAACTTGCACACAATTAATGAAAATAATCTCATTTTGTGATGTTTAGCTGAGGCTGGTGCTATAAGTAGACCTTCTCTGGGGGACTGCAGGACGAAGTAATCTCCACTCATTTGCAAATCAATTTGGTTTTCACGAGAGACTCAACTGAAAATCTCGTTTATGATATTCTACGACTGAATGTGCTGCACACAGGCCGCCTCATGTTTCAGTTGACACGATATTCGAGATATCACAGTATATTTTCACAAAGCCAGATTGATTTGCAAATGAGTGTATTTCTTGAAAACAGTGGAATTTGGGTTCAAGTAGATCATAAGGTTGACGGAAACCCGGGGACTGCGCCTAACTGATGAGCCCCAAGAAGGGCGAAACCGGTCGTGGGCTGTCAGAGAGTCTTCAGCAACCTTGTGAGTAGTTTTTTTATGAAAATAATTTCCACTCAAGTCTTCAGCACCTTGTGAGTAGTTTTTTTATGAAAATAATTTCCACTCATTTCAGCAAGGTTGCTTTCAATTGGCGTTTGCATCTCCTTTGGATTGACTAGAGTGGGAGGCAGGACCATCCACAGGATTTCATTTGACTTGTCCACGACCATTAACTGGATTTCACTTTGAATTTGTAATGCTGGATTGGTCATCAACCAGGTAATTTCACTAAAGATCGTATATTTTAGGAGTTTTGTGAGTAGAAACCTATGCAAGATTGCTTGCGGCTTATTTACATGAGCGCACGTAAGCAAAATGAACCTGTTCCACCAACCCGTTTCTGTAAGCTAGGGAATGTCTTCAAGCAATTAGATATCTCAAAACCTCCGTAAGTGGGCAGTGGTCACTGCTCACTTTCAGGGAACTCACCAATTCAATCAATTCTGCTGGGCTGCTCAGGTGAGTGATCAGTTGGTCCGGCGCCAATGAATCTGGGAGGTAGTAATAAGTAACAGTGGGAGATAGCAGTCTTAGCCCGTTTCTGCTCATTTACCTTACTATATACACCAAGAAGAACACATTACGGCTACTGTTGTAGTCAAAGTAAACCGCACTAAATGGAGAACAAAGAGGCCTGAGTATGCCAAGTATTCTTGGATGCACTATTGATTGTCTTAAGTGGCTATGAGAGCCTACTACTTTGCAATGCTTTTTTATTCTGCGTTTTGGCAAATCGACAAAGTTGTTTTTGTTCAGCTTTCGGTCTTCACAAAAATGGTAGAAAGTCGTATCAAAGTTTGTACCTGACGACCACTGAATACTTTCCTCCCACACTCGGAAGGGGTCCTGCAGATTTGTTTTAACTTCTGGGCTACATCCTCAAGAGGAACGGCAGCGTCTCGATGACAATTCTCTCGAGATCTCAAAGAGGCCGGAATGTCCTAGCTTGTGTATTAAATTCACTTCGTTGAGTGTATTGCGTATGCTCAAAAAATATATGTGTATAACATTAGTAGTTACAGCTGATTAAATATCTATCCTTAAAATCGACGTAAACGTTGAAATAAATGCTCATCTTACTCTGTTGGGTCGGAAAAAATGTCTACGCCAAGTTGTACTCAAAAGTGAAATCTTGTCAACTAATTTTCGTTGGTGCTGTGCCCACAAGTCAGGATCAACCAGGCAAAGGGCTTACTTTCAAACGGAAATCATTGACTATTTATCGATCACAAAAGATAGGCTAACGCTGTTAGCGTAGCGTTGTCTCAGAAATGCGGACAGGATATTCTGTATTAATCATTTACATTCTTACTTCACTTGTCAAATGTCAGCTAGAGGAAGAGGAGGAACAAAGTGAGTTAGATTTGTATTGTCAAGTTTGTCGGAAAGGAAGCCTGGTTTTGTTGAATTTCTATGCGATTGGCAGTGAGTCAGGAGCTGATTAGTGGGGTAGAACACAACATTTGGTGATGGCTAATATGACTGATAGCATTTTTCACTGATGGTTACCAGATATGTTCCCACTATCCATAGACAACCTCGGAAAGTACAAACTGTGACTATCATAGTTGGATAATGTTTTCGAGAGATTAAGGTAGAAATCCTAGAAGAACAAGCTTTCTCGGGATTGTACATACCCACAGTGATGAAGAATATCGATCAAATTTTGGTGTAGATTTGGTTTGTGTGTTACTGATAAGTGATTAGATGTCACACCTTTCTGGATTTTTGTGACGAGGGTTTCAACTAGTTAAATCAGCTTGACAGCAGTAGGCAGTGATCTCGACCGTCTCCGTCAATATTATCCCAAAGAACTTGTGAAAATTGGATAGTCTTGAACACACAACACTAGAGACTTTCACACCTTTCTATATCACCCAATCTTCTCAAAGACTGTTTGAACTCTGCCTTGGAGAATAAATTTCGTTCAGAATGAAACCCAGATGAATTCTAATAATCTCCTCATCGTCAGCTCTAAGTGTAATTACGGCTACTTTTATGTGGCCGCTGTTTCAGAATCCGTAGCACTTTTAAGGAGGTGGCATAAACGCTGTTGACCACTGAGGGTTCATGAGAGTATCGCTGTGGACAAAACCCATTAGATTTAGCACATGGCGTGTAGTTTGTTTGGTAATCTTGGAACAAAGTGAACCCAATAGATTGGCGACAGTTTTTCACCTAAGCAAACACTACATCACCAGATTTGTGCCACTGTGTGGATACGACTGTGAGACATTCGGGTGAGACCGCTTTTTTTAGTTTCGCTTTTGAAGGAAATTACGGAAAAACGTGCTGGATGCCCCTTTTTTAGTTGACGGGTGCAGGTCGAATTAAATGCCACTTGTAAAACCACATGGTTCCCCTACCCAGACTCACGTGGGAACACTCATCAGTTTTTCTAGTTTTATGGACCGAAGTAAAACATCGTTTTTGGATTTTCTTTGGAGATGTTCAGTAATTCCTTAGTATGATTGAATTTTTAGAGATATTTACAGAGGTGATTTGGTTTAAAATACAGGGTAAGTTCTTCCAGGGTAATCACTTGCTTCACTTCAGTTTAATTTGTATCTTAGTAACGAATGTCCTCTTGTAAATTGTTCAATGTAAAATCCTGTTTTGTGTGTGTTCAACTCCACATGAACGGAGCTACCAGCGACATTTATCCATAGCCATTTATTATGTCGCGCTTATACTGCGGATGTCGGTGCACCGCACGTTCATTAAAACTTCTAATGCTACTAATAAATTCCAGTGTTCGACGCTGACGGGATATGATAAGCTGTTTCATTAGGCCTTTTACTAGGCCTTACAACAACTGCCTGAAATCTAATCTGAAAAAATACCGCCGTTTGGAGAATAAAATGAAAATTTAAGATCCAAAAAATAGATGAAATCTCAGTGAAGAATTTCATCAATGTCACTGTCATCATTGACAGAAGCAATGATACTTCGGCGACCCACAACAGTGTACATTTATCTGACTAAAGCCTTATAATGGAGGGGAAAAAATGGCATGACAGTGCAGTTTTTGGTGAAAAATAATCAAAATTCGATAAGCAGTCATGCAGCAACACACACTTTCAAGCAGATGTTGATGAATGTACGAGTCCTTTGCTAGTTTGCTTAGTTCGGACCGCAGTGCGGAACACAGTTGAATCAGCTATTCGGACGCCAACTGTGTTGATAGCTACTAAAAAATATGCGAAATTAGTCACTAAACTTATGGGTGCCCCTCAGTGATCTTGTCGCCTTGGTGACCTTTCCGTGCACTAATCATCACCATCATCATCGACAACATGACATGCATGCATGCACTAAGCTGACGAGTCAATCGATAGGCTTGGTTTTGGACATCATCTAAAGGTCAGAGGGTTCCTCCTTCCTGAATGACATTTTAGCTTTACGTACCTGAAAAATCACTAGGCTTAGGAAGTTAATGAGTGAAATAAAACCTATCATATTGGTTAGAAAGCTTAACAATGCTCAAGATGTCGTCGCCTAGAGCAAAGATTTTAAAGCAATGCAACCTACCCGGTGTCTCACCGGTCGCCGTGCTGCTTGTAATAAGAGTAAACCCTGGGAGGAGGGAGAAAACTCTACACGAATAGATTTTCTACCTCGCCTGATTACCCTTAAATGAAGGCCCATAACTTTACTGAATTACTTCTAACATATGATTTTCAGCATCTTAGAAAAATGCCTCCACGACAAGAGGTACGTGCCCATGCTGATGACGTCAGGAAAATCTTCATGCAGTTGACGGTAATAGGGGAAGCTGTTAGATATTCTAGACCACTCTAAATTGTCCCAATTGCCGTTTGGACAAGTTTTCTCTAAACCTACTTGCAAACTGTATTAACCATCCGCGTCATCACTGGCCTCACTAGAATGACCATCTGCTAGATGCAATTACACTGCTGTTGGCAAAGAATGCCATCAGAACAGAAGCATTTTCTCTCAAGGCTATCAGTTCAAACCGAATGGAAGCCATCTTAACTGGAGGTGGCTACTGTCATGGAAGAGCTTTTTCGAAGATTCTTAGACAGTCACACTAAGCCGAATAGCGGAGTTGTCGTAAATTTGAACTTTGCATTGTGGCTGACAGTAAATATTTAATCTTTGAACTCCTTAGAAAGAAACCGCCAGCAGGCAGTAAAATTGATAAGAACCAAATAAGGATCATTCGATTAAAGCACCAGTTTGAGTGCTCACATTTTATAACCTGCCTTATTGCAATCGGTCTCATCCATGTATTACGCTTCCAGATGCTGCACGTTGCCAGGAAGCAGGACAGCCCTGTGGATGGATGCCTGAAGATTTCTGTTGTGAAGGGACCCTATGTACAAACGATATCTGCGCAAGCTGTACCTCTCTAAATAAGACATGTCTGAATTCCAATGAATGTTGTGAGGGGCTCTGTTACAATGAAACATGTACTGACTACGACATGGCATTGAGCTACTACGAAGTGGAGGGTGCAATCCTTTAGCGTGGAACACAATCATCCCTGTATGAAAAAGTTGAACACTGCCACATGGAGGCTTAAATTATCAAACGAAATCAGTTATATACCATAATGTGACCTGTCTCGATACCGATATGTATTGGAACAGAAAATTTGAGAGACACCAGTTGAATGGATGTTCCAATAAAACCTTCTAAGAAAAGTCAAGTCAGCATTGGATACAGAAACTCGACCCAACAAGGACCTGTCTCTGATGATTACCCATGAAGAAATTTTTATGCTGATACATGATTACCATAGTTTATTGCCGGCGTGTTGGAGACTCAGAAATCTGCAAGTCCTTAGAAACTGTCGGTTAATTCAGTTTGCTAATGATACCAGTTTTTCGGTCTTGCAAGTCTTTAATACAGACATGTAAATACAGAGGATGGGGCACCTAAACAATGAATTTTCAACCCCATTAGAGGAATCTGAATAAATCTCGTTGGGGAGAGGTCCATGATACCCTAAGAGTAGGAATAGTCAGCAGTCTGGTCGAGTATATAGAATACTACAGCCTGGCCGCTTACCGGTTATGGTTATAGTTGACCCTATGCAGAATGCAGAGTACGCTTGCAGTGGCAGACGCTTATAATACCTGGGACCAGCCCAACCGGTGAGTAAAATGCAGCATTGCTTACGTAAGACGTTGACTAACTTGTGTCACCCAAGTTACTGTTGACCTATCGTCGCAGTATCTGAAGTGGGCGCCGCGTAAATCGACCCAGCTGGAAGTCGGGAGCGAGTTATTTTGAGATGGCATATACGGTGTTTGTCAGTATGTTTCTACATGGATGTGGATGACAGTTTACAAAGAGACTTAAACCTCTTTATGATTTCCTGCCTCAAGGTATCTTTTGATCTTGTACTATTAGTTAACACGCACTTTGAAACTTGGGTTTTAATATGTCGGAATATTGGTGGTTCGATTGCGTTCATTGGTTGTTGATCCGTTTGTTTAGTTTGGCGGTAAGTTTGGAATTGCCTTGCTTGGTAGTGAAACATTTGCAAGCTAGCTGCCAAGCTTGGAAAACAAATCACTAGCCACCTGATCAATAACTAGTCAAAACTACAGCACCTATGTCGTCGCAAAATGGGTCACTTATGTCCCTCACTCGATCACTTCAACCCAGAAGACTGTTAGCTAACGAAAACGCATTCAGGTCGTCAGTATGGTGGCATAAAATACGTCAGTTGGATTATTACTATTCAGGGCTACGGTGGTAGATCACCCGCTATATTAGATATGCCTTCAATCATAGCCCTTAAGCAATAGGGCGCCGCTAGACAATCTGGACTGTTCCACCCAGATGATGGTAACATGTACTTGTTACGCATGTCGGTTGCACTGTCGAAGTTATTTGCATCGTGCTCCAGCAGAGCAGATAGATTCACATTCTCATGGAACGTAAAAATCCGACAAGTCAGCCTGTAAGTTTTCAGAGCCCAAACTTCAATGTGATGAAATCACATTAGAGATAGCTGATCCGAAGGAACAGTTGTAAGGAAATAAACCACTATCAGTGATTGTTATAGGAACAACGTCTAATCTGTAGCGAACTCAATGACACATGTAGACATAGATATTTCCATCTCATCGAGTTTCACGCTTCAACTGTTATACCGTGTTTTCTTTTCCGTAAGCCAGCCAAATCAAACCCTTAATTCAGTGCGTCAAAGGACTTCCACATGTATTCCTAGGTTTTAGAAATATACATTTGTTTTAGCCCTACATGTCTTGGGATAATGCTTAAAGTAAATATACCTGAAAATGAAGGGTTGTCATATGGAAGCTGTCAACAGAAAAACTGTCAAATAGATAGCTGAAACATGACGATTTTTCTCTCATTGTCTGGCGTGTCATAGTGATGCCACCCAGAACTCTTATTTGTGTACAATAACTAATAAAATAACCGGATATGCAGCACAGTTTGAGAATCGGCTACGGAAATACTTTTTCACATTGAAGTTTTTCACCCTTGACACGGTCGCTCAACTCCACGGGCACGTGTGCGCACCGTCCTAGTCAGGGTGCATCGGTATAGCATAGCAGAGTAGCACAGTTGGGAGGAAAACTGTGTTTTATTGGTCCGTAATTCAATCAAGATTGATTGCACCCTTGCGCATAACCACCTCATTGACCTCCAGGGAAAGCGTGTACAAAATCAAGAACATTTGTTATCATACATGCATTTGAACAAGATAAGGAGAATTGTGTTCCACTGGCGCAAGATAGCCTCTCACTATATTTACACTGAATATTCCGTATTCCCAAATAGGATTAGGCTGTCGGAGGTATCGGAGTGCAGACCATGGGGATTGGACCTTTGGTGCGACACACTGTGCTTTCATAATTTAGCGTTACGTTCCCCATAAGGAGGTGTCAAATCTAACACCACCATAAATACAGATATATAAATGTGTTATCGGGAGAACAGGACAAAGTTCTGTTATAGTGCAAGACCGACAATATTCTAAGCTTACAGTTAGGGAAATATTACCGTCAAGTGTGCTTCGTCACTTTTTGCCTCATTCCCCGGTATCACATTGCTCACACTATCAGAGTTCCCTATAAGTTCCTGACGGAAAAAGGTTCTTGGATGTAAAATGCCCTAGCTGAAAACGGAGTCATTTCAGCGAAACACACTCCGGAAAACACATAAATCCGGGAACGCACGTGTTCATCAGCTACGTACCAGCAAGGAAACTGGCTTTTCTATTACTATTCTTGTTTATTTCCAATCCTTAATTCCAAGATCGTCAAGGCTGAAATATACCCGCATGGGCATGGAATAATTCGCAGGAGTATGGTTGACTCCCATTTCTGGTTTTACAATTTGATTGCAACATTTTTCTGACGTATTTTCACATCTTTTTTCAATCATGCTTTACTTGCCCAGCATAGGACAGTGATAGTCCATAAGTCATTCTTGAAGAGGTCATTTTAAAAAACTAAGACCGTACTCCATTTTTAATTTTTCAGCGCAACTAGTGGTCCCTTCCGGTTCCTTTTGGTGGTAAATCAAAAGAGACGTGTGGAATGAGATACAGCAACGTTGCTAAGCTTAGAAAAAAAGCAGACCAAATTCTATGGTCAAGTTCCAACCATGGGTCTTTCGGTCTAATGTTTTAACCATAAAACTATCTCCAGCTCGTAAAATTGTTGAAGATCGAATCCATTGTGACTTTTATACTCTCTGAAGCTACTCCTATGCATGATTCTGAGTGCACTCACTCTTCCAGCGATATGTCCATTTAGTGATTTCTATCCCTAAATAGGTAAGCTGTTTGTTTCTCAGTAGATTAAACCTTAGGAAACAAACGGCTTGCCTGTGCAGGAATAAAATAACTAACGCTAAATAGTCTTTGTAAAAACAATTGCACAAAAACCCATGCGCAACATATCCATACGAGCGAATTCCAACAAGATATGAGTCATTAAGACGACTTTGAGGATTTTTCTAAATAGGTGCTGTTGTCAGATATCAGCACACCATTCATTCTGTCGTAGTGAGATTTCAATAGGTGGACTACAAACAGCAGGCATGTAAATAATACATTCCAAACTATCTTCAGCTGGATGAACTAATACAAACAACTTCCTAAGTCAAACGACAAGTAATTGCTAAGCCGACCAACCGCAGTTTCAATGCTTAATGTGTTATTTGAGCCTCAGATGACCATTCTGTCCCGAGTTTTCGGGTTCTTCCGATTCAACGTGAACACCATATGGGTTGAAGATTTCGTACAACGAGATTCTCGTTCACAAGAGGGTTCTTGCTGTTGAATCATAATGTTTAAAGCATTGGAACCCTCTGTAAACACAGTCCTGGTACCCGGTATGCGTGATTTATTTTCGGGAGTTGAAATGCCAACAAGTAAATCAGGCTTGGATTGGAGCAATCAGAACGTCATAGTTGTGCAATCCCTGGTTGTTTGAATCACAAGTTTATAGCTGAATTCTTGGAGAGCAAGCGTTTGTGAGTAAAACCCAGTACGACGAACCATTATTATTCGAATCTTCAGCCGAAGTACAGCATTGCAGTCCCAGCTGAATGAACCCAACTCACACACAGAATGCATGTTTGACATACGGCTGCTTGTGGCTTGTCCAAAGGAATATGCAGTTAGTCACATTTTTACGCTTAGCTTCTTCAATTCAGTAGGCAGTAACTTCAGGTCAGGTGCTGCTGATCTGCGGTGGTTTGCAACAGTTTAAACTGTCTAGTCTTAATGGCTTAATGGAAAGTAGTAGAGCAACTCCATGAACACTTTACTTGGTGTCCAATCACTTCGAATGTGTTTGTGCCTGTAAGTAAGCTCACCGGTTTATCTTTGTTAGGACGTGTTTGGTTCCTTAGTTGTATCCTTCAAATACTGACCTGATGATGTTTGCTGAACCTATAGAACGTTTGCAAACGTTCCACGGATTCCACGAAACAACTTATGAGTATTTGTCACTATATTACGCAGTTTGTACAGAACACAGTTGTCAATCAAATTTCATCGAAATTCCCCCAAATTTTTATTTACTGACATGTTAGTTGATGGTATTCAGTTTGAAGACTAATTATTCCGTTGTTCTAGTTCTCTACCGGAAAGGTATGCCGATTTTGAGGATCCGCTTCAGAGAGATTGTAGAAAAGTTCGTACTCTTGACTGGCCCGCCTTTTTCTCTTTGTTATATCTACTTTCAAGCACCCAAGTGCCGGAAAGAGGGAGAGCCATGCTCGTGGTTACCGACTGAATTCTGCTGTGAGGGAACCTTATGCACAAACAACCGCTGTACACGTTGCCAAAGGTTGCAAGAGCCGTGCATCAATTCGAACGAGTGTTGTAGAGGCGTGTGTAAACAGGAGCGATGCCAACCCTTTTCAGTATTGACTGAAAAACCAAAGTCTGACAAAGGAAAACCATCTGAAGAAAAAGCGAATTAAGCAAAAGAACCATATGATTGCTCACCAAGACTTCTGCATTATTTTAAGTTGTGTGGTTTAGCTGGGACGTTTAGAATTTTCGACGAGGACCACAGACAAATATCCATTTCATAAAATTATGGCATGCTTAGTTTTGGAGTAGCCATAAGCTATTCCGAAGGATAGTTTTGAGCAAATTGGGCACTTTATGTGATATCTGTGTAGATGGGTTTGTGGAGGAAAAATCGAACGATAATTGCCAAGTTTTTTCTACAACTCATCGTTTCGATAGTCACAGATGATCGTCAGCAGAAAGGTGGATGATATAATCATTACAGAGACAAGCTGTGAATGCCACATGCTTCAGAGGAAATCTGTTTTATCCCACGATTAGGCTGGAAACTGACAAATACTGAAAAGTGATCACTTCTGGTCATCTGTTCTCAACCAGAGATATTCCGATTTCAGTGAAACAGTAGAACATCAAGACGGGCACGTTGGTTATATTTGTCATATGTCATCCTAAAGTGACGAGGTCAAAGTTGTTTCTGATTCAGCCGCTCCTCTCTGTCACCTTACGGGCTGAACACATGCCTCGAACAAGCATCTACCTTCACCTGCTCCCAGATTTAACGCCGACCTTAACTCAGGCACTCCATCGAACGTATGTGAAATTCCCCACAAAGTCTTCTTAGTATTTCCGAGAATACAAAACAATAGAAGAGCGTTCAAAGACTAGGCAACGTCAGATAGAGTTTGGTCGCGTCACAATTCGTTAATACTGATCACACGGTCAGCCCAAGCAAGCCATTTTAAGTCATCCACAGAGTGTCTCTTGGGATGTCGCTATCGACCTGAAAGCATCGCTCGGTGCCATCCGATGCGACCAAAATAAGTGTGACGTACTATACATTATTATACATTATTTGACAGCAGCGACTGGTTTCTCTCCTTTCAAGACTCATCAAGAATGTGCTTTCAATGAGTTTCCGTTGATCTTATGTTCTACTTTAGTCCATATTGGACAGAATTCACATAATATCACAGTTTGCACACAAATCTGGCTTTACGTAGAAACTCATCTGAATCACGCTGAATCTCTCGTTTATGGTGGTCTCCTTAAACTGAGTGTGGTACACAATACTACTTCAGGTGTTTTAACGGGCAGAACATTTAAGTAGATATTAAGGTCGACGGAAATCTCGGGGACTGTGCCTGATTGACAACCCCAAAGAAAAGGCGAAATCAGTCGTGAGATGTCGAAGTATTCGTCGGCGTCTGGATAATGTATGGCAATATCATATCAACTTAAGCATGAGGTGTAAACTGGTGTGAAAAAATCTAATTACTGGGTTTTTGTCTCACATTCCGATCCCGAAAAATCCAAAATGTATAGAGAATCAGAGCGAGGATAAAGAATGGAGCCAATGGCTTTTTCTACACGAATTAACAGACGAAGATCAGAATTAGAGTAACAGTAGAAAAGAAACCAAGACTGTCCCTCAGCTTCGATGGATAGCATATAAAACGTATATCCTTCAACAACAAGAATAGAGCGCGGTCAAACCAGTCGCTTCTGAAATGAGCTTCCTATGACTGTAGTAGAGCTTTTCATCCCCAGAGTAAGTCGTCCGATATACTTATGAGCTTGCCTATATACTAGTAACTCTTCACATGCATGTAGGAACCACCTGATCTTGGGCAAAAATGTTGACTCTTCTAGTTAGAGAAAGAGGCGATTTATTTGAAACTTGCGGTTAGTAATGTTAGCGTGGCACAACTTACAGCCTCCATCTTATGTTTTCATGTTTCTACAGCCTGGCTTCCTTTAATAAAACCGTTATGCCACGTGGAAACATCAGTATCTAAACTTGGTGGTATTTTCGAAGAAGTTTGTTGACAATCGGTAGATTTATTGCTGGGCAACGTTTCACTTTTGGCACAAAAGCTTCGTCAGGCCAAGTGACTAGGTTCCGAGGTTGGTCGAGATTTAAGGCGGAAGGAAAACCAACCAGCTAAGTCAAGCTAAATTTCTGTTGGGTGTCGGCCGAGGGATTTTTGTGTTAGGATCGGTGAACAAGTGTTGGGTTGATGGGACAACCTATATGTGTTTGGGTCCAGCCCAGGGTCTAGTTATTCTGGTTCGGTTCATTTGATGGTCTCTCTTGAACGTCCTTTGAACCTTCTGTCCGTCTGTGTGGATGAGCTAGTGCTAAGAGGGGGTTGGGGTTTCCACTCCTACCCTCCAGTTCTTGCTAATGATTCTACTTTGACTGACAACCACACAATCAACTCGGCTTTTCTAAGACCGCTTACCGTAAGCTCGCCAGTTCCAGACCATCGATTTTATTCACGCTGTGACGTTTAGTGTTTTCCACCGCCTCGGCAATCAGCCGCTGTAGTGTGAATCGCAGTCCCCGTCTTGAAACTTCCACATTCTCCGGACTTATTCTATGTCCCGTATCAAAGACATGTACCGCCATGGCTGTCTTTGACCACCGTTTGGTATTCTTATGCATTCCTTGTTGGTTAGTCTATGCTTCTTTTATGCTCACCAATTCCGGTATGCAATTCCCCTACAGTTTGTCCTATGTAAAGCTTAGTGAAATCGCTGCAATTAATTTTATGCACGCAGCCTCTAGTCCTTATAACCGGCAAGGGTTCTTTCAAATGCACCAAAACTGAGCGTAGCGTTTTTTCAGTTTCCCGTTGCTTTTCTTGTAGAACACCACCAAAGAAAAGCAGGACAAACATGTGAACCGCTCAGCAGAACATGTTTCAACTTTACTGCAGATTTGTTTGATGCGTAGCTTCATATCTGAGGGTTCCAGATAGCAAGCTAAGTTGACTTACATTGATTGAGAGATCGTACACATGCATAAGGAATGAGTAACGGTAGAAATTACGGAGGGGTCAACAAATTCCACCAAGTACGTGTTTAATGATTTTCAGCAAGCGTATTGGACATAATCGTCGCTCTTTCTTTTTCATCCGAATGTGCATCTCGCACGCTATCTGATGCTTCAGGTTGGTTAAAATTCAGAATGCAGAAGTAAGCAAAAGAGTGAAATTTTCCATTTATCATCGGTTCCACCCTGTTTACTACTCATCACGCTTTTGTGAGTATTTTATTCGATTCACCCCATAAAGGTTGCCTAGTTGCAGTGTGACACTTTTAGGTCAACAAACTCCTTTGTTCTGAATGACAGTTTCAAACTTAGTGCTTATCCGGGGCATGGCATCCAATATTCCAAAATGCATTCTTCAGTGACCATCAAGGCAAAATAATTTCATCATGTTCTTGTCATTACGGGTCAAAGTTTTGCAGAGTGCAAAACTGCTTTGGTTTTGTACGTCCGAATGCTATATCATGCTATGAAACCTTGACGATATTCTATCCCCAACCATTACTTTCCACAATATCACCTGGTTATCCGATGTACACAGGACGATTATCAGGTTGACGGAGCAAACTCTACTGAGGAAGCATTACTAGTACATACTTCGGTTCTGGAAAATAAATATATTCCTCCAATTGGTTGAAAATGGTCTTCCAGTACATTTTTTGACCGTTCTCTACTTCAGAGCCCTGCAGGAATGTCGGACAAACATGTGGGTGGCTACCACATGGTCATTGCTGTTTCGGAAGCCTATGTACCAACGATGTCTGTGTCAGGTGCCAACGAGAGAATGAATTCTGCATGAATTCAAACGAATGTTGCAAGGCTGTGTGTTATGAAAACACCTGTACAGATCCCAGGGATGTTCGACGTGCCGAAATTTCATGACCATTCAGAAAATGCATATTCTGGTCTCTTACGTACCGTCAGCACTTTGATATAACGTTTTCTCATCCATCTGGCACTGACTGAGCAGTCAACGTTGGGTATTTACGTACACAAATGGTTTGAAGATGGCCTCCAAGCCTGTACGAGATAAAATTGGAACGAAGATATGTATGTGAGCACTTATAGCATAAGGGATAAAATAGACCATCAAAATCCTCCTCGAGGAAGGAGTGCATATAATGTTTCCAAGATAACCATAATGTCAGTCTGGTGCTTTATCTCCGAGTTTAAAAAGAGTGATGTCGCCCTAGAAGTTAGCGACTGAAGAGTGTAGCATTCGGAGAAGTAGAAACCAGTAGCACTACAACTGAAGTAGTATTATTCGCTACTGTAAACACTGTCAGTCTACGTACTATTGCTACTTCAAAATCACCCCATCTTATGCGAATCACTTTAATCAACGTTCAAAGCCGAACAGGAGAGCTTCCAAGGAATGACGCAGACTAAGCAACCGATGAAAACGGTCTCACTTCATCAATATCATTCTCTTTCCTATTGTAGTCATAAGCGCCAGCAGTAGCACCATCATCATCGACATCATCGCCGTCACGATACCCCACATTACTATCAGCAATGCTTCAGAAATCAGTACATCAGTGTAACAAATACCGCAGCCCAGTTTCCACAAGACAAAGAGTGAAGTACGCCCCATCGAAATCTGGAAAGCAAAACGAGGGTTATGGAATTAGTGAAACTCAGGCTATATTCCTAGAAGAAACTGTTAACACACCGTGCCCCTAATAGCAGTGAACTGAACATGGCACAGGATCATGTCCAGGATAATTCAGCTTCGTCTGAGAAGTTTAATCAAGTTAACCTCGATACAAATAGATTCACGTCATCTAGACAGCCCTTCTAGTAACTGACTGCCTGCCTCTACTTGGTTCGGTTGGGTACCATATTCTCTATGGTTTCTAGAGAGACGCAAGGAGTATCAAGAATGTCCCAAACAAGGAAGCTCGATGCTTCCATAACGCAGTTTGCTTTTGGACACCTTATTTTGTGTTGAGGTCATCAAAGATTCCTAATAAAAATCAACGCTTTCATAGGTAGACGGCAGTTAGGTTCACCTGGTTCCAACTATCGCAACCTACTGAACCCATCTCCGCTGCTCATTCAATCGAGTTAATTCCAGGTTACGTACCTAGCTCACGTACCCTTTCCTTGCAGACTTGTTGCTGTAAGCTGATGCCCGCCATGCAACTAAGGCACCGGTGATAAAATATTAACGATATTTATCGTCCTAAAGTCAGACAAATCAGGTTTTGCAAATATATAGTAAGGATGCTCGTACAGCTGCATTTTTACACATCTTCAGCAAAATTAGCTTCTGGTACACAAATGGGGCACGCTGGACAAAACTGTACGCTCCCTGAGAAAGAAAAACCTGTTCTGTTTCTCTGTCACAATAAAATCTTGACTTATCTCTCATCGTCATCATCAAAGACAGCAACATCAGTGTTGGCACTGATGCTTCACTGCCGTACAACCATAAGGTCCATCTTGTTATGAATGTATATATATAATTATGTTAAAAGCCTCACAGTGAAGAGAAAAAGAGTGGGTGAGGGAGGGGACCTAGTGCTGGCCTATGTCAAGCATAGTGAGGTGCCTACACCTCCAACCACTCAATCAGACAATCTGGAAAGAAACTTACGGCAAGAACGCCGCTGACATCGATTAGCCGCCATTTCTTATCTCCCAAAGTGACATAAGTTTGTATTGAAATACATTCGATTCAAGGGGAAAATTAGAATATCTCATCTACACTGGATTGCACGGACCGGCGCTTGTCCAATAAGAACAGTATCATCCACACATACCAAGTGCACTAATTTTTTCCTAGGTGGCATCTGGATCCCTCGATTTTTGTCTACTGGGGTAAGACAGTGACAGAAATTAATACAAAAGGAGATAGGAGATACCTCTTTTGGATTACACCTTTAATGGAAAGAATTACAGAAGGTTCGTTGTAAACCCTAACGCGGCAAAAAGTTTACAATGTTTGTTGACAAACGTCGGGGGCATTCCACTTTTTCCCCTCACACTTCGCAGTCATCGTGCCTGCGGAGTCAATCATTTCAGTGAAATGGCTGAAAACAGCTGGTTGGCAGCACACAGGGCACTCCTCAACTATCTGATACGATGTAAAAGTAAGGACGGCGCACCTCTTACCAGTGCACCAGTTTAAGTCGACGAGACACGACATCTCGAATCATGGAGTATGGGAGACAGTGATTTCCGTGTGCGCACTTGGAAGCCTTAAAAACAAAGTTTCGATTCTCACTGTGGTTATTCGCACCCATTTACGATCAGTCACTACCGATGAGGCCACTCGCAAAGGGCAGCATGACAGCCTCCAACAAGTTCATTCAGCACTCCAACATCCACTAGTGAATTACTGCCTTCCATTCATCCTGGGCATATTTCGAGTTAGCAATGAACCGAAAATATCACCTATAAAGTATTAAGTGCTAGACATGGCTCGTTACGAAATTTTCATCTTACAAAAAACCAACTAATACGGAAATGCCGGTGGCATTCAGTTGGAATTAACCCACGTCTCACATAGTAACCCACTTATACATGAACACGATACTTAAAGTACTCACAAAATTTATGGGAATCTCACAACCCTATGTTGGTTTACGTGCTCACCTGAATTCAGCCGGTAATTAGGGCCCCACAGAACCACTAGATGCAAATTTGACTTTGAAATGGGTATATGGTGCCCGCCTTAGACAACATTTTCGTGTCGATCTGTTGCAGCCATCCAGTATTTATGGTCTCCGTATGACCCTCGCAAATGTTGCAGTGTGACGCGAAGGTCTAAAGCACGTTCTGTTGTAGAGATACCATAAACTTTGAACGCCTCTAAGTGTCCAACTACAATGCTCATGATTATCAATTTAGTGCTAGCTTAATGCAGTCCTTCCGAGATGCCTACGCCTACAGACACTCATTCAAGCAATCCGGATAGAAACTGACAAGAGGAACGCCACTGGCATTCATTAGCAGCCATATCTTGCGGCGTCTCCAACTAGGCGCATTGTGGACCACTCTGTCCCCATCCTGGAAAGCGAGTCACACCGACAGCATCCATACCTTCCGTGGGCTTTTTGATACCAATCTACTAGGTCAAAAATTTGCCACCTCTCAGTTTCCGTCACCTGGAATCGGGCACGAAAAACAGCACTTATCTGGCAAAGGATGATTGGGTATGTGTATCCGAAGACTATAAGGTCCCTAGGACAACTGGTAACTAAATGAGAGCTACAAGGTCACAACGCTGTGTTATAGTTTCCTGCTGCAGAGTTATTGTGACTCCCACCCTAATTCAAGACAACAGCTGACGTACATTGTAAGGCTGGGGTAGCTGAGTAGAACATGAAAATCACTCGCCCACGTGGTGTTTGCATTGTGTAAAGCGAGAAGCTCAATTATTGAAAACAGTATCAGCATACAAGGACGGAAGCTTTATCACGTGAGATAACAGACACTACAAATGAAACTAACGGAAGTGAGGAGGACAGAGTACTTTGGGTCAAAGAGCTCTCACCCTGCATTTTTGTTGACAAACTATTCGAATTATACTTCACAGACCGTCAGGATGCATAAGGTGGGATAGAAGCTTGGAATGAGCAGATGAACTATCCGGTGTTGACCAAAGCAATCATCGATAGAACGGCACCGTAAAATAGATCGCCGGGTAAAAGTTTAGCTTCTAAACTCGATCGGGAAAACCAAGTGAGTCTCACATGTAGCAGAATAAACCACATGGCCATGAAGGCCCCCTCTGACATTCTGTTAGCTGATAGTGCTTACACAGTATATTACAAATCTATTAAGGAAATTTAGTCTGAGAAGAAGCGTCATTTTGCTTTCCGTGTTACGTTGTCAACAGCGAGGTTCTGTTATTTTAAAGTCATTTTACTCTTAGGAAATGTCCCTATTCGCGATGCGAACGACTGAGTAGTATTTGTTTAAGTCCAGGCTACCATAGCTTAAGTTTAGTTCCACATAGACTATTGAACGAGAGGAGTGCAAACCTACTGCATCCATCCCGAAAAATTTCCCCTTGATTAATTTCAACACCGTTGGCAGAATATTTTATGTGGATATCTCACCGTATAATCCTAACATCTTTAGCGAAAAATATCCTAATATGGCAAGATGTGAGCATATATGACGCGTTCTCACAAAGTGGCTTTAAGGAAGGGAATGCACCTAGCTGTTTTAAAACATCATACACAATTGTTCGTAGGATGAGATTCCTTTTTCAGCTCTAGATCTGGAAACGACGTGCTGTCCAAAGCTCGTTCATCATGCCATTTCGGATCAAGCCGTTCCTCCAGTAAGCTTGTGAGAGAAATATCGGTGACTGAGGAGTGCCGACACTTAAGTCGTTTGGGTGTCAACATCATTGCATGGATGCAACGCTCCATGTCAGTAACGTCAACAAGTACAACATAATCTGTCCAATAAAGTTTGATTCCGAACCTGAATAAAGGTGTTTCTAAATAGATTGTGATGAGCAGACAACCAACCCTGTGCTACAAAGCACAGATGTGTAACAGGGAGTAGTCGTTTACACCTGTAGAAAAACGCCACTTGTGTTATGCAAAAAACAAGCTAAACATAGGATTTTTAGACACGCCAAAGAAATGTTCCGCATGTTGTGCTGTAAAGAACTGGTCACTAGATCTCTACCGCAGCGAATGCCTGGGTTCATTGTAGGATGGTCTCGAAACAAGCGCTGTCAGAGGGCCTTTCTAATGACAACACTAATGTTGTCAATTCCTTTTATAAATTTAATAAGACGTAATATAACAGCAATGTAATGAGATTCTCCTTAATAAACCTAAGGCCTGGGCTCATCGAAATGCCATTGCATCAGGATGTCATGAACGCCCATCATATGCAGTTCGCCACGATGGGATATAAAAACATACTATGTTTACGGCATCCCCAAAATAAACGTGAAAGGGACCTACAGGGTACTAAGGGTTTTATGATGAGACTCTGAGCATTTCAAGAAAGTCTGAACTTTTCCACCCAATGCATCATCCTTCGTTCGTCCCGTGAAGATAATGTAAGAAGAAGCCCTGATTTGTGACCAAAATTTCAAAGAACTTTATATTTAGGCCGAATTTAGGCCAGATTAAACCACTGTGGCGTGATCATCTTAGTAATTTTGTTCCATTGCAGAGAGTCGGCATTTTTATTTGAATGACATATGACTTCCTCTCGGGCGTTTGGTCGATTTCAGTCGCAATGGTTGTCAACGGGTCCAGTTCCTCTTTGTCCTTCTATTTCTATGAAAAGCTGGCGGAAAGCTCAGAAGGGCTTTCGAATACCTTTGTGCAGACTGGCAGCTTCCCCGCTATGTACGTCCTCGCCAACAGTTCCCATAAAACCACGTAAAATTGGAATAACGCTCTAGTTTTGACAGATTATGTAAGAAATTACTGATCAACAGTAAGACCTACAATGGGGTATATATATATATATATATATATATATATATAT
>NW_008751770.1:504979-519045 GCF_000715545.1 Opisthorchis viverrini | reverse complement strand
CCACTATATATATATATATATATATATATATATATATATATATATCCAATCACTCAGTTCACTGGTTCGCATAAACAGGATTATATTTCGCAGCAACAGCTCTTTGATCCTGGATGACTTACGTCACACATATATTACTGATTCAAAACCTTAAAAGTCACTTTTATTCATTCCATTTCGAGCACAGCTAAACTGAGATTGCTAGATATAGTGGAGATGTGGTAAGAAATACGGATATCCGTCAACCATCTGTTGGAAACTCCGGTCGATGGTCTTTCAACCGTCACCAGGTTGTATAACTATAAAAGTAAGCCTCTAATCTTTCTTAATTTGGTCGCTGTTTACCAGCATCCGCCCATCTCACAGACCACACAAGCTTATCTTGGTGGCCATCGCAGGCGAATAACAATGATTGTTCCCCACTGTTTGCCGCAATGGTCTGCCACTAGGCCAGGAGACTACAAAAAGGCTCACATGGATCGTCAGTAGTCTTCTTTATATTTAGTTCCTCATATGGCATAAACAGAGATGGCCAAGGAAAGCTTTTCCCTCATGCGTGCTAGTGGGACCGAAAGTATGTTTGTCACTGATGGACTTCGAAGCACAAGAAAACTTACATATGGCCATCGCAGGCAAATAACAATGATTGCTCCCCACTGTTTCCCGCAATGCTCTGCCCCTAGGCCAGGAGACTACCAAAAGGCTCACATGGACTTCGAAGCACAAGAAAACTTACATGGGTGTGTATGCGCTAATGTTGCCAAACGGGAAAGGTGCTTTTTGGTCTGCACACCGAAAGTGGGCTGTCATCTCAAGGTCGATGCAGTCAAACAACACAACAGCAAATCCGAGAAGAAAAATTATAAAGGCAAAGCCGACAAGTTCTGCGCAGAATAAGTGATAAACAAACTTGAATATATCATTGTTTGGACAGTTTAGTTGTCAATGTTTAATCAGATGCTGAAAAAGGAACCCAAGAGGGTCTTCAGGATTTTGTAGGAAATTCGGTGCAAGGCTATCAGTGCCATAAACAAGAACAATTATAAAGGCAAAGCCGACAAGTTATGCGCAGAATAAGTAATAAGCAAACTTGAATATATCATTGTCTGCACGGTTTAGTTGTCAATGTTTAATCAGAGGCCGAAAAAGGAACCCAAGGGAGTCTTCAGGATTTTGTAGGAAATTCGATGCAAGGCTATCAGTGCCATAAACAAGAACAATAAGCCCGACTGCAACCTTCAGACTGTATTTATAAGGGAACATATCAGATACATGTCGGTGGAATACATAAGCATTAAGTTAATTCACACATTATGAATCTTTGAAAAATCATAAAATGTGAGCACAAACAGTTTATACGATGAAAACAAAAGGAACTTCTCGTAACTCCAAAAATGAGTAGAGGCGTCGGAATCAACTACGGCCGCTACGCTGAATAGGATACAGTCAAGGCAGTGATGACTTATCTCAATCCCCAGTCACTTTCCAGCCTGACCTAAGAAAGGTTATAGTGGGGAAGAGAGGTACCGTATTTTAGAATGCTTATTTTAATGAAAGCTCACCGTGTGCGGATTCCGAGTAAGTTTAATGTAGTTGGCGGTAAAAAAACTGCAGTCATCAGTACGGAAGTAGCGAGTGTTTTTATCATCAGGTTGTCAATAATATAATTAAAAAACGTTACCCACTTATAAAATGTATCCGGTGTAAGATTCCCAGTCAAGCTAAACTGCGAGGTGTTAGGTGACCTGACGTAAAAGAAATGTACGCCAGAACGATTAAATAGTCATGCAGTGTGGCGAAAAAGACTCGTTTTGCAACTGATTGTCTGGCTAACACTACAGTTCACACTCCGAGTACGCAGCATTACCTTTTTCACTGCTAACTGACGTTCCTGTTAGGGACTACTTGCCTAACTTCAACATCGCAATATTCAGCTCCATCTACCCACCACCTGTTTCACGTGGAGCATTTGGCACTGTAATTTGGATGTACAATTCAACGTTAACTCAGAACCCTACCGACAAACTGATAGATGATCTACAATATGTATTTCCGTTCAAACCTCTAGTAAATATATTAATCAAAAAAATTGAAAGACTAACTGCGTTAAGCTTCTGCTAGTAACATTGATTTCCTTGCAGAATACCAAAGACGTGTTCGGGGTAACTGGCAAGGATGCTTATATATGGTTTGTATCGTGAAGCACACCTCTCCATGAGTTTCATACACTTCCATGGCGGATTTCATCCCTTTTTCGCGCATTCTAGGCATAACGGAATAGGTGGTTACACGAATGTGCGAAATTTTATGCTAGCCGAACGGAAACGTCACCAGGTGAGTAGAAGATAATCTCCCACAATGCAACAATAATATTAGGGAGAATGAGAAACCGATCAGTTTTTAGAGGACGACTTTACTGCCACACCCGACCGAACGATGAATAGTGCTGTCTGGAAGATGTTGCGTTACATTATCAGTGCACTGGCACTGTGAACTCGACCGGTGTTTAAACGTTTGCAGTCCAACTGGCAAGCTCGGTCAGCAGACAAACAACCAAGCAGCGCACCCGAGCTACCCACATTCCGCAACATCGTCAATTTCGTCATAATCAAACCCGAACAATTTTCTGCGCCAAGTATTGTTTGAATCTGGTTTAGTTCAAAGCTTGACGCGGTCTAGAAGATAGGCCTCAGTTGATGAACTAATTAACGATTGTTTATCCTTTCAGTTACAGCAAACTGCGTCGTTTGAGTAGAGAGATGTTTATTCGAAGCGGTCGGGCCGCAATGTCTGGCCTGACTAGGGCCTCGTAGCATAAAGACCATCGCAAGTGCAATCGCCACTCCATTGAAGACCACCTAGGATATCATCCAGTGTTCTATCCGGGCCTGTTGGAAAACGTATACCAGCTGCAAGAGAACCGAGCACCACCGAAGTATGAAAGTTGTTCTCGCCTTTTTTAAAAACACGTTCCACCACCCCACACGATTCTACCACGGACCGCTTAACTGAGATATTTAAACAAGTACCTAACACCAATTGCCTTGAGCTAGTCATCCGGATAGCCATTGAATCTACCCTGAGGTTGTTCGCCGTCTATCGTATTACCTATTTAGAATGTCACGACATTTAGATGTTTATCATATGGGATGGTACTAATCAGGAGAGATTAACCAAAATACTCGACCATCAGTTTGTGTTCACCTTATCCTTATAAACTCACTCAGTCTGCCGCCGATGTAAGTGGGAGACCTTTTGTTTCAATTCTTACCTTTATACCTCGTCTAACTTGCCAACACCAACCAGAGACGAACCAAACGGTGCACTTACGTGGCTGTTTCAGGCGGAGTTAGGATAACCATCAATTGCCACACAAAATGTATCGACCAACGGAACTCCATTCATTACTTGTGTTTTTTCACTTATCATTTGTTCCAAACAACCAAAATGGGCTTCTTCTCATGCACAACTTCCATACAAAAACGATGATCCTGGCTTGAACATGTGCGATCAGTCGATGTCCTTGCGAGTATGAAATTGACTACGTTAAACAGCTGCTTGGACAATCACCGTGAACTTCGATACCTTGCGAAAATTGTAGGATAACAAACAGATTTGGTTTCAGAAAAAATCAATTATCTTAATGTGGGTTTGTTTAATTTGAAGAGATCCTGTGTGACGAACAGTAGGATGGGAGATTGGTCGCGCACGAAATTGCGGTAGGCTAACCTAAACAAACGAATTAAGTTTACATACACTGCAATCCCGGAGCATATGACTGTACAACCTTGATTCCACTAGCGCATTGTTGGATACACCAATATGTTACAGTCTAAGACTTACTCGTAGTTGATTTTAGGTATGACTATTGTTCAAGCGAACTGTTAGTTTATTTGGACAATCAAAGACCACTGATAGATAATTTTCAATCCTCGCAAAAGACCCGATAACAACCACTCTTCGACAAAGAGGACCCCTGGTTGTTGGGAAAACCCGATAGTTTCCCTAATGAAATTAGTTGTGAAACCGATGGCATTTTCACTATTGCACAGTAAACCACAAGACCCAAACCATTCCATTCCCTCCAAACCCGGTTTGGTGACGACCTGTCCAGCAAAATGTTTGGAATTCAACTGAGGTTTTACGCTAAATGTGTGACTGGATCTTGAAAAGGTCGGTCACAGCAGTGCTTTCGTACGATCCAGCATTCACCTGACGAGTTCCAACAAGATCGGAAACGACACGTGACCGAGGATTTTATTGTATTGCATTTTCGACCATATTCTTACTGGTACCGCACTTTATTCTTGCAAAGACCACTAAGGCAGCGCAGATGGCGTAATCTCGGATCGCGTGTCTCCAAACATTTTACCGCCATTTCGTGCACAAATGCTTGCCGTTCTATGGAAAATTTCCAACTCAGATCCTCATCACATTCCTCTTACGCTGTTGTGAAGCCCCTAAACACGGCATTTGTCATTGTGACAGGGTAATTATAACGCTTAATGCTGCTAGATATTTAATACTGATAAGCCACTGAAATATCGGTGGAATTATCGGTCGAACGTGAGAGCGACAACCTCGTCAGATGGTCTCTTTCGGAAGCAACTGAAGATCGTCGTAGCACAGGAAAAGTGCTTAAATCGGTCTTCATTTTCTGGCGGACGCTACAGAGAAGCGACGTCCAACTAAACATATCGTCGTTTCATAGGTTTACTTTTTATCGTCTTCCCGATGTTAGGTGAGGTGGATCCGGAAGCAGAGTATCTGATACTGATCACCCTTGGCGGCAGATTTTGTAGGCCCGCATAGTGATGGACGGAGAATATGATCGATTGGGTTGGATGTCCGTTCACAGTATGCTCAACACACAGGTTATCTATTTGAGCGTTCAGATGACGAAAATGCATCGACTGTGTCGTTACAACAAAGCTACTAGGGTCGAATTACCCGGGACTATTCCTCTTCTATTTTCGGCTCAACTCTATCCCACTTTTACGAGAAGATCTAATCTGGCTGCTTTAGTTAAAACCCATCTTTGGCATTAAAACCACCAGATAATTTGTGGTACAATCTTCTGTGAAATGGTGATTCAGTCTAAATGGATAGTACGTTGTATAGTTAAAGCCGCTTCAGGTGTAAGATTAATGCCATACACTTGACTAAGAGATCGAGTAATACCACACACTAAAGTCAAATTAGTAAATTTACTTGTGGGCTATCACATGCAGCAGAGGCAGGCCACGTACAATTTACTGGGTGTATCGAAACCGTGATGGAGAATACAAAACTCGCAAACAACCCTGGAGGCGTACAGTGTGGAGGAACAACTGACGAGGAGGAATCAGACAAAACATGCGATCAACACGTACCATTAGGGTGCACTCGGATACATAGGTAACCTGAAAAGGACGTCTATTAGGAAAATGTGTGAATACGGATTGGACAAAAAACGTTATCTGCCCATAGTCGACAGTAGAATGGACTTTAAAAATGAAACAAGAAAAAAAACAAATCCGATACGTAATTTGAAAATCAATAGTACTGGCATGCAATATCAAAGATGAAAAAGCAACCCAAGAAGGTACATATTCATGAACCAAAGTTACCCTTAGTTGTAGGGCAAAGTTTTCTACGAAGAAATAGGGAGAAAGTGGTGCGCTCTCATCGGCGCGGGATGGATGAGGGTGGTGAGGGTGATTGCACAGTGGGTGAAGTTTAATGCATTTGGTTGAGAAATGCATAATCGAAAGCACATTGGACGAGATGAGGTTGAGCGGAGAAAACCAGGAGGAACGCGTGAAGGGTGTGGATCAGATTTATGGGACAATTTAATCGAAATGCGTTAAGGTTTCTATATCAAGAGCCACGAGATATATAGATGGCTGATGTGATATTAGGCGCTTGCAAATGCTCATTGACGAATAAACAGGGTACAGCCGGAGAGAGGAACACGTCCAACAATCACAGTTAGCGAGCATAAGAACCGTCATAGGGTTGTAGGTGGCTAAGGTATGAAAGACGCGAAGCTCCAAGGATAAGTATATCAGTCTGATTTGGGATGGTTGGACGGATTCTCGGGAGGAGTGGCAGGCACCGTGGATGCAGTAGACCAACCAACATAAGCCGGTTGCTCATCATTTATAAGTGCCTGTATTTCTTCCTGAACGTCTAGATGCGAAATTAGGAGACGGACAAACAAAGTCTGTGGCCGAATATTCTCCAGCAATTCTTTTGGGTCCGTACTGCTAGATCGCATCAAGTTTGGTGCAATCACTGTTGCCAGGTTTCGCGGATCCATGAGAGATATGGAGGCATTCTCCGGTTTAGCCAAACGCTGGGAGGAGGGGAGTTAAAGGCATCAAGGCAGACACCACATCAAGAAACCGTATGTCCCAAACCAAACTGACAAAGTGAAATTACTCAGAATGGTCCGTATCGACAAAGGAGATGAGGGGACACAGTAAGGCAAATAACGCTGTGCTAACTGAAAAGTTTTTTTCCAATCATTTCGAGTAGGACCAGTTTTTCACATACCTCGAATTCATTTGCTGTTCATTCACCGTACAGTTTAAGTAGATTAGTTAATGCAACGTCCCAGGGGCAGTATTTGATAAAAAATAGAATACTGGCAGCCCAGGTTGCGAAGTGGATGGTCGAATTGTTCTCTGAACTCAGAAACTTGGATGCAAACGTTCCGTCAGCAATGAAGCTGACACTATCTGCAGGTAGTAGTGCATCACATTCAGCAGTTACGTCAGCATTGCAACGCACTGCTACACAGACAAGAACCCACTATGCCACATCGACTTTGAAACACGTAAAAAGACTCAGACATTGCCATTTGACCATAGCATAGTGGAAGTCAGAACTTTCAGACGAACTCACAGGCACCCAATACCAACGTAACAAGAGGCTGAACAAACCACTACCTTCAAATACCCGTAGGGGATGCCAAGGTAAATGAAAGCCACCACGAAGTGCATTGACAGAGAAATTCGTGTACTCCAGGGTGCAACAAGCGACACACTGAAGAGAGTTATTGCCATTTCCAACGATACAGAAAAATGTTTAACTTTGATACTGCATGTCAGCTACTCTACTTCTGTTTACTAGGAAGGGTGTGCTGCTCTCAGTGCAGTTAAAGCAGTTCAGTTAGTCATATGACTGCTCCATCGCACTTACGAAAAGTGGATGGCTTGACCGAATTCAAAACGGACAGATACCAACAGACAATTCACTCCGACCGTACACATGTATAATGCATTAGGAGATACGAGAGAGACGAAGCTGGATAGTGACTGTCGAGGACAGGCTCACTGGGAGAACATGCGCAAATTTCATAATCTCAAGAGTTCACCTTCACGGTAACCAAATACATCTCACATCTGGCCAACCATAAAAGACTGTTCTGAAACAACAGGATGTCCGAGCAGAGTTCTGGACCTGACGTAAACGGATAAACAATGGCAGCACAAAAGCCTAAGATAAACATTAAATTACTGAGCGAAACAGATCACAATCAGATTCCACCTGTCATTAAATATCAGTGTCTCTTGGGTTGGAAACGTGCCCGGCTCACCACCACCGAATTGCACACTATGGACTGAAAACAAAGTGAAGCAACACAACTGCATAACCGCAGACAGTAACGGCAACTGACTGCGTCGCTACGGTTATGTCTACGCACCAAGCAGACTTCAAGTCCGATCCATAGTGTGCATTTCTAGCCACGAAACTGAAGCATACATACAGCTGGAGGGCGAGGACCTGAAAATGGAATGACATGATGGGATAAGACGATGGTTTGTCTACCAACGCAAAACGAGTCAATAGGAGGGCATCGATCCATGGGCACGCTGTACGGTCGTGTGACCGTATGCAGCGAAGTTACCCGTAGTTAAACGACAGCACACGCTACTGTGCAGAAAAATTAAAGAGGCTGCAACCGAAATCCGACTAGCTCGCAGTTATCTAACACTTCAGTCCAACTCCAAGTGGTGCTTTATACATCTTGAGGCAAACTTTCAGTATAGACGGGTACAGCACAACCCGATACGAGCACTATCCACCAATTTCAAAACAAAACAAGAGTCACTAGATGTCCAAAACACGAACAACTGTCCGCTCAGAATACCTCATGAGATAAAGACACCATTGTGATAAAGTTTCGCTTACTTGAAGCAATAAAAGCAAGTAGAGTAGACAACGTCGTTCCAGCAACGGGATTTTGCGAATCAAACGACAACAATTTTGAACTGGATTCGGGTCGGCGGAGTTGGTCAATTGTGCTTCACTTGAGGAGTGTGATTCATAAAGCTCAGCCTCCGCCGCAGCTTTCAGGCACAATGGTTGCAAGGTGGGTGGCACAAGCGGTTCTGCCAACTCGCGTAACCAGAGCTTTAACAGACCAGCTGCTAAGTGTGCATCCACTTGATGAGCACTGAACCCTAGAGGGCTTTGCTTTGCCATTGTGAGTAAGCTACGGGGCCAGTGAGCTGTGGGTGTGAGTAGAATGTACTCAGAGGGTGGAGAGCTCAAAGGGAGAGGAACCACAGGCCACTTATATTCGCCAGTCAGAGTGCTCGCGTTCTCTATGCTAGGGTTCGGGGATGAGTTGACCGAATCGCTGGAGTCTTGAAACGGCATTTGTGATTCTGAGTGTGAGAAGGACGCTGACCAACTGACTGGGGGTGGGCGGAGTATCACAAATCGATCTGAGGAAGTCGGATCAGTTGCGTTTTGGGGTGCACCATCCACATTCGCATTGTACGTCACACGGAAAATTTCAAAAAGCTTTTCAAGCTGACATCGGAGCTCCGTTATCACATCCAGATCGGGAGAGAGACTGAATAAGATTAAATAGAAAGGTTTGACTCACGATCGAAAAACCACTAAAGTAGATCCACGAACAAATTGCTCTAGTCCTTACTGGCAGATGAGTGCATCAGAATTGGAAACTGAGTGAACGCTTATTAGCCGGTGGGTTACACAGAGTGCAAAATTACGGTATTTTGGAATGTTGCAATTAGGATAGGAAATGCTTCAGAGGGCTCTGTATTAGAAAAGCAAATGATCTGACCGCCCAAAGCTTGAAGAAGCTTCTCTCACCTCAGAACACTTTACTGAGGTGTTGGCAAGATGATTCTTAGGCAGCTGGTTGCATCCAAGACATGGGTAAGCCAAGGTGTTGAACTCATCAGATTAGCACACAGTATATACGCCCAGCAGCCAAGACCATGCATGGATTCATCGAATGAAAATTTTTGACAGATCAGCCCATTCTTTCGCATCGCATGCAACTGTTGTCCCATAGACTGGATGCAAGAGTACCTACCACATCACTATGTTACAAGAGCATTGGAAGCTTACTCGCGATACGATACACTATGGCTGAGAAAAACAGCGGAAAAAAGCTGTTCACGGATGCAGAAAATTGGAGGAAAGGGAAGAGAACAATCAGCTACCTAAACGGACTTTCGATGTGACAGAGTATGCAGATTCATTCCCATAATCTCATGCTCGAACAGTACCACCCAAGTCGCTTTCGAAAAGAAGATACCTTCAAAGGCCGAAATTTTGAAGTTTAATGGCTATTAACAAGATGCATGAAACTCAAAGAAAAAATTGCAGCATTTAGTTTCAATTTCGTTTCTCGGGAGAACAAGGGTTCCTACTTCAAAAAGAAGTAATGCTATAACCAAATAACCACTGGGCAGTCTGTAATAAAACAACAATGCAGGCGGAAACAGCAAGATAAAGACAAACTACAGACAACAAACTGGTTTGTTATGAGGGGGATATTGTACCAGGAGAAAAGTGGGTGCCTCTAGATCTCACAGAGAACAGTAGGACCGTGGGAGTCGGCTCTTGGAGGATAAGGTCGTATTTCACTTAAGAGGCGGCGACACGCAAGTAAAGCGTTCGCAATTTAAAAGCATATTTGTGAACTGGATCTAAATAGGCTGTATCATGGATGATATAATGGCCTGGTGAATTGGCTCTAAATCATACGTTACTGGCAAAGTATTGCAAGGGCCACCATGCCACGCATCCAAGAAGACCTACAGAGGCTGTGAAAGTCGCTTGGTTGCAGACAGAAAAATTCACCGAAAAGGCGAAACGAGAAAGCGAGACGTGACCGAATTTGCCCGTCAGAATACTAGCAGTGTAATTGGCGGAGATTGTACGCAATCCGCTAGGAGATACAAGACACAACAATTCGTCGTTTGAGAGAAGTTTGGTAAACATATAGGTGGATTTATTGCTAAGCAACGTTTCGCTTTCGAAACAAATGCTTCGTCAAGCCAAGTGAATAAATTACCATGCTGATTGAGTCTTGAAGCAGTCAGAGAATCAGTGGGAGAGTTCATACGACTAGCCGACTTGATCAGTGCTGCGTGTCAGTCTGATGTTCCTGTTCCTTGGTTGGTGCGGATGACTAACACTGGTTACCAGATGTCTCAATTGGTCCCAAACATTTTCCAATTGAATTGAAAAGTCTTTCTGACTGTAGACTTAAAATTCCGCGACAACCAGCATGAATCACCCGCCAGTTGGCCACTGCGCATGACCGCATCGTAATCAAGCACCGGTGTGGATTACGACCATCACCCATAGGGTGACACTGAACTACTGAACAAACGAACTTCAGTATTTCATAATAGAATCCAGCTGTGAAACACACAAGCACACTGAATGAACAACGTGTGAAGAACAGTGGACGTGGAAAGCAGCAGCAACAGCAATATGCACCCTGCAGTGCATGAGTCATCGCAGACCAGGAAGAACTGATTGATTAGTCATCACGTGGATTATTAGAAAACGGTTGTCAATCGCAACACACCAGAAGCAAAGCCGAAAACCAAAAAAAGAAATAGTCGAAGGAAACAATATCAGTCCCAAGGTTGATACCGATGTAAATAGATTGCTCACGTGGGACGAGCTAGAGGCTTACGGCTCATAAGCAGACCCTGAGAAGCTGCGGCTCTGTTTTCGGGGGTTAAGCTTCCTAGCTCGGTCAGTCAGACATTCACGTTCAAAATCAGAAAAGAATTACACGTCTATTGACAGAGGGTAGAAAACATATGAGGCGAGGTCTCATTTTAGGAAACACCTATGCTCTTCTGCAGCATCCTGCGGAAGCCAATGCCAAGCCGATTGCCTGAGTGAAACTAATCGGAGACCGCATGCACGTTTTAGCAGTTGACGATAGGACAGCCTTGCTTGTGATTTGGTACCCAAATCTAATACTGTTTCCGGACTCCGATTCCAAAGCAGCAGGCAAATCGGTTTAAGAGCAAGTAATTCCCTGCAGTCGTTTTCCATGTCTCTAGCACTCAAATATAATGATGAACCGAAAAGAAATCTGTGCGCCAGCCTGAACTGCAAACGATGAATAAAAACGGCAGTCAGGCGACTAGATACTGTAATTTAGAAAAACTATCTCACAACCAAAAAACGAAACACTCATCCAGTTACTGCTTACCAAACGTCACCCATCGATAAAGCCACCTAATAATAAAGCCTTCTCTTTCAACGAGTTGTGCACTTCCAAATCGTTGGTTTCATTAGTTGCTCGGAGGAATTGTATGTTAACGGGTTCGAACAGTGTACTCGAATCAATCACCGACTACAGTTGGGTAAGCCACCGACCGGTACAGTGAGTATCAACGGAATTCGAATCACCGCCTCGTTTGTGGTAATAATCTGCCAGTATTCAGTCGGTTTTCATACTATACAACCTTCCAGTGGTATGCTGTTCGACCCCGGACCGTTTGCGTGAGTTAGACGACGGTGAACTAACGCCACCCGACTGAGTATGCAGTGCAGTGAACCTGAGGGTTCAGATCAGCCCATATGCAAGATATCGAGCTGTTTTAAAAATAACCAGTGTCCTGATGACCAAATGGGCCCCTGGAATATACGATCTAGACGAATCAAGCACTTTATAACCCTTTAATTAAAAGGAAAATGCTACACACAACCTGTTCCTTGAGTCGAAGCTATATTTTACTGGAAGAAGTAAACAGGTCTTTGTTGTTCACGTGAAGTCAAGCAAATCCACAATGGGTAGCGGAAAAGCCACAGTAAGTAGGCTGATCAAATCCATTCGATTTATTATATGAATAAGCAAGGGTGAGTTCACTATCCCCCCCATCCGAACAATGACACGTTCCAAATATGCGCTGCCGGTTCCTTGTAGTTTCGGTTAGATACTTATCGCAATACTCCCGCTTAAATACCAATCAAAAGGTGCTTCATTTTCGGGGTATATGCTCCTTACGAGACTTGTCTGTTGTGTGCCGGTTCCATCGATTTTCTAGGCGAGTTACATTAAATCCCTCTGCAAGTATTGCCTACTGAACAATATAGCTCCCTCTTCAGTTAACAAACGGAGTTGTGCCGCGGAACGACCCTGCATAATTTTCAACCCCCCCCCCTGGGAACCTCAAAACTTTTAATAAAAACGGAAACATGTTCAAAAACGGAAAAGGAACTTTTAGACCGAAAGAGGACGTAACTGTAATTGGCCCCGATGAGAAAACACGCGCGCACCAAACGGGGTGATAGCGCTGTGTCTATAACGAAGGATAGATTTTATCGACATAACCCCGCACTTAGATACTGATCTGTCTGACATTTTCGTTTCAGAACTGACATGAAAGGTATAGCGAAACTAGACTGTTGTGATGAGAGTAACTGTACCGAACGACCAAGTTGTGATCGTTCAGAAGGCACAGATTATAAAATCAACGTGATCATGTGGGATCCAACCGACGCGCGGAAAGGTAATTCAAGGTAATCTGTCTGAACGTAAATATCGATGTCTATTTGATCTCTAGCCACAACGTGGACCGAGAATGAACGACCATGAAAGCCTACGAGCACGCCGCATACGCAGAGAACAGCGAGAAATCAATGCCACACGATAATAAGTAACCATCAACGAACCGGGACCATCAAGAATTGTTTTGCCAAAACTCCGGGATACGCAACGCGTAGCCAACAGAATCACTCAGGGATAAAACGGACAGTAAACAAACGGTTAGTTGGAACACGGAAAGGAACGCGGTAGTGACCGTCGCACTTTTCCAACGTGCGTTGGTAGAGTGCCACGCTAATGCGTGTGTCTCATGTAAGAGAAGTTCGAATTTCAACCGAGAAGACTCGCTGCCGATGAGCCCTAATAAGAACATAATCTGATTCCCTTGGTCCCGGTTTAGTGTAGCCTAACCGAGACAACAAAACGGCTCCTCAAACACAAGTAATGTACATACAGATTATAAAAAGTCACGCAACATTCATCAGGAAACTAACTCCAACTAAGGAAGGACCAGATATTGAACAATTTAGTTACTATTTTGGATATCGCCACATACACATCGGATGTCAGCCATACTCAAAAGCGGATGAGTGCTGTACAGGTGTTGCATCCCTGTTCACGAACATGAGAAAACTCAATAGAACCCTGAAGAAATGATCGCTGCGGTTCCAAACTGACATTCACCATCTTTAGGTAGGAGAACGTTATCCACAGCAAGTGAATTATGAGGGTAACGCAGAAGCCCACAGGGCGAAATTTATCACGCGTTTTCCTATTCAATCACAACGCTTGGTAATATGTAAGCAACAAAAAACAAAATAGTACAAGATCAAACAGACGACTGGGAACTGTGGGAGACATACACAGACAATTGCATGTAAACTTACCGGAAAATTCCCTCTGTCCGAGATCCACCCAATCGAAGTAATTCCTCCGTAAGGAAAATCTGGATCCATGGTAGTTTGAGGTGCGGAAATCGGTAGGCTTGAATACGCATAATCTCATCCAAAGAGCTTCCAAATATACAAGGCTTCAAGATAAAATCCTATATAGGAAAGATCGAGCGCATTGATCGCTTTATGTCAAATTGCACTGTAAGGACGCAAACTTGCTAGTTGTACATGAGCATCCGACCCTAATACATATGACGTGGAAGTCCCAGGACAAAGCCGCGAATATGGGATAAACACCAGCAAATCAGTTTTTTAAAGCCAACAAGAGGAAATGCAAGCCCAGCCCA
>NW_008751770.1:472900-504899 GCF_000715545.1 Opisthorchis viverrini | reverse complement strand
TGGTCATTGCACACTATTCCAGAATTGTTGCCTTACGAACACCTAGGTTCATCAACGTAACTCCGACGACCAAGACTATGTATACTATTATATATATATATATATATATAATAGTATACATAGTCTTGGTCGTCGGAGTTACGTTGATGAACCTAGGTGTTCGTAAGGCAACAATTCTGGAATAGTGTGCAATGACCAGTAAGGGAAGAACTGGCATCCAAGTCAAATGTATTCAAAGTACAGTGGAGTATGCGGAAACAAAACAACCGGCGGATACGATAACATCCGGGCTGATACGGCGGTTAGCATAGTTCCTAGGCTAACGATACACGCAATGTGGAGAAGTACCAGTCAGTCATATCAAAGAAGACTAAAGTGTGCTTAAACGGGCGAGGAAGTATCCGGGCACCCAGCTGAATGGCAAAAGCCTGGTTAATGAAGTCTACGAGGGGACCAAGTTGATCCATGGAGTATCCTGGGTGCGCGTTTGAAGCAATTTGAAATTAGGACGGTATTGCCAATGAACAAAGTAAAATACACTTAGCCGGGCGAACGCATGGTCCCAATTCAAATAAAATGGTAGTCAGATTGGTCCACATTATCAAAAACAGCACTGCGCAGTAAGGCGTGACAAAATACAAAGGACTGACTGGTTACACTAGCTGATACGTACTAGCTCAGGCTAGTGATGCAAGAATGACTCTCTTAGCGAAAACACCTTATAATTACTACAAGTAATGACGTAAAATACGACCGCAATTCAAAGTGGTGGTTTGGACTCCCAGCTAGACATCCGAACATTGTTCCGTCACCTGAAACTTCATTACTGAGCCAAAACCCTTGTCACGAAAACAATCTGCACAACACACATTAACACTGTGTTCGTACGAGTAGACAAACAGTTGTTCGGACGGATAAAGTGTGTACGACCTGACGCCACGATCAATCCGTATACGCAAGCGCTTGAAACCGGAAGCACATCACATTATATGTGAACTGCTAAGAAATACCCGCAAAAATAAGTTGGCATGCCCAACCACACAATCGTGCTAGACGGCACTGTGGTTCGGTGAGTCCCCATGTGAACGTGTAATACTTAGGGAGAAAAATGAAATTCATGGTATCCAGACATCCATGATGTATTAAAAACTATTTGTGCGCGGCAAACTAGTTAAGTGAAGACTAAATCAGTCAAAAGGTAAATGGCTCACTTTTACATGGCAGATTTCATCGATTGAGGGTGGTTCTGGAAACTTGCGTGACCCAACATTTAGAGATCGCAGAAACCATCGCGGTGCAACTCGCGCAAAGTGTGCTGCGCTTGGTCTCTCAAAAGTCCCCATTGGCAAATCTAATGGATATGGAATGCACGATGTCGTAATGGGATGGTCACTCGAGAAGTCGTGTACTTTTGTCGACTCATTAATTCCGCCTTGTCCTCTTAGTACTTTCCACGTGTTTTGCTTATCAGGGCTACCGTTGGTTGTCAGTCCGGAAAAATCAGACATGAGTGGAGTGAGTCCGGAAGCAATGGCAGCGGCAGTTTCAAGACTAGACTCCATCCGTGACTGCACTGAAGAGAACACAGTAGTCAGTGCAGCTTCAGCGCGCGCAGATAAATAGTTTTTCAGTGGATCCCGAAACTGATTATTTGGTGGGAAGTAATACAGACAAACGCACAGTAAAGCCCATCCATCAGTCAGGCTCTTTCTGAAATCGAGAGACAAAAACAACGTGGCGTTAGAACGTAAAACACGCACAAGATAATCCGGAAGTAGAACGAAAATACACTTCGTGTAACAAAGCGGTGATCAGGGCCCATGTAAACATCAGCCTAAAAAAGCCAACCATAATTCGATGGTTTCAGTGCGTAGAACTGTGTCAACCTTTTACCACGCTCGCATTCATTTTTTTAAATGAACTGATGTGAATTGTAAAACCAGAACCTATCGGCTTAATAAACAGAGGCTAAAAAGAGATAAGAGGTTTAAGCGGTATCACTGCTGTGGTCATTAACTCGGGGTGAAAAGCAGACAGGCTGGGTAAAGAGGCTGGTGTCAGAAAATAACTCAATCTCTATCAGGGAGAGAAACTGGAGTTGTTCATTGCTTTGGACTTTGAATACACCAGGAATGTAAAGCTATACAGTGGGATCGGGCTGAAGTTGCTGTTTGCAGTTAACTTTCAACAAAAACAAAAAAGGATGCATCATCATCTAGAAGTTCAAAAACATAGCACTGAAGCCAAAATAATTGCGATTCGGTAGGACATAAGTTCAGAGGAAACACATAAGGGTATGTATGACCACGCACATTTCAACTGTGAATCGAAAACAGTGGAAGAGTAAAGAGTGGTGAGATTGTAAGCTGGTAATTCACCAGATCTAAAGTTTTTGTCTTACTGAGGAGCAATACAGACGAGTAAGGCAAGAAATCATGAGCGATTATGATAGTTCAATCCATGCATGAGGTACCGTGTGCCGTTGGAATCGCAGGCGATAGCAGAATGTGGTATCCCTGTGAGCTTTATGATAAGAAGCATATGTTGGGTGATAGTACCTTCCGGAGAAGCTGCCAAGCACTTGTGAGAAGAATATGCATTGGAGCATAAAAGGCAGAACAATCACACGGGTTAGTCTTTGAAATGGCACCTGATTAGGAGGATCATGGACGCTAAAGTCCTTACACTACTTGAATATCATGTTACCCAAATCCCTATAACTCAGCGTCGCTTTGAGGGGCCAGATGAATTAAATGATGCTAAAGATATCTGACTTTGGCATTCGGTCGACCAGAAGTGAAAAATACATGGGATAGGTAAATGAAAAATGCGGGACAAGTTTACAAGACGGGAGAGCGAAGAATGTGACAGCTTGAGACAATATTTGAAAAAGAGTTCGAAAAACGCACGTTCTAAGCAAGTTGCAAAGTCAAACCAAGTGACTCACATATCCGGGTTGCAGGATGTCTGTTTGCACAACTGCGCAAACAGTTCGTCGCGTAAACCGACGCAGTTGAGCGCCCTGTGTATGATAATCGAGCCATAATCCGGTAGACTGAGTCGAGCCTTTCGATCTCCCATAAACGATTGTATCACTAAAGCAGGTAAAGAGCCCGAAATTAGTTACTCAACTGCAAGTTCAAATTATACAAAAATAATGCAGGTATATTCGAGGGAAACCACAAAAATACGAGGTGCAAAATCACAGCAACCCAGCCTGGATATGGAAAAGTCATCGGAACAAGTTGGTATCACGCTCAATTCATAAGAAAAAAATGTGATAGGTGACGCAAATGATATCTTGATTAACAAAACACTCAAATGGATCGCAGTTGAATATCTCTCGCTTATCATGTTTTTCAAGTGAATAGTCTGCATAAAGGCCGCTTACTGTCTCAGTTGGGACGATATTCGATGGAAGGCTGTTTGACGGAATATAATGAGAATTGGTTAGCTGAAAACCCTTCGATAGCCCATGAACGACTGCGTCCTTGTCATGGCACATCAGGAAGGCGCAACACCCGAGCCTCCGTCAACTTAATGATGCGCTTGAACACCAAACACGAAATTAGAGGAATACCCTTATTGGCAACACATTCAGTTGAAGAATATCATGAACAAGACATTCATCTAAGATTCAGTTGAGTCTCCCATCAACATCAGAGTAAGTGCACTTTGCCAATGGCGAATATTTTGGTGTTCAAGTGGAACGTAAGGTTGACAGATACTTGGGGATTGTGCCTACCTGATTAGGCCCACCCATCAAGGGCTGCCGAAGAGTTTTCGGCAGCCTCGTGAGTAGCGTGTTTCGTCAGAAGAGACATCTTATTTTGTCCCACAGGTGCTATCGTTGCTATCGAAACGGAATGCAACTTAGTGGGCTTTTGTGCTATTCGGATCTTCACAGATGTACCCACCACCGACTGCATTATATTTACACACCTGTTATCACTGACGGTACACTAGGCAACAAAGGAAACAATCACCGGTAAGGAGGTATATTTACGTAGTGTTATTTTAAGTCCAAAAACGAGTCCCGTGTTGACATTTTGATGATGGTACATCTGTTCTACTTACGTTACTAATCAAAATCACTACCCCACGAAGTCTCATTTATCTCCCAAAATAGAACTGGCTATGCCAACGATAAATCCTGTTGCGGCTAAAAGACAGATTATTGTGCGCCTTAAACACTGTTTTCCATAACAAGCATTTGCTGCGTCAGTTATAGATTTGAGCTTTCGAGACAGCCATTTATGGGTGGCCAAATCCTAGAATAAGCAAGCCCGGTGAGTCAAACGAGTTGTTGCCACAGGACCATACCGGAACACTACATACAAGCGTTTGACGGAGAACTAGCGAACGCAGGAATTTTCCCGTTAAATATCCAGGGCTATTCCAGACAGTTTGAAGAACAGGATGAAATTACAAAAAATCTAAGGGTCAAATTTCATCCGAGAAGTGCAATATCATGCGAACGTGCGGAACTGCTCCCATGCATAGATAAACTAAGGGAAGAAAACAGCCTTTTAGGTAGTGCTTGCACCGTTAAAATCAACCGTCACCGACCCTACATAGTGACCTGTCTTGCACGCATCTCGCATTCGAGTCAATGGAGTGATCACATGTTGTCCAGCAAGAATACTAGCAACTGTCCCGATATCTCACACCAAAAGAGCAATCAAAAATGTTCGATTTTAAAACTATTCAAATAAAGACACCCACTGCAAGAAAGATTGAAAAAGCAAAAAGTGAAAACCGAAAGCGGCCGAAAGATTACGAATTGAGCACATTAAAAAACATCCACAGAACCTACTTTTGAATGTGTTCGCTACTTGTTTTTTCAGCGAGGCGTCCGTCGATACCAAAAGACGCTTGGTAAACTTAGCCTGAAAAGTGGTAAAATGAATGGATGGATGAACACTTCATTCACCTAATAAAGTACACATTGATCCTGCAAATGGTATGCCCCTCGACAGACGACTGCCACGCGAAAACAAAGAATCATGTGGAAACTACTCACAAGGTTGCTGAAAACTCGTCGACAGCTTTGAGGGTAAAGTAGCTCCCAGAAGGAAAAATCTAGTTTTTTGCTGAAGGTCGCAAAATGCCACCGTCCGTATGACTTGTACTCATGCTTAGTTATTGGAAGTATCATTCTCTTCCTGTGCGGACAAAATATGTTCGGGGTTAACGGGCGGAATTAGCCAGTCAGCTTATTACGCGTTGCGGCGGAGAACGCGATAAAGCAGGAAATATGGTAGGATGATTACAACTTGGTCGTAAAAGTATTGCGATCAGAGTTATCGATCACAAGGTATTTCGACTAGGAAGCATGTAATCAGAATATGGAGATCAACAGGCAATTCCCGAATTACTGGGGACAACAGAGATCACGAAAACAACTTGTGTGAGCTCGTTACTGGCCCAAACTAGTTTGATGAGAGTGATGCATGTTTGGCCACACACTACCTCTCTAAATATTAGCAAGGCAGCCGCTGGCGAAAATTTACGTAAATTATTAGCAAATAAGCTAGTAAACGAACAGCATTCAATAGATTCAACTAAAACACGGGAGAGGGAAAGTACCAAACGAACAGGAGCACTGGCTGGTTTCAGGAAATAGGGCGAGAGCAAAACGCCTGAGTGTTATCCCGGTACCTGTGGAGACCATGTATCCAACACTAAAATTATCATAGTTGTTCCAGTACGGACTGGAGGATCCCATTTTAGGAAAACAGCGCAGTTTCAAGGCGAAAACTGCCAGAAATACAACATACAAAAAGGCTTTTAGTTCGAACAGAGGTGAATGTTTTTGTATCTTCATCCACTTTAGTAAATTGATGTTCTGCTGCTACAAATTCTCTAACATTGGTTGGTAGTTAATGCTAGAAATGAGTAAACACCACTTAAACAGAACTTAGTTCAATCCGAGTGATCTGTATTTGCACATTAGAGCTTACAATTTATGGTAAGAAAACAGGTACAAGGTACTAAGGGTACAATGGGGCTAAGGTAACTGAATCACTTTGGTGGTTCCATCGACATGTTCTCCCAACCACAGGAGATTGGCGTTGGCAACTATGTTCGTCCCAGTCAGTACCGTTAGTCACAGAAGCCGTATGGCAATCTTCGACACTTATGGCATCCACGCGACATCAGTTTGCCCGTCAAGGGCAAAGTATACACTGCAGTAGTGCGATTCATGCTGCTTTATGGATCAGATATGTGGCCTCAATGTGAAGCGGTTGTACGAAAACTGTCAGTGTTTGACCATCGGTATTTCTGAAGCACTGACCGGATCTAGTGGGAACATTGGACCAGTAATGCTAAGGTAGGCAAGATAGTTTTGGGTTTTATTAATCCATCTCCCATGATGGCTGAATAAATTACACTTCATAGGTTACGCTGGTTAGGACATGTACTCCACATGCCATAGAACCGCCTACCTGGTAGGGATCTTTCAGACCAACCCTGTCCTAATAGCAAGTCTTCGAGACCTGTCGAAATGCCGCTCATGTCAGAAACGTTTACTTTTAGGGAGCTCAACTTCTGAGCCCTGGAAGGTTTGGAACACACCACATCAAATGAGCGAGTCATCCTGAGTCATTTTACCTTCGCTATGGAAGTTAGAAGACAAGAAATCCGGCATCTAAGGTTTTGATTTTGGTTTTGTGCGTCTTACGGTAATTGCGTTCGACACTGGTTAGGGAAGTTAGCAAGTTTGGATAAAAAAAACGGAATACAAAGGAACACAGATCCCGTACTATGAGGGTCCTACTGTAAAGTTAACTTCGTATCAGTTCACGAGCAATAACTGACACGAATCGATAGCTTTCAGACGGATGAATGCTAATGCTTGATTTCTCATTTTGAGCGGGGAAGTTAACACTTCCGCGCTCGTTCTCATTGGGGTATGCTATATATGCAGAATGGAGCCTCTTAAGCGACCAAGACTCATTTTCCGGGAAACGTCTCTCTCTGAAGACAGCTTGTCACTCATAATGCAACTAAATTTGAGACTGAGTCCCTTGGCTCTTTTTTCCTTTCTGTAGCACTTTCTTAGTTGCAGTGCTTAAAATCAGGATATCTACAACACACACTTATTCCACTGTCATATTGGTGAAGACGAACCAAAAACATACCTTGGTCCACGACATTATATTGGCCACATCTTGCTCAGGTTTAAATAATTGCTTGGGCCAATCAAATGGACCAACGAAACGTTCGAACTCGGGTAGCCCTGGATGAACCAAAGAGTATAAGGGGGGCTGGGGTGGGGATGTCGATTTGCTGTCTGCAGAAGTTAACCAAACAGGTTCACTGAGTTCCTCTGGACCAATAAAGCCCCCAGAAGGAGACCGTTTCGGACGAGACAAAGACCTTGCGTTCCCACTGTCCATACAAAAGACATCGGACTCAGAAACTGGTTGCCCAGCTAGATGACCCTTCTGCTGCCCATCCCAATTGGCCGTCGAGTGTGAGACCCAAGTTGTTGTAGTCGAAGGTGAGGTCACAACTGTCGGAACTGTGCCGGCAGAATGGTTTAAAGCCAGACCGGGTGTACAGGAAGGACCGAGAAGAGGTGTCGTACAGGATACCTCCACGGATGAACCAATGTAATCATGTGTCCCGTCTGGACTGAGGCCGGATGTTTGAACATCTAGACAGTCGGCAAAAAAATACAAGAATGTTTTGATTGAGCGAACGATCCATCGATTTGTAATAATTCGTAAATCGTGCCTAAACGCAAAACACTAAAAAAACAACCGAACCTCTTAAGCGATCAAAAGCGAATACAAACAAGTAACTCAAGTTGTGAACCGCGCCTTCATGTCAAGATGCTCCGATTTCGCTCAAATGTCATGATAAATATCTAAAAAGGACGGACGCATCCCTAAAGATGGTTATCCTGCCAGGTGCGCACAACCCAAAACGTTGCAAATCCCTTGGGACATTGTGATCTCATACCAGAACATTTTGACCCCTCATCTGGAAATGCTGAAATTTGTGAAGGATGCTTTAATACAGCGTAATTGTAGTGAGGAAAATGTGTCTTCGTGTGTCACAGTCGGGGTTGGTAAATGACGTGAACAAAACAAAGTGTGCATTAGAATCGACGCAATAACGGGTATCAATACTGATGAATCGCCTGTATGTAAGTAACTTCAAGAATACCCGGAATTTAGCTCGTCAGCCAAAAATCTCAGACACAAGTCAAATTACACTGATCTGACGTAGCTGACGCTAGGGAAACGAGAAACCGGATCCCTGAGTTACTGATTCCCATAAGTCACTACCAAACAGAATGTCAGTGATTTGCGATCAACATTTTCGGCACATTAGTGCCTTGCGACAATACCAAGACAAAAAAGAGATGAAAACGTGAATACGACAATCGTCGTATTACGTCAGCAGACGTGTCGGCGAACACGTATTTCTTCAAAGCACACGTGCCTCCTTACTTAAAAGAAATTCGATCCTTTTGCAGTTCGGATAAACAGTTCAAAACAGACAGAGAGAACTACTGACGAACACGTCCCACGATGGTGTCAGTCCGTGTTAAATTCCTTCACTAAAGATGTATTGAACATTACTTGCTCAAGTGAATGCCTTATAAGCGGTGCTAGATGCAATCATTTACATTAGACAAACGTTTGGAAATCCATCAATAAGCCCGATGACACATGCTACCAGTTAGACTTTTGTCTCTATTCCAACGTGCACACTGAGCTTCCCGTATGATTTTTCCAATTTCTCGACCACAATCACTTAGGAGTATAGGCATCAAGCCAGGGAAATTATCTGTCCAGCTTACGTTGGACAGCTCCCCAAGCAACCGGCCAATGTTTTATTTTTATTTGTCGCCAGTAAAAATACCCTTTCAAATGAGCGGATCAAGCTGATTCGAAAGAACACTTCATCAGCTGTTTTTAGGGAATAATCCAATGTAGACTGACCTTCTTTGGCTGCTGCACATACTTTTGATTGATTGTAACCAGACTACATACTATAGGGCGGGCAAGATCAAACATGCATCTACTGAAACCTCGTATTTTTTTTTCGATATTATCTCAACTACTTGCCAGTTCCATTTAATGATTGTTTTTCTCTAGATGCCAGCAGTAGGGACAGGAGTCCAGCATCCGAAGAAGTGACTAACAGCGTAACGCCGGCTCCTCAAACCTCGTTCCATTATTCTTATCTGAGCATTTCAGGTATGGACTTTGAAACAAACCAGCCAACAAGCTGCTCTGGTGCACATTCCTGTATTTTGGAAACTGTAGTATGAGATCCATGTACCACAATCGAAATTACGGCACCTTTCCTATGTAGACACCAGCGCCTAAGAATCTCGTGTGACCCTGTACCTGCCCCAGCGAGATATGCCGACGCTAGTACAAAGCTCAGCTCCCCAGCTGAGGCTTCATTACCCGATTGAGCCCCCCTTAAGAACCAGGGTGCGTTGTCAAGTTTAACAGGAAGCTACACTGGTGGAAATAATACTCGCACTTTCTTTGTATTTCCCGCATATGCACAAACTAACTGCCATTTTGATTCGGTAAAAGATGCTTTGTATCGGAACTAAGTTGTCAAATCGAGCATAAGGAATTCATATATAGAACCAGTCACCGGCGATATCAGCGCAAAATTAGGACGTATCAGTTCATTAGAGACACTATTCGCTCACATTGACCACATATCCATCACACAGCGGCGGCGTCCTATTCAGTACAGCTGACCCTTCCATATAACTCACGTTTATCCGTGATTTTCTATAAGTCCCCTTGGAACCAAAGAACCAGACTTTCTGTTTAACCATCAAGAAGTTTTCTGAACAACAAGTTGAACCATATTATCAAACGAACCTATAAAAAGTTCTAGAATCCGCAACCTTAGGAAGCAGTAACAGTAATTGGAACACGAGAGGCAAAATACTTGGAATGAGATAGTTCTGCATGCCCACCAAGTAAACACTGGGTTTCATAACGGCCACTCTTGCTCCTCAGTGTGAGACGTATCCTTTCGAATACTGATCATTATCCAGCCAAAAGGCCTGTTGAACGTCAGTGAAAGCATGGTGTGCGTACGGATAGGGAAACCTGGGGGGAATCAGGGAGCTCTGGAAATGGAGAAAGCCCGAGTAGCTGAGAGTGAAAGCCGGCTGTTATTGGCATCATCGAGGAACCGGCGTCTTGATTATTAGGCCGAACAACCCGGAGAAAAGTTTAGTGGGCCATCTGCCCCGTACCCATGTTAATAAGCCGTCCCACTCAGCTCAGGTTTAAGTCTGTGAGCTTGAACCCACCTTCAGATATGAAGTGCACCGACCACGTCTTCACGTTACGTTAAAAGCTTGACCACTGTCATGCATACCGCCAACAATTCTCGCCGTTTTTCTCAACTTCAAAGGAACCTATCCTTACGTAGGTTGATTGACTCTTCTGCATAAACATGGTCAATAAGAAATGTCCTCGAAACTTTTGGATATTCTTCCCCATTTTTCTGGTGGCGTTTGAGTTTACAATCAACTATCCAAGAGCTTCCACATAACTAGTAAAGTTTACCAGGGATAGTCTGAATAACAATAAATAATCACTCGTGTTTGACAAGCTTTCGGTGTTCAGATGTCAAGACGCCCGAAGAAAGAGTGATGGCTGAGATACTAAGAGGTCGCGGTCGAGACGGAGAGGTTGGATTCGACCCATAAACTTTCCGGTCAGTAATTTCGCGCCTCAACCAGGCAGCTAGCTCGAGCTATCCCCAATTTTGTTCAATTCTGTTACTGGTAGCATCATGGAGCGCATTCTCCAATGGACAAAATCACATCTAGAGAAACATTAGTAAACTTAGATTGAGCGGACAGCACCGTTCTACTATTGGACAGTTAACCGTTTGCGAAAACCACTGCAAATAGAATATCCCTGTTTCGGCGTGCAAGGTTTCACCTGAGGAATTCCCATTCCCACGTATCACTTCAAATTTTCAGAATGGGATTAACCTGTCTTGGCAACTGAATAAGGCGCATCACCAAAACACGGCCAGTAGTTGCCAACCTCCATCACTTTCGTTGTCAAAAACAAGCAATACCGAGGCTAAAGAACCGTGTCTAAAAATGACCGTGACAGCAATCCTACTCTGTGGCTTGAAAACTTGGACCCTTCAACTTGAAGAGTACAAACTGCAAGACCCATTTATTTATTCACCCGTTACTGCCGAGGGAGGGATTCATCGGAGCTTGCTCCTTCGATCGTCTGACTGTATCTTTCAAACAGGTAACTCAGCTTTGTTCATTCAGTCAGTCAAAGAAGTTACTATCACACTGTGTGAAACATAGCTCCTCTTATTCTTTTTCCAAGAACATCCGGTTCGCGAAACTCTATCAATCCCTACCTGGCCTAATTTATTTACTTATCAATCATTCAGAAGTTGCGTTGGCGTGCACCTCAGTACGCTTTGAAATTCCCCCATTTCTTACTACAGGGCTATTGTCCGTGGTGCACACAACGAGTGTCTCTTCAAGAGTTCCAACTGTGCAATTTATATCCGCACAAATCGTAAGAAGCCTGCGACCTGCACTCGAAGAAATAAATTGCATTCCTGCGAATCCTGCGTGACTGGAACACAAGATTGGCACAGCACGCAAAGAAAGCACGTTGGCTATAGGTGACATGAAAAGTCAACAAAACATATCCGGTAACTCGACCAATGATTCTACATAGAGTGAACTGGACTGACTTACAATAAGAGTTGTCCATTGGAAGGAACCCGGGGCGACACTGACTATAGAACGGAGTGAACCGCCTGTGATTGGGTTGAATCACATGGGCACGCATGGGGTCGTTGCGAGAAAGAGAGGAAACAACAGGAGCCCCTCTTAGGGATAGCATCTCTGTTGGCAGATATGGGCCAGGTGGGAAATAATGGAATCGGGGACTGTATACGATACATGGTGTCCTTTGATCTGGCAGGATATGGGACTGTACGGTGTTGGTGTGGTACATATGTCCCCATTGGTTGAACTCGTCAAAATATCCAAGAGCTGGCTCCTGGTGTAACCGATTCTGACCTAAAGTCGACGCAGACCGTGGGGGCGGTATTGGCGGTCGTTCCAGGTCTTCAGCCTCTATGAGGTGGTTAGTTTGTGAGCCATTAGGAGGATATGAAACAGCCAGTTGATTAACAACTTCTTCACCAACGTAGTTCATTATTGGTACACTCTGATCATTTGGCTGGGCGGTTATAACTGTGGTTGCGGGATTCGGAGGTACTTCATTTTCAGATGCTTCCTCAGATGTGGTGTTCGTCAGAGCAGTGGCCGATGAAGCTCGGGAAAATGAGGAAGAAGAAGACGATGGGTGTAAGGAGTCAGAAGAAGCACTTTTTGTGGAACACGAAGCTCCACTCCGTTCCAGCTGTTTAGTAGCACATTGCTTCGGAGCAGTTTGAGACAAAGGGGAATGCTGAAGCTTTATGGATGAATCTGACCGGAACACTGAATTTGGGGTTTCAGTGTTAACACAGTCGATGGCGTTTGGAGGACGTATGCCTGAACTGAACATGGGACTAAGAGGTAGCGATGGAGTAAAGAGAGAGGTAGGATTTGCGTTACGTTGAGGAGTTGTCCTAACAGGTTGGATGGTATTCGGTTCAACGGGAGAGTGTGTGGCCGACGCATTAGTTGGGCGATCCAAAGTTGTGGTCAGAAAGAAATTGGGGTTTTTAGACGGCATCGAATTCGCGGCTGTTGGTGGCCGAGAGATGCTTGGGTTCGTCCGAGGAAAAGCTCGTTGTCGGGTGGCTGGGATAGGTTCAACTGACGACAAAGAAGAATAGGAGGAGCGATCATGGGAAATCGATGGATATGACGTATCTTTAGGTGGGGTTCCTGAGGTTGCCATGGCAGTAACAACAGGTTTGCTAACCGAATGGTCAGATACGATATTGAGAACCTCGGAAACATTCGCTGTAAAGTTGCTAAGTGGTGCGGCCGGAACCGCGCTGTTGATAATGCGGTTATCAAAACGGGACTGCAACGACATGGTGTTTGGTGCTCTTCCAGGTACAGACTGTAGGTGACTGTGAACTTGGCTCTCAGCTATGCTATTTCGGATGGGATGCACAGATGTATGTGGTAACCCATACCGTGCATCGGTAACAGGATGAAAAACAGAATGACCATTCTGTGACATTCTACTATTTGCGTGTTGCTCGGGCATATTATGTGTGTTAGTGCCGAGTGAGTTGGATGCGAGTGAAGGACAATTTTCTGCCGGGATGGACAGAACGCTTGTAATTGGAGTGGGTAGCTGATGCACCCGGCGAACAGGTCTATCCGAAAGGCATCCCGGACCTTTACTGTCTCCACACGATAGGCTCACAAGCGGTTTGTCTTCAATTGTACAATTAGTTCCACGCAACCAGTCACGTATGCGTTGACTGGTACCATCCGAAGGGAGCTGAGATTGCTGTTGATCATCCGCAGTAAGCTGATGTGTGTGACGACGATTTTCCGCGAAGTCCTCTAGATCCTGGGTCATACGAGAACGACATTCTAGAACGGATGTCGGTAACTTGCGATGCTGAGTACGTCTGCCGGTACAAGTAGTTGTACTGACCTTTGGAACCGTGCGACGGAGAACTCCAATGTCCTGCAACGAAATAAACATAGAACCGTGCAAGCTACACCAAAATTGGGTTGAACAATAATGGTAAACACGAAAAGGATGATCAGAAGAAGAACAGACGTGGCATGCAAGTAGCAAGCTAAGCTCAAACTGCAAACTAATGTAAAACCTGTAAACCCAATTGCTCCCCATAAAAATGAGTAGCCACAGCTTAACTGCGAAGTGCAGTAGTGACACAATGAACTGGAGTGAACCACCATGTAGCACCTTCCAGCGAGGTCTCCAATGACATGTCACAAAAGTACCCAGTAAGAGGGAGAATTTACCTTCCTCGAAGCGGTATGCCTTGTGGATGACTATCGTGTCAGGTAATAACTAAATATGTGGTCAATAACAAATGCAAGTTCTGAATTGTCAATAGCAGATCATTTGCGATAGAAAGTGAACCTGTTCAAATTTGAAGCAAGCTCAGTCGGTTTAAATTTTGCACAAAGGGAAGCTGAACTGTGCCAGAACGAACACGAAAAGTGTGGGTTAGGATTTTCACAGAAGGTACATCACAAGTGACAAGATAGCATACCCCCAAGACATCCATGAAAATTTGTAACTGGTGATGGAGTTCCGTAGTTTTGACTAAATTGTAGGTGGTATCGCACTAAGGAAATTATATTTTGGGAAAGGCGTTCGTGTCAAATTCCCTTCAGGATAAGTTAATTTTCTGGACATATAATGTAGTCGGATACCACTCGATCCTGATCACAAACATATGCACTGCAATCCATAATTGCTTTTCGGTCACAATGACCGCTCACTCGTATTACGGCAAGCGACCTAAAAAGATCAGACGGCTTGACTCTAACTTCTCTTGCACTTTTTTCACAAGGCTTCGATTGATTACATGGTTGAGCATAACCCCAGGCCGTTGTTACCATTACGCAAATTCAAAAAGCACTTCGAACCATTCCATTCTCTCTGCCGAAACCTGCCCGAAGCTGTAGCACCGAAGCACCAAATGCAATGGTTCTTGAGGGCACTACGCACTTGACGACAGTGCTTGCTAGACAATAAAAATTAGGTGAACATCTTTTATGAAAGTTTCAATTCTTTCACAGTCAGTGCAGAGCTAGATAATCTCAGTCGCAAATTTAATGGCTGGAGCAGATCCACAAACACTTTTGGGCGTGTCTGTAACAAACACAAGTGTACAGTTGCAAATTTCGACCCATTCGAATCATTCCTACCGCGACCACGTATTTTATTTGGCAGTTTGTTTACAGAAATAGCTGTGTGAGGTGTAAATATACCACCTCCTCGTGGAACGCACCTACTCCGGACTCATTTCCAACACCGTAAAAAATTACATCTGCTTTTATACCAGCTGCAAGGTGAACAAAGTCTTAATTAAGTTGACACGGTTTCTGTGCCGGCGTAACAGTGCATTGTTTCGCCGTGTGATCAATCGTCCATAGCCCCACCTTCACGCGTATTTACGTGAAGCACAAATGCATGAATGCCAGGGCCAAAGTGCAATCAAAGCTCTTGGGAGAATTCTCAGGAAAGACATGTGACTCAAGTGTTCCCAAGCGCTACAACGTGTTGGGAAAGTCTGTAAAGATATAAAGCTTAAAGAGACCCAGTTAAGTTGCACGGATAGTCATTCCATCAGATCCGGTTGGATACATCCAAGCGCCGTAAAAGCATGACCAATCAGTAGCAACTAAATTTTATTGCAAAATCTAGTCCATTAGTTCGTTTCAGACGTTTCTCAAAAGCCGGGACAGCCTTCCGTGAGCCACAGATCAACTTATATTCTGGAAAATGTGCGAGTCATTACCCATTGTCCTAGTAATTAGATGCGTGCGAGCAGAAAGATTAGGAAAATGCCCCAACCACGTAAACATGACCGGATTGTGTACCCGCGAGACAATGTCACACACACAATCTAATCCGTATGGCATTTGCACCACTGTGCGCAACGACGCTATTGACATATTATGCAAATGTTTCGATGGGTCCATAGGCCAAAGTGCACACAGCATACTAATGCTCCTCTATAGTAGGATTTTGGTGTGCATACGATGCCAGGTGGTTTGTCTAGTACGATCAATCATGGGGACACGCCAAAGCAAGGTAAGACGCAGAGTTGAATTAAGGGAGTAAATAAAAAAACTTAGTCAGTCGCAAAGCATCTATCGTCGGGTAAATAATTCGTTTGCAGCAGCGCGTTCTTAACCGGATCAATCACCTCAATAAAAAGTAGTGGCCGAATAACAACACAGAAATGGAGCACAGTCGAAATTGCACGTTGCACCTGTTCACTATGCTGACGTGCTAACCAGCAGACAGGGACCAAAACGCATTCAACAGTGTGCTTCTTGTAATTTGGAAAAAAAATTCCTATGCGTCCAGCGTGCATTGGTGGAGTAGTGGAAACACGCCTCAAATGTCCGAAGTTCACATCCCGACAGCGCCAAGGATATACATTGCTGAAGAGCTCCAATAATAGCGAAACTCGAGTCGTTTTTTCCCGCTTTAGTTTGGACTCACAAGAATAATTATACTAGGACAGGAGGACGACTGCTCAAACGACAGTGACGTGAGTGTGAACACTACAAATATCGCAACCACTTGCAACAAAACTCATTTTTTGTTGTGTTCACTTTGGAAAATGTTGCCTTTTGTCGCACCATGTTTACCACAGCCTCATTCACTGTTTTTCCTAGCGAAACGAACTTATCCCAGGACAAGGAAAAATAACGTCGATGCAGTAAATGAGCAGAATACATGGGATATTAAAATTTGGATGGTTCAAAGTAGACGGGATTATGATGGTTGAGCAGTGCTGCATACTTTTCCCGGAACGAAATCCACGAAAATTCATGGAAGTACTTAAACGATCACTGTTAATGCTCAATGCGATTCCTTGAAGGACCTTACTCGTTAAAAAAATTTAGTTTTTGAGCTTAACTTGCATCGATAACGCGAAGTTTTAGGCAGTAGTAGGTCAGCTTATGCGATGGGGTCCTACGGTCTAATTTAGATGGAAATTTACGGTAAAACGGAATGGAGGGGAAATTTAGAACTCTTTTAGAGAATCGATACTTGGGAGAGACAAACTGGCTTGAAAACCTACATTTTCCCTTCTTACCTCAGTTCAACAAAACAAATGATCCACACTCGAGTGAGAACCGAACAACAGGCCATTTGTCTCGTGCATGACACAAAAATGGCTCAATGTTATCATCACTCTACCGTAAATCTACTTGCCCAAAATGTTAATTCCCACAAACCCGAGAGAACTACAGCGCTGTTTTAACAACGGAGGGTGAATTCGTACATCAAACATACTGAGTAAAAGCTCCATCCGTTAAACGTCAGGAGTTGAGTATCCTGCCAGTTTGATCAGGGAGCGTCTCAGAATCAGTAGCAAGCAACAGTGAACGAGTATAAAATGTAATAAACTAGCTTATCAGCCGTCATCGTCATCGGCATTAATACAGTACAGTAAAATACAACATTACAGTACAAGCTGTTACCTATCACACTAGACTACGTTCAACTCCACAGATCAGAGATTTTTTCGTTAAGAGTTATACTGGGTATGGCTGGTGACATCCATGCTAGTGATGAGTGCGGCTAATGAGAGGTTAGAAGTGTCGGTTGTCCGATGGGATGAGCTTAGACATGCCGTCGATTAAAGAGGCCGTTGACTGATAGATTAGATGTAAGCCTAAAGGTCGGATATCCTCCGGGTGCAATATTCCACTTGGAGCTAAAGTGTTTCTTCAAACAAAATCATCATCATACCTCATGAAACGACTATCTGTTAGCTTTGTTTTCGCGAAAAATCCTGTAGCTGTTATCCGAAAAACGGCAAAATTGCTTTGCCGTGTAGTTAATGTAAACCCTTCGTGAAAAACAATTCAATCACATAAGAAGCGAGAGAAAAGTGTTTCGAGAACTTACAGGAAGTTTGTATGTTTACGAACGTTGGACAACAGTCCGTCTACGACAAACTTCCATCTAAGCAACCCCTCGAAGAAACAGTCTTGACATCTGCTAATTTTCACTCTTAATATCTCTTGAATCTGCATCTGCGACGCACTTTGAAAGGGAAAATTGTGCCGTTTGATTTATGTTTGTCGGATCACAAAAAAAACCCCAAGTACTGGGTACATCGTCAGCGTAAGACTAACACATAGATAAAACAACTTCGTACGAGTGATTGACAACCCCACCTGTTGCTTTGACTGCATATCGCCTGCCAGATAGAGTGAAATGGATCAAATTCTATCCATCCTAAGCGATTCAACACACAATAAGTGAAAATCATTTAATGGATGAATGCAATTCGGAAGGAAGGAAGCGTTCAGCTGTAACACCCTTCCGGTGCCTAGCTGCCATGCCACCAGAAGGAAGCACGAGGGCTGGGATACTCCCAGGTTGCCGAAGCCTAAACAGGGGAAGTCGAGTGGCGGATTCGAAGCACGGACCTTCTGGTCGGTAAATTGCGCTCTAACCACTTGGGCCATCTTGCCCAATTCATTACCTATTTAATTTGTGAAGTGCTAGTAGAACGGTCATATTGATGGATTCACCGAACAGCTACAAGCATTACGCTGGAAACAGTGAAGTGTGTCGTAAAAAGACGGGATACAGCAGACGGATTTAGGAATTCATATATGGTTAGCCCATGTCAGTCCAAATAACTGAGTCGAGACTCATACGTCAAGAGGAAGAGGGATAAAGTAGGAAGACAAATATCAAACGGTGGTTGGTCTTACCTAAACAAGCTCGCACAACACTGAAATAATGATGCCGCCTCAATTTGATGGTCCTGTCCAAGCCTAGTCTTACAGTGGCAACCTTATTATGAGGTTAGTTTCATAAAACTGATTGGTGTTCCCTATAAAGCGAGAATACTGCACTGCTCCAAGCCAAGTGGTAATGGTTCCGAATTACTGCTATGTGATTGTTACGGGAGTGGCCACCCAGAACATGATGACCAGATGACTACTTCACATTTTATGGAAGCGAAAAACGGATGTCGACTATATTGCTGTTCGTCACATCTCTTATTCCCTGGTTAGTTATAAGAGAAGGAACAAGTACAACCATCCGTGTTGAAGAATCACCAGTCGAGACAAGGCTGATACTACAGGCGTGGGAGATGGTGAAGGGTCTCATTTTTGCACAAAATACATGACAGACCGCCGCGACACAGCTAAGAAGCCCTGTGACACAGTCATCATCTGGTTGGGAGCAAAATTTCCAGTCACGGTGTGGATCGACCAACATGAAGCTCGTTCATCTCACGTTTTCGTAGTTTAGTGGGCATGAGATATCGAGCATCAAGCGCTACACCTACGAACATAGAGAATGTTTGACCTCATCAAACTAGAGAAGTGGGTGACTGAGTCCTGATATAAATAAGAACACATATACATTGTTGTATCCAAAAACCAACACGTGCGATTCCATGCAAGAAGATTCCCATCCCCAGAAGTTGTATCGAAACAAAAGCAAATGTATGCATGACCACTGCGCCGATCGAACAGGTGGTTTCTGGCATGCAGTCCTAACACACCAACGGCTATGCAAATGCGGTCTCATGGACAAAGGATGAAGTATGTGGATAAAGTCACAGTTGGCCGTGAACAGCACAGCACACAGAGAGGAATCAGTAGCAACCGTCACTGTAGACATGCGAAGGTGCACCTACATACAGACTTAAAATCCAATAGGAGTACGGGGGATGATCAGCCAAGGTGACTTACAAGAGTTCTAGTGTAGTCGGAAGGGGCTTGTGTGTTTTTTTCAATTCGATCAACGTTCCTCTGAAGTAAACATTTTCGAAAGCACATACAAGGCTGAACCACAACGGTGTAATTCAAGCAAAACATGGTAACTCGGCTGGATGCAAGTGTGCATCCCAGTCAACTATTCCACGAGGCACTGAGTGAGACAAGAACGAAACTCTCCTGGATTTCACCACAGAGTCAGAGTGTAAGTGGTATTTCTCTAAGGTAAATGATACCCAGTGCTAGAATTTAGGCCTCAAAACAGAGTCTGTTTCATACAGAACAGATTTGTCGTCTCGACGGACTATCCTGTTACGGTCAACTACAACCAATAACCTCACAGCAGCTTGGGCAATATCAAGAGGCTTTATAAAAGAAACCTTACATCAAACTAAAACAACATATTCAGAGATACACTATCCATCAGAATACTCGTCGTTTCAGATTTTTGGAAGAACAAGTGTTCCCAACCGCCCTATGTGACTTACTGTAGAAAGGTTTCACGTTACTCTAGATTTGTCTGGGCGATTTGCAAAGAGTGTTACGCAGTTTTTCGCAAACGAAGTGACAGCTGTCTGGAGACTGTTGAACAAAACCGACATTGACCATACAAATCGACTGCAAAGTACTGACAACGTACATCATACCGAAGTCAGTGACCAGCCACCACAAAGTACGTTACGATGTACAAGGGTATTTTCAAACGCAGGATGTCCGTACTAGCCTTAGGAGATGTAGTTTCATTTGTATTTGTATTGACACTTTACACACAATTCCAAGCGGTCATCCCAACAGATCAGTAGCTAAGGCGATTCAAGATTCGAAGTATGCGTATGATTCGTCTACATTTGTGAGTAGAAAGCATTCAGAGTGATGTGAGAAATCACTGTTCAGCGCGGCTGTCAAGAATAACCGACACAATCAATTAGCTCAAGAGGAATAACACCAGCATCTTCACCAGTGTTGCTGATCGACGCCATCACGCGACCATTTGGAAGGCATAGTAAAGAATGCAAAGAAAAAAGTTAGGAACCAGGTGCAAAACTCCATACGTTGTCAGAGAACAATCAGGATTAAACCGCTGAATAGCACTGAAATGAACACAACTTAGCGTCATGTTGGGGGTAAAGCATCTTCAGTGGGACAGATCTAACCATCACACCGAGAGCAATGCACCAGTAATAAACACCGTTACTTAACTATCACCATGAGGATGTTTCAGTAGAAAGGAGAAAGAGCAGTGAAGGGATTTACTACAAGCGACCTTATGTCCCTGTGGAAGACGATCCAGAACAAGGGCATCTGAACTCCCGAGCAGCAGCGAGATAGATACATGCGAATATCACGTAACCATCGGTGTGACTGGTCGAACGTTCTTCGCCTGCCTCACCCAAAATAGCCCACCTCAAAACGACAGGCAACCTTTAGTTAGGCGGTCCTATTAGAAATCGAGGGCACGCTCATCCCTGGGAGTGGTTACGTGTCAAGTACTCTATAGGCTCTAACCTTGTGCAAGGTGAATCATAGGCATCGCAGTGAGAAAGGCACGAAGATCCCACAGCACTCAGTTTGGCGGTAGCCGCCTCGATTTCGCGTTACCAAGTCCGGACCTGTCCCCTGCAGGCGTTTGGCAACAAAAGTTTGAGATTGAAGATAGTGCCTTCCTTTGAAGGCGATAGCTGGGCATGCGTGATATGTCTTCCAGTTACCTTCGTCCGATGAGTTTAACTGGCTATTCTAGTGATTCCGATTAGTCACCAAGTAATCGTTTGCGTACCACTCCGTTGCAAAGAATCTGAAACCAGCTAACGGTTGCGGAAGCCATCATCATTGTCAGCTGTAAGAACCGCGTACTTGTCCTACATTGGTTGTAACTGCCACAGTTTTGTCCACCGATGATCTGAGGAGGCGAGGTAGGGGGTTATGGGGAACACATTTGCTCCACAGACAATACCATACTGCCTGACGGTCCAGAGTCAAAGGCAGCTTTCAGAACGAGAAACGCAACCATTGTTGGTTGCTGGAAGCAGTGTCACTGTTCCAGAGTTTGCCGTAGGGCGAAGATATGATCGATACATCCTCTTGCCGGACAGAACCTAGCTTGGTTTTCAGGGATCTGCCTCTCCCTTGTTCAGTCAACCTTCGAAGGATAAGACCAGAGAGCACCGGTGATGCCACAGAGAACAGACTGATGCTACGGTGGTTTTCCCAATTTTTACCATTTTTTAAAGATAGGGGTAGCTGTCGACATGCCCCATTCTGCAGGCACTTTCTCTTCGTACCATGTAGCACCAATAAGCTTTGTCAGATGGATCGCCAGAGGGCTAGATGGAAAACGTTCGGTCTTGGTGCATTCCCACGTTTTAGCACGGATATTTCGTACTTTATTTCATCTTCCGAATGGCTGCGGAAATACTGATGATCAAAATTTGAATCCAATTATTGTTCTCCGGCCAAGTTTCACAACTCAGGCGAAATATCCCTCGTGCAGTCATATTGTATACACCGTATCGCGTAGCGTCTTTGAAGTCATAAGCCACAACACGACAGGCATCAAGATGATATCCCCACGGCTGGAACGGTCAGCATGATGATTAATTGGCCCGATACGCCTCGAACGCATTTTTACCCAGTCTAGTTAAGGCAAAAGACACAAGGAACCACTAACGTCTTCAAGTACCACTGATGGAAGCTTACCTAGCCCGATGACGTTTCAAGGTGGAAATGCCCCTTCGTATTCATAAACTTAGAGGATCTAAACTCAGACCATGGCTCGAGGTAAACGGGAAGAATGAAAGATGTAAGCATAGAAACCGGTGGTCAACTAAACACTGTCCAACGATCAAGGCGCTGACACACACGGAGTATCGGATTTCCAATATTAAGTTTGAGTAGCACACTGGAAGATTATAACCTGAGTACCGTTTTACGAACAAGCTGGAACGAATTTCGTGCATTTTCCGATGCAGTAGCTTTCTCCAATCTGAGCTTACTGGTTCTACCGCTCCCTTCCATCTGCACGCAAACTTCCTTTGAATTAACGTTTAACAGACCGTCTAGCCAATCCATCCTGCCGTCCCGAAATGATAGCAACCGTAGCGATCCTCTTTGGTTAGTTGTATGTGCTCGGAGACACTAGATACCAAGTTTCCAGCGTCAGGTATGAAAGCTTTCATCCTTTTTCTTTTACCATTCATTTACTCTGAGAATCGTTCAGCTGAAGCACCCTTTCGGTGCCTAACTGCCATGCCACCAGAAGGAAGCACGATGGCTGGGATATCGCCAGGTTGTCCAAGCCTGGCCAGGGGCGGTCGGCTGGGATACGCCAGGTTGTCCAAGCCTGGCCAGGGGCGGTCGAGAGGGAGATGTCGGGTTCGAGCCCCTGAAGAGGCGACGTTCAGACCATCAAAAAGCAGGTTTTGGTACGTCTCTCTGATTCGTGATTGAGGAATCTTTGCAACCTATAAGAGCGGAGTTTGCTCCTTAGACCCATCCATGGAATTCGGTGAAAACCTACATATAAATTAGCAGACGTATTGTAGGATCATCGGCAGTCGAATATTGAGCGCGGTCACTGGTAGCTAACTGATACCGAATAGGTTAGTTGAGCAACTGACGCATGCCGGGCAGCATAACGGCATCCACCGCCCCCAAGTCCAATACTGTTGAAGGACAGTTCACAATTGTCATTGCACCTTGGTTCTAGGCTGAACTAGTCACCAAATCACGCTTCCAATGAACTGAAGGGCTCCGCTTGTTATTAGGACTGTAGCTTAGCTTTCCGTGGTAGATAGGATGGTGACTATTTATCGATAAAGGGTGTTTCCACGGAATCACAGTTTGTTAGAAACTACAAACAAATAACGGATGGCATTCCGATTGCTGTAACTCCTCACGAAAGCGGAGAGACGAAGAGAGCACAGTGCTTAAAGGTGTCCAATCAAACAACAAAGCCTCGGTCCGAAAGCTGAAAGCCATACAGTGACTAACAAGTTCATTACCAAGCTCGGCAGACAAATCAAGCCACCTATTAATACGGTCATGATCCTACATAGGCTTGCCTTTAAAAGACATAAGACAAAAAAATAAACTGATGCCTTACAAGTTGGTTCCAAAAAATTTTGACAAAGGGCAAAATATGAGATGTCGTTAAACTAGAGGTCCGAGTTAATCTGATTTATTCAGAATTGTGTGCACAAACCAATGCAAATTCGGAATCACGTTTAGCAGCCGTTGTTGTCAATTCAACTCCATGGCTACAAACGCACAAACGAATCGTCCATGAGGCCGTTCTCTAGGTTTGATGGGGACTCTCACTCACTGGAAATAACTCATTTCTTTCTCTCCGATAAATTTAACACACTTCACAGTTGCGAGTTTAGCATCGAATTCTCTTCGCGTTTCACTCTCCTGAAACTAGGTGAGGCGAAATCGAACTAATTTAGCCGCACCAATGCCCTAGTTGGATCGAGTTAGTTTGGACCAAACCGATTCATGTCCTGATCCTGGCCACAGTACTCAAAGAGCTACAATTGCATGACCATTATCATCAGCTTGGCACACGAGTTTACTAAACGGAACTTCTAGCAGAAACTGTCTTAGTTACACATTATGTGGACGTGGGGTATGCACTGGAGAGGACATTAGGCACTCTCAGATTGTAAATTGGATAGTGGTGACGGCTTTCACCTTTACTCTCACTTTATATTATAGGGATCGAAAGGGAGTAGCTACACATTAAGGGCAATAAATAGAATGCAAAAAGCCATATGGTGAGACACTGTTCTCCTACAGGTTATCGCTCTTTTGACTGAAACCGAACGCATGTTTTCCGTACACAAACGAAATGGTCATTGCGTTCCAATCAGCTATGGAGCGTGACGTTACAAGATGCCTTAGTTATACAAACACCGTGAGGCAGCTGCGCATAGAAGCAAGCGGGAAGGATGGAAGCACGATAGCACGCAGGTAAACGTAAAACAACGATATATGGAATCGTTCGTCTTGAAGAAGCATGTGGAGTAACTGTTAAAATAAACATACTGGAAGAAACTAGTGGACATGTGTGTTTCAAACACCCTGTTCGTTCCTATGTAGCGTGACTGTCAAGAGCATAATAGAATAATTGGATGGGTAGTTGAATAAAGGGAAGCATAGATGAGCCTGTATCATAATCAAATCACAGGATACATGGACCTGTGGATCAATGAACTAGAAGATGGCCTCTAGATATCATCAAATTTATCCCCGTATAGTTCATGTTTCAGATACGAGAGCTCATATTGAAAAAGAAAAATCAGTTCCAAATTGATTAGTGTCCCGTAGAAAGCAGTGATAAGAATCGCGAATCAAAAGGAAGATTTAGTGTCTAGTTTGGTCACGAGTCCCTTCACAACGGAGCAAGAAAGAGCATATAGCATTGAGAAAAGAAGTAGTCTGCTCTGGATAAATCTTCACTCGTTTGGAGGGTTGTCTTGTTCGTAATCGTGGAGATGAGACCGTTAACACCAAGCCACCAGTAGAACACGGTGAATACTGAGCAGCAGGCAAGTTCCGTTCTGGTTTCACTGAGCCCAGTGAGCACATGCTAAAGCCTTATCAATCCATTCAGTAGTTCCATCGCCTAATGGAGCGCAAACTAGAGGTTACCTGTAGAATGGTAAAACAATACCGTGGTCTGACAAAAGCGGCTCTTAAGACCCAGTGATGCGTCTTTCTGACGCCACAGGTAGTGGAAATAAGAAGATGCGCTCTTTATCTTTGTTACGCGGGTGTTGACTCCATTCGTCATATTGGTACCAGGGTCGTTCAGACTTCCGAATTACCCTAAGATAGTCTTAACGGCTTGGGCCTCTGTGCTTACCGTACATGTTTGGTGCAGTCAAGAATGGGGATTTGGTATGTGTTGCCCAACCAGCCAACTCAAACCCTTAATTCAGTCATTCAAATAATTCAATTAAAGTCCTAGGCTTTAAAATTATACATTTGTTTGAGCCCTGTATGTCTTAGGACAATCCTCAAGGTGAGTATACCTGAAAATGTAGGGTTGTCACACGGAAGCTGTCAACAGAAAAACTGTCAAGTGGCTGAAACATGATTTTTTTCACATTGAGGACATGTCATAGTGTTGCCACTCAGAGCTCCTTGTTACGTACATTAACTAATAAAATAGCCGGTTATGCAGCACAGTTAGAGAATCAGATAAGGATTACATTTTTTCACACAGAAGTTCGTCACCCTTGACACGATCGCTCAACTCCACGGGCACGTGTGCGCACGGTCTTAGTCAGGTTGCACCAGCACAGTAGAGTAGCATAGTGACACAGTTGGGAGGAAAACTCTGTATGTTTTATTGGTTCGTAATTCAAACAGGATTCATCGCGTCCTTGCACATAACCACTTCATTGACCTCCATAGAAACCGTGTACAAAATCAAGAGGACTTCTTGTCATACACGTATTTGAACAAGATTGGGAGAACTGTGTTCCACTGGCACAATGTAGCCTCTCAGTATATTTCGACTGAATATCCCACACTCCCAAATAGGACTAGGCTGTCAGAGACCCTCCAAAGAAAACGCAAATCGGCGGTGAGCCAATTAGAGTTTCTGCGGTAAGTGCGCGGATGGTAATGCTAGCAAACGCCAATCACCAAAAACTTTCAACATCAAAAACTACAGGTATGAGATCCTATGGTTAACTACACCCAGATATTTCTATTGCTAATAAATAAATACGCCTTCAGGTCCATGAAGGCAACTGTACTGTAAGACGGTGACCCTCTGTTGACCACAAAAAGGAAGACATGGGTTTCAAATAAAGCCATTGGTCCCCTAAGACAACAGAAAAAATCCTCTTTACAAGCACTGCTCTCTAAATGTGACCAGCGTTCAACTATCGTTCTGAGGTATGCTTGCATACGTAGCAAAAGACTTACGTTGACTGTTGATACGGGAGTACTCAGTGCTGTTTGTTGCAGTAGCTATAAAGAAAAGACAGCAGGAAGCAATAAGTACACAACAAACATGAACACCGTCAGAACCAGGTGCACCAAGTTCAGGCAACAACCTCTATAAACCCTTATCTACGATGAAACACTCCTTGTAAGCAACGGAAGCAATCTGAATTCAAACAGGCAACTCTGAGGCCCAGAAAGCTGTCCAACTCCTTCCTGTAAGAAAATGGATTCAAACTGTGAAGTACATGTAGTCGCCCACCATTTCGTCTGAATTGTAATCACCTGCTATTGATGAGCGAATTCTTACCAAACACCATACGACCGTAGAATTCAGTTTTCTAGCTTGGTTTATCATGTAGATCTAACTCGTTAGGAAGCTGAACTCACTTGTGACTGTTCAGATAATCGGTCAAGTTCCCGTGGACATCTCTGAGGATCTGATAGGTACCAACCGGTGGCAAAGATTACACAGTGGAAATGATCAACGGTGGAGAAAGTTTTGACAATTTTCTAAGCTTTTCAGCCAGAAGTGAGCCCTGAAACTGCATCTTGCAGTCAGTTTATGCAAACCACAAACCGTTATCCATAGAAAACAGCAAGGAGATGTTGTGGCAGCACTGAACTTTAGAACAACTCCCTGTTGTGGTTTTATTTTTAATGTTGTGATTGTGTTGCACTATTGGTGCAGGCAGATGGAAAATTAACTACATCGTTGATGTGTCCCACCTGGCTGAACTGCACCCATGGTCAGAAGAGAACAGAACAGTGTACCGAAAACATTGCCTAATAAGAGGATCCACATACCCAACCGAGTAGAATTTGTCGCTAGGCTATCGCGCGCACACAAACATTTGCAGAATCTTTTCCGTTGCAACCGCTCATGAAATTCCCATCCAAAGGTGACAGTTGTTCGCAATTTCATAATTGCAATGACTTTTACAGAAACGGTTCACCGTCGAGGTTCGTTGCTGTTGATCCAATTAAGAAAATGGTGAGTGGGTGATATTCAGCTAGAATCATAGCAGTGAGCCGTAAAAACATGAATCTTATGAATATTAATCGGACTGATACACGCCCTGGGAACACTTTGTTTGCCGGTATGCACTACAAGGGGGCTGGGAAGTAGTGTCCGGAGTGGTGATTGCTCAGTCCCCGCCGCTTCCAAACACCGATATAAGAGCAGGGATTGAGAATCGAAATACGAAAACGGTTTTCCTGTCCAGCCACGAAACATGTGGAAATGATTTGACGAGATAATTGTGTAGTAGAAAATGTGCATGAATGAGTACTTTAAATGTTCGGAAGGAGAGAGCGCAGCGGACAGTGAGACGAGTGAAGTTGGTTGGAGAATTGAGAAATGATTAAATCATGAGGTAGGTTGAAGTGGCATAAAGGGTGCGCGATAGCAACACTTCCTCGAAGTTCTGTGGTAGACATTTTGACGTTTATAATGGTAACAGGGGTAATCACTCTTAGTTACCAAATTTCCATAGTCAGATATTACACCAATTTTTCCATGACCATAAACGTATGCACAACAGAGACCTCAATCAACGCTTTCTCGAAGAGGTTGCAGAGGAGCCCGCTCACTTTGGAAGGAGAGTACAAGTAACGACCGGCGATAAACTAAGACAAAACCAAAGAGCTGCGATTACAAATCTACCTGAAATCGCAGCAAGTTAGGGCGATTATAAATGATTTAATTAGTAAATGATACCATAGGCTTAATAATGAGTAAATTGGCCAATGCTAACTTGTTTACTTCGTAGGTACCGCTAGATCATACAATCCTAACCTGAAGGGCCGACTCACAGAATCGTGCGTTATCATGTGCGCTACCAAGTACAAAAAGTCCGGTAAACATGGGTGGTGACACAATCATGCAGTTAGACAATACATTACGTCCAACGCCACCTTCGGCGCCTACGCATAGAAACGAATTTTTGAAGTGCACGCTTCTTCAGTTGTTTGAATAAGTATTTATTCAGAAAGTTCAGAGCTGACGTTTGTGACATAGTTTTGCGGTTACGCGTGGAATGACTTCTATCACACCTAGAAAAGAAACGAACATTTTCACAAGGGACAAAAAAACCATGACAGTCACCCTTCCAGAAGCCAGTGATTTGGCATGGACCGATGTTGTGAGTCAGCAAAAATCCAAAGTAAACTAATGAACATTAAAATATCAGTCTCAAGATTTCTGAATTAAGGAGGACGGCCCACGAGCGGTTTCGCCATTCTTGGGGCTCATCAGATAGGCGCAGTCTCCGAGTTCCCCTCAACCTTATGCTCTACTTGAAACCAAATTGCTACCTGAGGAGCCCCAGAAGGGTGAAACCGGTCGTGGGCTGTCAAAGAATGTTCAGTAACCTTATGAGTAGTGAACTACATGTATACATGCATCGAGATATCTCAAACATCGTACCAAATGAAACATGAGGCGGCCTGGTGCAACACATTCAGTTGCCTGAAAACATCACAAGCAAGAGATTCTGCTGGACTCCAGGTGGGTCTCTCGCAAAACCAATGAGTGCATTTCGCTAAAGAAGATGGGACAAGAAACACTACGAACATAGGAACCGGTTTTTTTTTCAATACCTGGTTTTTTCGTTTGGATAGAAAAATAACGAGTTGCAGAAACTGAAGGAATCCAAATTGTTATCACACAATTTTACGGCTTTAATGATCGAGCATGTGATGTCTTGATGAGTGATCCTACACACGCATTGAATGATAATCCTACGACTAGCTAAGCATTCAGGACGACCATAAAACGACAGATGAGCGTATACTCGTGAACAACAAAGTTGGGACGAAAGGACATTGTTACGTTGTTTTAATGGGAATGTTGTTCCCTTTGAAGTCAGCACGAATAAATAACACCATCCCCGGTCTTGTAAGTCATTAAACACAGACCTACATCTACACAGGTGAGTCATGCGTTATGACACTACCAAGCCGGTAAAACGGCGAATGCTGATTTCCAACCATCCCAGCCATCCGAAGAAAGTGGGATAGAAAAACGAAAAAGCGGAAAACTGTTTCAAGTCCTGACAACAGACAAACCTGCAAATTGGCCAGAGGTATAATGTCGCCTGCTTCAGGCTTCTGCCAAACGGTTTCCCGATTACAGCTGTTGTAATAGTAATTCCGTTGGGCCTTCACATCGTACAGTTCCCACCATTGGTTGGAAGACATCGGTTTGCTTGAAAGAGGGAAGTGCATATGAAGCAAAAAACCGAATGAACAAATGAGAAAAGGTAAAGACACGAAATATAAGTCGAACCTAATATGGACCGATCCTCTGCAGTCAAGAAACGCGAGCTATTTTATGTTCAGCGTTTATACTAGGTCCACTAGGAGGTGCCGCTTGAAAGTCGGCAATCAACAGTGATAATTTCAGCGAACCTCCATTACTGGCGTGTTGTAGAACATTTCCGATTCCTCTCAAATGGGACATTTGAAACTCGGAAAGTAGATAATCAGACCGATGTGACGAATGGAGATGTGCCCAGTACAATCTTGCATCAAAAGCGAAGCAACATTATTGGTGTTGCTCACCTGATGCATAAGTGACATGAATCAAGTGTACCTTCAGAATGCGTGCCTATCCCTAACAACGCGACCAGAAAGTGCGTTAGTCTACAGAGGAATTGGACCAAGTAGACCTGTAACAGCAAAGTGAACTAGTCGAAAATGGTCTCCATGGGTTTCTTGGTCAACCCCTTGAAAGGTTATTCAGTACGATGTGGTAGCAAGACCGAGGTGCCATGTAAAAAGTTTGGCATCGAATCGGATGTCTCATATATCCAAGCTGAAGGATCTAGTGGATCTGAGAGTCGGCATTAGGAGAGTACAACTAACGTACTGTTCATTAAACCTGCAACACGTGAGGCCAATCCGGTCGGTGGCGGCAGGATAAAATAAGTAAAGTAGCACAGGATGAGAAAAGTAACTTAGCTTAATGTGAGTCACATTCACGAAACGCAAACCATCTCCTGAATGAATAGATGGTAAGTGACAAGAAAACTTCACTGAAGGAGTAGGAAGGATTAATTAACACCATTACTGACAGCAACACCGGAGAACACTGGCAGTTCATGGTCGTACAACCACGAATAATGGAAAGAAAACATGGGAGAGGGATGGGAACTAGGATTAGCTTACCACAAACACCCGAGGCACCTACACCTCCAACATTCAGTCAGACAATCTGGACAGGAGCTGACATCGGTCAGCTGCCATATTGTTCAGTGTCTGCAGTCGAGCACCGGGAAGGTTAAGTGGGTGTCATCCCGGAAGGCGAACAACACCAAACTTCTTGAGGCACCTTACATTCCCTTCTGTCAAATTCTGCCCGCTTCTAGGTTTTCGCTACACCTAACTAAGGAAAACAACGGTGTTGTCTGCAGACGCTAAGAGAAGGATTAAGATAATATGGACAGAACTTCGAGAAAGAATACCAGTCTCCAAAAAACGGATTCATGTTATTCGCTTTGTGACGGGATTAGATAGTTGCATTAGATAGGATACAAAGTACAGAAGCCTGTGTGGTCATCCTAAAAAAGTTCTGGCATGCACGCCAGGTGGAGACGAAATATTCCGACATAACTAATTAGTGAGCAGTTAGAAACAACCGCCAAAATCACTCCAAACTTTTGCCATTATACTCTTTGTTCGTGCTAAGCATAGGAATCAGTGGCCACAGGTCAGCACGCCTGTTGAAATCTTTCACTTCGCTCTAGTTCAAACATACACAACTTCAACTTGAATCAAAACTTTTTAACGATCCATTTCTGTTCCATCCGAGTACGGAAATCAATGGATAAAGCATTTTCTCACTCTGCAGGAAATGCCAACGAAGTGCAAGGTAACGACTCACATCGATGTATAGCCCAATGGCGGGTACATGTGTATGCCACACTTGACTCTCGACATACTGCATACGTATAATATATAAGTATGTATGCAAACGAACTGCTGTATAGAGTTACAGGACTGAAATCTACACGCCAAAGCACGCTGTCATCTAAATCAGTCAAGAACTAAATTCTACTGGCCACATGGAGCAAAACTGGTGACTCACATTTCCTTATCAGGCGGAGGATCCCAACAACACTCGCCCGAAGACAAATTGACATACATTGTGCGATGGGTCTTCGGATCCAGTAGCTCAACCCATTCGAATCTATTGGTAGAAAGGTGGTTTTTTATTAGTTTTTGGGAACAATCTGAAGTCACAAACGGAGAGCCGGCGGAGGATACAACACTCGCCCGAAGACAAATTGACATACATTGTGCGATGGGTCTTCGGATCCAGTAGCTCAACCCATTCGAATCTATCTATTGAAAGGTGGTTTTTTATTAGTTTTTGGGAACAATCTGAAGTCACAAACGGAGAGCCAACTACCATAATTTGAAAGAACTCCGAACCTCTGCAAGCAATCTCATTCCACTTCAAACTAGCTGGCTTGTCAATACAACATATTAAACAGATTTTAGCGCATCACTATATACATATATATATATATATATATATATACTATAAGCAAACCAAAATGCTGGCATAATCGGAAATGCCAAAACAAATAGTCAAATGTGCTCACACCTCGG
>NW_008751770.1:462083-470320 GCF_000715545.1 Opisthorchis viverrini | reverse complement strand
ATATATATATATATATATATATATATATATACGATAAAATGCAGTCATTAAGTCAAACAGATATCCCGCTCGTCAGCGCTGCAGGCCACAACACTGCCTTGTAAAATGAAAGTCGTAAGAGTTTCCCGCTCCACTTAAAGCGACCGAGGGGCAATGTATCCATAGACCAAACATGAAACTTAAACCCTTTCTGGTGGCATGCACTCAGTTGCAAATTAAACTGGTACTACAGGAAAGCCCAAATAAATCCCAGTACAAATCAGGAATATGTTGGTCTCGGGACTAATAGTACAACGTCAGCTTCCACAGAGCCCGATGATAGAGGAACTTTGGCGGATGTAGCCGAATGGTGCACATTTGTGCGTTCATTGGGTCGTTATTTCTTTCAGACAGCTGTCTCTCGACATGCATGGTTTAGTGAGGTGATCTGCGACCTCGGTAGGGCCCTTACCATTTGTTGTTATCACGGCAGTTACTGAAAACAAAACTTCCAGTCTCAACTAAAAGTAACGAAATCACACCTCACGGACACCATTCGAAAGCGCCCCCTGGCCTATTTCGCTCCTTCTGTCTAATCGAGAGGAAGTTGACCAAAAAGAACCACAAAACTTCCGATGAAGGCGAGTTTCTACCTGGACCATCCAAAGCTGTAGGAGTTACGTAGTACGATCAATTGATGATGTGTTTCACGGGTGAGGACCACGAAACCTGTTCCGGTAATCGATCGAGACCCCTGGTTAGTCGAATTTACGGAAAAACTCCAGAGCTGTTTCATGGATCAACTGTCGAATGAAGCCTAGATGATAATTTGGTTATTGCCAATCAAAGTGACTTGGCACACATCAAAGAAGCCATTCTATCAAACTCCAGTAGCAAGTACCCTCGTATCGATGTCCATGTGGAAGAAATTTCCCATCAGGAACAAGCTGAAAAGAGGTTGCACACCACCATAAACAGCTGAGCTATAATAATAAATAATAGTTGAGCTGTAGCGCCTAGCTGCCATGCCACCCGAAGGAAACACGAGGGTTGAGAAACTGTCGGGTTGCCCAAGCCTAGACAGGGGAAGTCGAGGGGCAGAGGTCGGGTTCGAACCACGGACCTTCCGGTCAGTAAATTCGCGCTCTAACCACTTGAGCCATCTCGCCGTATCGATGCTTCACTGTCGTATCACAACAGGTTAGTCAATCAATAAATATCTGACTGCTAGTTTTCTGGCCCATCAGGTCAGGTGGGTGAAAATATAGCGACTTCCTCCTTGAAAATTTAGGCTGCTCCTGTGGTCTTTCATTAAGCACATCTGACTTGCGGTTGGATTTGTGCGTTTAGGTCTTAGGACCTTAACCGTCCTCAAAAATGGCTTCGGATACCATAACCGTATCTCAGATCATGTACAATCACGAAGTATGCAATTACAGGCAACCCCATCGTGCACCAGACGTCGCGTGATGGCATTAGCCAGGTCGCCCTACTTACTACATAAACCAAGAAAGGTAGGCGAAGACAGGTTGATGCAGCCTTGTCCCCTTCAGATATATTCGTTCTGCCCAGTACCAGTGGTGGAGAGCTAAAACTTTCCGGTGAGCTTCAATGCTGTGTAGCTTTTCGGGGAACTGCATTCGTGGGGACGTGTTGCGTAACGGCACCTGAGCTGAACTTACGGGACTTGATTGGTTCGATCGCTTGGGGTTAGCCGACATTCCAATCACTGTCATTTGCAACACAGTTCAGTCTCCCCGGCGCCTCCAGATCATGCATAAGACTTTATCAAACGATTTCCAGTTGTTTTCTAATCCGGTCTCCGTCAGCGTAGTCCGACACAAACAGTCCTCCACCTCCTGCCAGGTGCTACGCCGTCCAAAGAGACCAATCCCGTACGGTTCCCTACCATTGGTGGGTACCAAACTTTGACGGCTGGAACAAAAAGGCATTCTGTCCCCTGTATCCTACTCCGCCTTGGCAGCGCCGATCGTCGCTGTGAGGAAACCCAACGGTGACATCCACATATGCGACGATTTCTCAACCGGCCCAAATTCGGCAACACCACTATACACTGCTAGTGCCCGACGATCTATTCGCTGGTCTCAACAGTGGGAAGTTCTTCGCCAAAATCGACCTTGCTGAAGAGTGTCTTCAAGTTGAAGTCACACCAGAATCACACTCACTGTAGACAATCAACACACCGCGATCTGCATCAATACACCCGTCTCCCGTTTGGCGTCAAAACATCCCCAGAAACTTTCCAGCAGTTGATGGACACCATCCTTTCTGGCATTTCAGGTGGTCGCGTATCAGGACGACGTACTGATAATTGCTGTCTCACTCGAAAAGCTTCTTGATAGGATCAGTGCCGTCTTCCTGCGCATTCATGACGATGGCCTCCGCCTATGTCCTGAGAAATCTCGATTCGTCTTGACAACAGTGAAGTATCTGGGTTTCATCTCCGACGCCTCTGGTCGTCATCCTGACCCGAAGAACTTTCGAGCTATACAACAGATGCCACCTCCTAAGGATGTCCCATCATTACATTCCTTTTTTGGGTTAACCATCTATAATTTCGCATTCTTTCCTTCGCTACACAAATTCGACCCCCAATAAACCAATTGCTTGGAAAGGACGTCCCCTAGTGTTGGTCAGAAGAATGAGAGAAAGCATTCTGCAGACTAAAGGCAATGCTCAGTTCCGATCTGCTACTGACCCACTACGACCCAAAGCTACCTATCATCGTGGCAGCTGATGTCTCTACTTTTAGAGTCGGTGCCGTCATTCTGCACGTCTTCCCAGACGAATCGGAGAAGGCCATCATGCACGCGTCGAAATCACTAACACCAGCAGAACAGCGTTATGGACAGATAGAGAAAGAAGCTTTGGCCTTAGTGTTCGCCGTCCGGCGTTTCCATAAGTTGTTGTACGGTCGCCGTTTCACCCTACTTACCGATCATAAACCTTTGCTATCTATTTTCGATTCAAAGAGAGGTGTTCCCGCACATTCTGCCAACCAACTTCAAAGATGAATGCTTTGATATTCAATACGACTTTGATATTCAATATCATCGCACCGCCGACTTCGGTCAGGCCGATGCATTACCTCGCCTGATCGGCAATCAGTTAACTCACAGAGAGGACACGGTTATTGTGCAGGTTGCCTTCGAAGACGCAGCCGGCCTCCAGTTAGTCCAGTCCGTTCATGCCTTGCCCATGACAATGACAGAGATTCAACAAGCCACCATGGCTTGTTGAAGCCACCGACGCTTCAGGTGACCCAGTTCGTGAATTCTCGATGGCCTCCGAACCTCAAAGATGATTATGACAGCTCCTCCATCACAGAGACGCATTACCGGTTGTAAACAATTGCTTAGTGTCTGGAGATCGCGTCGTGATTCCTCAACGTTTACGCCATCGAGTTATCCGTCAGCTCCATCCTGGACATCCAGGAATCAACCGTATGAAGTCAATAACTCGCAGTTACGCATACTGACCGCACACAGACCAGCACATCACTGATTTTATAAAACGCTGCTCCCAACGCCAACAAGCTGTCAAGAACCTACCACATCAACTACCGGTTCCCTAGCCTCGACCTGGGAAGCCTTGGTCTCGGGTCCACATTGATTACGCAGGACTGGTATGTGGTACTTCCTATTTGGTTTTGATTGACGCTCTTTCTAAGTAGCCAGAAATCATTCCTGTGTCATCTCTAACATCCAATACGCCAGCATGGCTTACCGGAGTCCATTGTCTCAGACAATGGTCCGCAGTTCACCTCCGCTGAGTTTCAAGTTTTGCAGTCGACATGCTAAAACATATGTTCGCTCACCACCGTACCACCCGCAATCGAATGGTCAGGCAGAAAGGTTCGTCGACACATTCAATAGATCTTTGCTTAAAGCTCGAGGGGGAGGAGACATCCGTCAAAGCCATTCAGATATTCCTGTTTGTGTACCGAATGACCCTGAATGATGCTTTGGCAAACCACCAGTCACCTGTAGAGGTACTCATGGACCGTAAACTGAGAACTGCGCATTCTTCCATGTTGCCAACACAGTCTACTGAGTCAAGGTACATACCGATGGCAGCTGGAGCTCCAATCAAGGAGGGAAGTTCCGTGCTTGATTATTGCCCGAGACATGATGCGTGGATTACATGTCGTATCCTGCGCAAACGATGTAATGTGATGTACGACGTGTCGGTTGGTCAAGACACGTGGACCTGATATCAAAACCAACTCCGCTTTAACAGCATGCCGGAAACTCCAGCATGTTCGGGTACCGTGACATTGGACATATTGCTCGATATTTTTGAGCTGAAAGCTGATGCAGTTTTGAAAGAACAGGATGTGATCGGCAGCTCAATGGATGATCCAGCACTTCTTACCAGGCGGCGGACAGACCGACGCCGGCGCCATCCGGAACGTATCCAGTTCGACCCACGCCGAACCTGTTACTCACACTTCACAAAAGGTGTTGGGGATATCAATATCCTCAAAAACTCTCTATCTTTGTGTGTGCTAACAAACTTCCGGCACTTTTTAAGGTTAAACTACGGATACATATATGCGCTGTCATTTTTCCGTTATTGCCTGTTAATCACCTGTTGTTTGGAACATTAAGTTGTGTACAAGGTTTTGTCTTCTTACTTCTCCGCTATACTAGGAGTCAGAATCAGGCATAGCTGGGGACAGAATATCGTCACACTCCGCGTTTAGTATTGTTTACCAGCTACACTAACGAAACCGTAACAGGGAAGCACCCAGCTAGGAAATCCATCAACCGACAAACCGAAATTGACTCAACCTATCAAACACTTGAAAACAAAAGACCCGGAAACAGTCAAGCTGAAAACTACACAAGGAGTCACAGAAGCCCAAAATGGGACTGAAAGGACGTCACATAAAATGAAAATTGTTGGCGGTGGGAGGCAGTCATACTGCCCTCTGCGACAGGAGTGTGAAGGCAGTAGGGTGTTTTCCTCAGGCAACTAGCATGTCCATATTTATGGCAGCAGCGATGCTGCCTTCCCCGAGGAAGGACGGGTTAGAAAGGTCTCCCCAAAAACCACACCAATCGACTAACAGTTGACCAGGAACACCGGCGCATTATCCACCACGGTCGGAATACGTTTGAAAACCAGAGTTTGGTGCTGCTCAAAAAGCACCTGGTGTGCGCAGCCGCATCTGAATGGGACAGTAATGCCTTATTCCCTGAGCTCTCGGGTTGGGCCTAACCCCCGAAGCCAAACAGGTCACACTATTGAGTCAGAGACTAGGGACAGGGTTGGAAGGTAAACCTCAGTTGTCATTCGGAAGAAATAAAGTACGAAATATCCGTGCTACAACGCGAGAAGGCACCAGGACCAAATTGTATGAAGCCAGTCCTCTTCAAAGGAAGTAGAGAACTCCTGGTGACCCATCTGACAAAGCTTACAGGTGCTATATGGAACGAAGAGAAGGTGCCTGAAGAATGGGACATGTTGACAGTTACCCATATCCTCAAAAAGGATACGCGGACGCTGTGTGAAAACCACCGTGGCATGAACCTGTTCGCTGTGGCATCGAAGGTGCTCTCTGGTATTATCCTTCGAAGGTTGACTGAACACAGGGAGAGGCAGATCCGCAAAGACCAAGCTAGTTCCCGTCCGGCAAGAGGATGCATCAATTATATCTTTACCCTCCGACAAATTCTGGAACAGCGACACTGCTTCCAGCAACCAACAATGGTTGCGTTTGTCGACCGGATAGCTGCCTTTGACACTGTGGACCGTCAGGCACTATGGCAGTATCTGTAGGGCGTTCAGCTGTAGCAATCTTCCGGTGCCTAGCTGCCATGCCACCCGAAGGAAACACGAGGGCTGGGATACTGCCAGGTTGCCCAAATCTAGACAGAGGAAGTCGAGAGGCCAAGGTGGGATTTGAACCACTGACCTTCCGGTCAGTAAATTCGCGCTCTTACCACTTGGGCCATCTCGCCCCGCAGTGCCTGTGGAGCAGAGGTGTCCCCCGTAAATTCTTGACCCTTCATAAGGCACTGTACGCCAACTCACACGGGCGTGTGACGGTCTGGGGGAAGCTCTCTTCTGAGCTCACCACATCAAGTGGTGTCAGACAAGGCTGTCCTCTTTCAACTTTCCTTTTCAACATCGTCACTGATACGATCATGACACGATTCATAGAAGACTCACTATCAGCCTCTAATGCCTAAGAGGTTATAGTACTCCCTGGGCGTCCGCCCACAGATATCGAGTACGCAGACGGCACAGCCCTTACTGGATCTGACCCCGTGGTAATGCAAACAACATAAAGTAATCTAAATGATTCCGCCTCACGGTTTGACATATGCTTCACACGGGCAAAGTGTAAGGTTCTACTACAAGACTGGGTGGGCTCGAACCCTAGCCTCATGCTTGCGAATGAACCGATTGGGGTAATAGACAAATTTGTTTACCTTGGCAGCTGTACCAGTCCGGGTGATCTCGTGAACGATGATATTTCCATCCGGATTGGGAAGGCCAGTTCAGCTTTTGTGAACCTGCATCACCTGTGGCGTAGGCGTGACATCAGCTTATCCGTCAAGGGTCTAGTTTACAATGCTGCGGTGTGCTCCATCTTACTATATGGATCAGAAACCTGGCCGCTGCGCACTGCGGACGTCATAATTTCAGTGTTTGACCATCCGTGTCTTCGGAACATTGCCCGAGTCTAGTAGGAACGGCGGATAAGCGATGCTGAAGCACGTCGAATGATGTTCAGGAGAAATAACTCACCTTCGATAGATGAACTTATCACACTGCATAGGTTGCGCTGGCTTGGCTGCGTGCTGCGTATACCAATCGAAACTTCCTCGAAGGGTTTTTTCCACACAGCCACGTGAATGGTGGAAACGAGCCGGAGGCGGTCAAACAATGACTTGGCAGCGAAGTATAAAAGCCACTACCAGCAAACTCAGCTGCGCTGGTCATTGCCGTCTTCCTGGACGGGGAACCCGAGACGGGCCACATCAATGGCTAGAGACATTGTCAGCTATGGCCTAGTCGCGCCGTCAATAGCGCTCATTCATCCGAGCTTTTGGCTTCAGTTCATAGCTCCCTTCCTAACTGCCCCACTTAACAGCCCACTAACAGTGCGGTATTTACTCACCGATTTATCAGCTCCCGCCTCCGATGCGCAGCTACCTACCCTGCCTCCACATATCATCGGTGAATGAAACTGTGGCAGCTATAACCACCGTACGACAAGTACGCGGCTCTCGCAGTTAACAGTGATGATGATGATAGAGGTGCATGCATTGCGAAGCAACATGGACTCTAGTTGTCAGACTGCGATCCTTTTACAACCATGTGAAGGGAGTCATAGTATTGATAGAGAATTTGAGAGCACAAAAACATGCGAAATGTGCTTTGTTCCTTTTTGGAATCTTATCCCCTTTCGATCCTTTCTATAGGTTTCCCCATGCATGTACTTTCTTTTATTTTGGACGTGCTCCCGTTAGTTTACGGAATGGTCAAGACCCTCGGCGTGACACTCAAACTTGGTCATGCTGTGGCTCCTAACGGTAGCTCAGCGTCCAGATGGCGGGACGATAATTCCCAAGGCTCTTAAAAGAGTGATGTATTCAGATTTTCACGGGTAAATCCCAAACTACCTACATCAAGTTTGTAAGGTAGTCTCGAGCACCTCGCTAGTTCAACGCTTGATCGCTGGGGGCGAGTCCACGCCGATTGTTGTAGGTACTCGTTTGCTCCAAGCATTAACCATTCACTATGCTCTTACGGTGTGGTCCGTTAATCCCTTGGTGAGAATTCGTTTACGTGCCTTGGCATGCTGGACTCCGGGGGGGGGGGGGAATGACGATCGGGTTTTGGTCTTATAAAACCCCTGCTGAACCTACGAGTTTTCACCAAGCGGAGCCGAGAAAGTCCTAGACATTTTCAAAACTACGAAATTCGGGAATTATGACGAGCCACCGGACTCCCGACAAGCCCAACTAATCTTTCACGATTAAACTTGAATACAGCATTCTTGATTATCTTTGAAACTAGAGAAATGTCCCGGAAAGAACGTCAGCTGTAATAACCGCGTACTCGTCGTACTGTGGTTGTAGCTGCCGCAGTTTCGTTCACCGATGTTTTGGGGGGAGGTAAGGTAGCTGCGCGTTGCAGGCGGGAGCTGATAAATTGGTGCATAAATCCAGCACTGTCAGTGGGCTGTCAAGTTGGGGGGGGGCGTCGGAAAAGGAGCTATA
>NW_008751770.1:454536-461816 GCF_000715545.1 Opisthorchis viverrini | reverse complement strand
ACGTACTTCAGAATTGCTGATCCGGTGTTCCCACCAGATTCGGGCAATGCTCCGAAGACATCGATGGTCAAACACTGAAAGTCTTTTGACGTCCTCGGCGCGCAGCGGCCAGGTTTCTGATCCATATAGTAATATGGAGCGCACCGCAGCATTATAAACTCGACCCTTGACAGAGAAGCTGATGTCACACCTACGCCACAGGTGACGTGGGTTCGCAAAAGCTGCTCTGGCCTTCCCAATCCGGATGGAAATTTCCTCTTTCGTGAGACCACCGGGACTGATACAGCTGCCAAGGCAAACAAATTTGTCTACTACCTCAATCGGTTCCTCCGCAAGCATGAGGCTAGGGTTTGAGCCCACCCAATCTTGCAGTAGCACTTTACACTTTGCAGGTGTGAAGCGCATGCCGAATCACGAGGCAGAATTATTTAGATTATTTATTATTGCTTGCATCACCACGGGATCAGATCCCAGAAGAGCTATGTCGTCTGCGTACTCGATATCTGTGAGCGGAGGCCCAGCGAGCACTTCGACCCCACAGGCATTAGAGGCTGGTAGTGCGTCTTCCAAGATCGTATCAATGACGAAGTTGAAGAGGAAAGGGGAAAGAGGATATCCCTGTCGGACACCACTGGATGTGGTGAACTCAGGAGAGAGCTTCCCGTAGACCTTTACACGGCCTCGGGAGTTGGCGTACAGCGCCTTAAGAGAGGACGTAAAAAGATAAATTAGAGGACTACTTAGCCGTCAGGCTGGGAACAACTCCATCGGCAAGCATGTGGCTTTCGTCAACTACCAATGACCCATAATGAGGGCCACTTGCCTGAAGACCTCGAGCAGCCCTTGAAATTAGATAATTTTCCATAGCTCCAGAACACTTATGGACGATTGAAGTGGAAACTCTGAGTGATGGAAATTTCACTAAACATTAACAAAACGTGCAGCACGTTTTCGTGTAGGCTTAATCTGGTTATGTTTCCGAAAACAAAGATGGTTACGACCAAATAAGTGTACGGTGGAAGCAATCCAACGAAGCCCAGAATTTCTGCGGCTTCCCATGGAATCTACATTAGAGCTCCCGCAGTCTATTTCACCCCGATAAATCAAACGCTCTTAGTCTATCCCTGTAATTTGGCGCCTTCATCCTTTGCTGTTGGCTTCTTCGCCAAACATTACAACTGGACCGTAAGGCAGGCAGGATGTCGTCTGTGCGCGCGCCGGCTGCATCCATCGACTGGTGGAGAAACGTTTGCAGTACGGCCCCAAAGCCTAGTGAGCAACCCAGTAGCTAGGAAAAGCAACGTTACCACTCTTCGTACCAATTCGAAACTCGCGACGTTTATCCTGTATATTTTTCATGACAGGATTCACAGACACTTTAAAGACCGGAGGAAACACCGGTTCCGCCACCCAATAGAAGCGGTAAGCAGTTCTTTTGACCCTGTGCGGTGCTACAACACATTGATCCAAACAGATCCCAGATTGACTTCATGAAATCGGAATCTGGACTCCCAAACCCGATTTTATGAGGCCATACAGGGTGCGCACCCGTACCAAAAGTCATTATTTGTTTGCAGAGTGAAATAAACCACGCCTTCATGCCGCCTACAATGTACAGGATTGTTGTCCACGGAATTCGCTCCCGTCTGAGGTCATCAAATAAACAGATAGTGATAGTCATTCAGCTGTTACATACTTTCGGTGTTTAACTACCATGCAACTCGTAGGAAGCGCAAGGGCTGAGATACTTCAAGGTTGCCTAAACCTAGACAGGAGCCGTCGAGATGCAGAGGTTGGATACGAACCACGGACACTCTTCCTCGGCGTCAGCTTACGGACCAGAATGTCTCTGGTTCGAAATTAATCTCAGCATCTCGATGGCCCCTGACTAGGGTTTGGTAAACTGGTCTAATTCCTTTGGCTTGGAAGCTAGGCAGCAAAGCCAACCGATTTTTGCTACTCCTCTCGTGACTGAGGTTGATACGACCTCCTTCCTAGGCATTTTTTTATTTTTGGCGTAGAGTGTAAATGTCAGTCGTACGTGGAAATTAATCTGGGCTGCGTTTCCAGTCGCTCTCCTGTGCTACTCTCCATGGATCGCGTTGAAGCATGACATTTTGTCGGGTATCCACAAATTTGAGGATCTCCCGAGGGTGAACTATTCCCGAATCATTGAACTATTTCCATTTTATGCTGTATCACATTCTAAAACACTAACCTTTGGTCCACAGCAGCATCCATTGACGAATGTGCGACCTCATCGGCCGCGTGAGTAGCCTGAGAACCGTGTATCGGGACAAGTTTTCCCACAAGCTTTTTTACGGCAAATCCGACTTGTTCAGTTCAGTACTTCGTGTTCAGTTCAAAGGCTCAAATCATAAGGCGGAGCGCGTAGAGCTTACTTATTACTCCAATTGGCTGAGTAATGAAATTGTATTTCACCGGAGACTGGAAGATTGCTAGACGGTGCATATGGGAATTGTGAGCTGACAGTGACTATCTGGGGGTACATAGGGATGTACGGGTTCAGGAGGATCGGAAGGCCAGTCACACATACTCATGGATTCACGGACTGATACACAAAACGGAGACTTTCTCACTAAATTCCCGGGTCGTCTTTGTTCTTATCATTCAGCAGTTGCCGGTCAACTGAAGGGCACAAGCGAAAAAACGGGTGTAGCACTGCTCCTTAAGTTCTCAATGCAGAGCAGTAGGCTTGCCAGCGCGAGGACTCACATGAAAAAGTGCCCAATAGTACTTTGAAATTGGTTCTAGTTGGAGCGTGGATAACTGTCGGAGGAAGGTTATTCCACTCAGCAACTACCCGAAATGAGATCATTTTTCCCAATGAAAGTGTGCGCTCTGAGGTTGAAAATATTCATACCACGTCCTCGCCGTGTCTTCTGGGTCAAAGGTGAAAACCCCGTTGGCACAGCGTTTAACTGATTGTAATAAGGAGTCTTGTGGGACCTAATCGAACCCGAAACACACGGGATTAACTGGAAACCGGTGAAGAACACTGCCACCGACCAGACCCTGTGAAAAAACCATCGAGTGCATGGGAACACTCGCAGACGTTAGGTCCACCAGGTTCTTCGACGACCCTGTCGGTTACTACGGCTTCTTTCCGCCTACTATGTGCAGCCTCTGTGGCCCACAGAACCAGTCGTTTGCTAGAGACCACAGGTGGACTCCGTCAGAAGAACGCTGACGTGGAAAGAAGTGCAGCCACCTGTAGTGAACCAGCTCCACAAAGGGCGTCTGGACAAACACAGGGCGCAGGACCCGCTCAAAGTTAAGTTTACTGGCTTATGGCGAGCTGTCAGATTGAGGAGGTTATGACGCCGCCGAGTCACCCGTGGGAACCTATCCACGATCATGGCTTCAGCCGACTGAACACTGTTCTCGTCTTCACGTCAGTTATGCACGTCTAGTTGGTGATAAAAGCTGTTCTGATTGAAGTCGGCACCCACAGGAATTGTCCAAAAATCCTTTCAGTGAATAGCTCAAAAACTGCCACAACTGAAAAGTGCTGTATGAGTTTTGAGGCTGTTGTGTGGCCCGACCGAGCGGATCCGTCGTGCAAGCAAACTTCATCCAATTTCCAAGGTCTAGTCCCCGGACCTCCAGAGATGGAGTCGGCAGCACTGCGAAAGATACATCAGCCTCTCCGTCGGAGGTTCTGTCCGAGCAGGCATTACGACTGTAGTCGGAATCCACAATCCAGTAAGCCCAGTGCAGTAGAACACCCGGCTACGAAACTGCTTCAACCAAACTTCAAGAGAAGGACAACCGAAATCGCGCCGAAATCACCTTGATGTTCAAAGTAAGCCGCTTCTACGGACAAGAGGCCTCCACGTCAAGTTAATGGCCGAAAGACCAGACTGGTTACCGATCAGTTATCAAGGAAAGCTCTCAGTGTCTGAAAGTGTGAGCGCAGCAGCCAGTCACCTTTCAACCCTAGTCGAATGTCTGCTGCTGTTAGCCCGTCTGTACTGCCAGAATATTGTCGCCGCGTGTACATTACATACGGTCTGTTGCATAGGTGATTTTGATTCAGTTTTGTGTGTTTGCTACACTTTGTGTGCTCTTGGTGCTTCTTTTGCTGACGGGGCTAGCTTCTCAAAAGTGGGTACACCGAAGGCGTCCTCAATAGCAACAAAGCGGTGCACGTGAATTTGTCACTCAGTTCGCCACCTACTTGAAATTTTAGCCTTCCGCCTTCTGGGATGTCAAATGAAGATCAGTGCCTGGACCTCCATGGGCCTTTTTTATTTGTACGCCTTCGCATTCCGTAAAGGTGACAAGGATGGTTTCATGATTCGTCGCTTTATCACACTCATTAATCCTTACATTTGCTGACTTCTATTAGCGCTCCTCATCCAGGTCAGAATTTCCCGTCTTCGGCCTAATGAAATGACCCTGGAGAATGCTTAGCGTGGGGTTTTAATTTTTCAAAGGAAACATTAAATTGAAAAGAAAGCCCGTCTACGGTGAATCGACGAAAATCAGTGAGAGCCTGCTTCGTTTTCATTCAAGATTATGAAATCTCCTGGGATCTTCTCGCACACTCCGTCAGTGATCCCCAGTGAAGTTATATCAGCCGCTAATTCTTTCCAGTTTACTCAGCGTATATTGACTTCACTTGCGGTGCAAATTCTCAATATGTGGCTGATTCAAACATCTTTATATTTTTCACAACAGGCACTTTTGACAATAAAATAATTGATCATCGCTGGAGGCGCGTTAGACAGTCCAGGCGTCACACCTTCATGTGTGTCACTCTTCTGGAATGAACTGCCGCTATAAGGAGCCTGGGCTAGGTCTTTCTACCCCTCCAGACGCACAAGTGATTTCCAACTCCTCAAAATTTCTCCAAAATAATGATACTATTCTTGACGATTGTGAAATCCATACCCGCATTCTAGAGGAAGTGGATAACAAGGGATTAATTTTGACTGTTGTGTTCATCCACAGCTTTCGCTTGCGTCTATGCACATTGTACTTTCGTAGCCTGAGTAACCCTGGTGTAATTACATCCAACGAAAACCTTGACAGGCTATCGGGAATTTAGCCTGGTTTAATATCATTTTGAGCGGTCCGCTTGAATGCTCAAGCGAATTAAATTGACAAGTGAAGGGTTTATTTTCTTTTCCAAGCCTGGCGACTCCAGTGCTCGGTTCAAATAATTTGAACGTCCAAACACTCGGCAGGATGGATAAGGCGATTTGGTTTTCAAAATGAAACGACTGCTGCGCCTGTACTTGAAGACCGACCGGTGTTGCAAATGTATTGGTTGTGTTCAAAAAGAAGATAAGAAGGTGAATCCGCTGATTAGTTTAGAAAAAATATAAACCTAAAGATATCGTGTTAGAGGGACCGTGGGAAGGAGTGGATTCTTTTTGAGTTTCAGGGCTTGTCTGTAGGTCTAAAAGCAAAATTAATAACCAGCGGGGCCAATGAACGAAATCTTACCATAAAATTAAGGCCTGATACGTTGTTAATCATGGCGGAGATTGGTAGATGCCTTGGGAAGGGTAAGAGGTTAGTCGTTGTGAGTGGCCCGAAACTGCTCACCGAAAGATAAAATAAGAGGAAAAGAACGAAGCTTTATCATGTCTTTCGGGAAATCTATAACCCCACCCCACGTGTTTGGGACCTTGAGACTGGGCAGTAGATACGTGGCAGGACCATGCTTTTGGAAGCTCGATTGTGTCGACAAGTCCTTGAATTCTAATGGATGGCGTTTTCTTTTGAATATCTTTCCAAGTGACTGAAAGTAGCTGACCTGTTATGTGGCCGCTGGCTATTCGCACAATGAGGTTGATTTCTCGAAATCTACGTCATTTTGGGACTTGCCACTTCATAGTGTAGAATGTCTACGTATAATATATATGTTCCTGTATTATTGAAAATCATTTACTATGGCGATTTCTTTAAGTGAGCAAATTCTCAAGGTCAGTAAACACCGCCGACTGTGAATACGTAACCTGATAATAAAAAATCGCGAATTGTGGAAAAGCTTGACTCACATACAATGAACGTTACTTTCAGGCATTTTTCCACCGGAACAAATTTCCTCAACGTTCTAGAATCTGAATGGCCTTTGGAGACGCAACATCTGCGTAGGCGCATTCGTGCAAACAAATTTTGGTCGATGGTTCTTTGTTGCCAGTATAAATTCCGTAGTGCACTCTAATTATTTGCTAAACATCGTGCTCGTTTGTTGGCAAAAACCAGAGTTTTTCATTGTAGGTTGCGAATTATGCTAGAAAGACCTCGAGGTTTATCGATCTTAACCGACGCACACGACTAACATATGGCTAGGGGTACGCGATGCTTAACTAACTAGCCACATAGAGCCTACGTCGATAATACCAGAGAGCTGAACGACGCACACGACTAGCATGCGTCTAGGGGTACATGATGCACACCCATCCATCTGTAACGGAGAAAAGGCTTAAAACGGACCTCTTGAAATTTTGAGATATATTGGTCGTTTTGAAGTTTACAGATGTCCTTCTGGCCGTTGAAATGAGAGGAAGATATAATTCAGGTTATCGAAATATCACCATAAGGCGGGCGGCCGACAAACAAGTAGAGATACTTACCCCAAAATTCACTGCAGCGTCTATGCTGTCGTAGATGCCTGTTCACACAATGCCATCTTCAGCGGTTATTTCGCATGCCTGTTTACTGCACCTCTCAAGAATTACGAGACTTACATGTAATGCATAGGACCTCATTAACAGACAAACTTTTCGGAGCCGATGGGTCACATGAAATCATCTTCGTCTCTTTCATCTAGCTGGTGCTCTACAGAGTTAGTCGTAGTTGTCAGGCCTTGACCCACGGCTGTCGAGTAGTTCCTCTGTGGACCTGAAAACACGGACGCACATAGACTTACGGGACACACTGTTCTGGGAATCTGTGCTTCGTTCCAGGTCAACATCATAAGATGCCCCCTTTGCGGACCGGGTAGCAAGCACACCTCTGCGTTTTCGGGATCGGCCCGGAGCTAAGAACCAAAAGTGATTTATTTTCATGTGGACTCACCAATGGGAAAAGTCTGAAGAGCACCACCACACAGTGGGTAGGGTTCATCGTCACAACATTCGGCGTGATAGGACGCGCGATCCGTTGTACACCAGCGGTCACTGGTAGTAGTAGGCCGGTCACAGAGCACACAGAATCCCAAGTCAGCGTTTCCAGACCGCCATTTGGGTTGAGGTGCAGTGTCCTCGACCACCAACGGCAGGTCGTCGGTTGCAGACCTTGAG
>NW_008751770.1:436457-452757 GCF_000715545.1 Opisthorchis viverrini | reverse complement strand
CGCATGGACTTCCAAATGCTCTATGGGGCCTACGTCAGACCGCTCCTGGAGTACGCCAACTAAGTTGTCTACTCAGGACGTACGAAAGGCGTTACCCTCATTGAGCGTGTCCAGCGGGCCGCCACGAGAATGGTTGCCGGCCTCAAGTCCGTGGACTACGAAACGCGTCTCGCGACGCTTGATCTCTTTCCCCTGGAGTACCGTCGCCTCCGAGGGGACCTAATTCTTACTTACGCCCTGTTTGAACAAAGCTTGGCAAACAGGTTTTTTACCGTTGACCCAGCAAACACCCGGCGGGGACATAGTAAGAAAATCTTCAAGCTCAGGGCACACACATTCATTAGACAAAACTTTTTTCATTTCGGGTAGTAGCTGCTCGGAATGACCTTCCTCCGACGGTTGTACACGCTCCTTCTCGAACCCAATTTAAAGCACTATTAGACATTTATTTATGCGAATCCTCGCGCTGGCGAGCATACTGCCCCGCGCTGAGAACATAAAGAGCAGTGCTACACCCTTTTTCACTTGTGCCTTTCAGGTGAACGACAGCCACTTACCGACAAGAACAAAACCGACCCGGGAAACTTGGGAAAAAGCCTCGATCCTGTGTATCAATCAGTGAATCCGTGAATTGGAGAGCGCCTGCTGCATTTGTAGTACACCCATTCGTAACGCAAAATAGCGTTGGTGCTTCGATTACTGGATGAATGTACAAACATCACAAAGTTATCCTTCATGTATTCATTTAAGGTCTTCTCAAATACCATGAAGGATGAAAACGATATACCCGCAAATTTCTCAACGAAAGCCACGGCCGAATGTGTGCGAATAATTTTCAAAAGAGATCGATTAGAACAAATCGCAAAAAAAGATGGCAGATGAGGGGATTTTCAGTCTGAGCATATATGCAAAGGAGTGCAACATTTTGACGTTAAAGTTTTTAGTTCACCCGCAGGGGCTTTGCAGAAAAATGCATTGTGCGTCGAGCCGCTGGTGGTTATGTGAGGATGAACCCGGCCTGTTTGGAGAGGGCGGGCGATGGAGCCCTTTCGAACAGTCTTTATTGTGCACTCTTGTGTGTTGAAAGAGGTTAGGACTGTACAACAACATCTAACGGCCCATTTATTAACTCAGAGGTGGAACTTCGTGGATAGGTCTCTCAGTCTGAGACCTTACCAAATCCCCTGTAGATCCATCGCTTAAAATGCCGCAGACACCATCGCGGTGGAGATAGTAACAGAGAGTAACAGTTTAGTGGGATAGCTGATCCACTGAGGCTGCTGCCGCTACCTCTTGAGCAGCCCCAACTGCTTCATTGACAACCCTCAAACAAAAGTCGTACACGTGGAAAGGAGCAGGCGGCATCCGCCGACATTTCAAAAGTGGACACAAGAAATATGGGACATCTGCCGGGACACAATTCCTTGGAATAATGAACACTGGGCAGTAGTTTCAATGTAGTGCTTAAGGCTGGAGGAGGCTGGATGGTTAGGCCTGCAGTATGAGACCAACTGACACTGAGTCTGCGAGGTTGGTGTTTTGAATTGATGACAACGGCAGTCACGATGCTGCATATAGTTTTGTGTGCAGCTACTGAATTCAGTGCGGCTTTATTGCAGGGTTCTATGGATAGCAAGAGTTAATCTAAAAGATCCAAACACAAGTGAATTTAGGCACAACAATAGTAAACATGGCTGATCGAATGGCGGGCGCCTGTAACAGGGGTCGGTGGCAACTGGTGCGTTTGCAAGCCTGCACTTGTAAAGAGCTATATGGTAGAGGTTCGCTAGGGTTTACCTAAATAGGGTATCCAGAGAAATATTTCGACGGCGTGTGCGTTTGAAAAAAAGACGGAACAAAATTAGACGATGCCGGTGAATGTGTCTGCCTGAAATTTCTGGATTAGTTTACCTCAAGACTTAGTTTGATGACAGTGGAAGAGTAGAAAATCAGGTTTGAGGTTGCATCCATATTTAGTCTGTCTTCCCCGTTTTCTGCCCAAGCTCCTCAGTACTTTCTACCTGGTAATCCAAAGCATATTTCTTGAGGGAACCGGAGTGAATACTGGACACCCACCAGCGCAAGGATTCACCCAGGGTTGATGCAGGGATGACTCTCACGTACTTTTGTCAAAAAGAATTTTGTGTAAAGCAAATTTATCCATCGCACTTCGAGGACGACCGTGAGGTGCAGAAATATTTTCAAAACAAATATTTTTCCCGACAAGCTAGATCATAATTGTCCGGAGCAAGAGCCACTAGCAACGACCTTATCAGGATTTCCGTGGTTTTTCAGCTGCCAAGAGAAGACAAACAAAAGAAACACAAACTAAAGTAGCTGTGTATCATTTCACAGCGATGTGCCAGGAAGTGACAGATGCGAAGGCAACATCGAGGTACACGCCAAAGCTCCCAAAGCTGACCTGTTCTTGCGGTTTAGCGGCCTCCGTTCACCCGAATGGCACAAGCGAAGAATGGGTGTAGCTCCATCCTTTAAATTCTCAGTGCTGTGCGGTAGTCTTGCCAGAATGATGACACGCAAAAAATCATCTGGAAGTTGACACTGGGTCCCAGATGCGGCGTGAACCACTGTTGGGGGAAAGGCTATTCCGTGCAATAAAAGCCCGAAATGAGAAAATTTCTTGATTGGTAAGTGTGCACTCTGCGCTTATAAGCCCTCTTACCATGATTCCGCTCTGTGTTAGTTGAGTCAACCGTGATAATCCCGTTGGCCAAATCTCGTCTGAACAAGGCATGGGTAAGTATGAGGTCTCATCAGAGACGACGATACTCTAGGTAAATAATTCAATCACCTCGAGAGGTGTTTCATAATCAACGGTTTTGAGGCCAGCGATCCTCCCCGAAGAAGCATACTTTTTGAGCTGAATGTTCATGATGGAGTACAAACAACATGCCTGGAAAGATCTAAATACCTGAATCTTTTTGTATTTATCATCGTAATGCCGTCTGTTCCATTCCCACCACGCATGAGGAAGGGGTTCGCTGGTTCTCCATTAAACAACAAGTGGAAACATCTCTCCTCATTCAGAGGAAAACGTAAATCTGTGAGCACTGCCTTGCAGCTTCCACGTCCGGATGAAATGTGGTAACCTCGAAACCCTAGGATTTCCTGTCGTCCACAAACATAGGCATAAAATTGCAAGCGCGTTAGATAGGTCACTGAAGTAGATCAGAAATCGGATGGTCCTTAAACGGAGCCCTGAAGAACTCCAACCGTAGTTGGTACAGAAAAAAGGCAGGTAAAGCATAATTTTTTCGTGATTTTTATACGACAGGTACGCCTCAATCCAGTGTACAATCGATTCTTGAATACCACATCACTAGAGGTTGTGGAGCGGCAGAATGTCACCAGACTTAATGGGATGTTTTTCGGAGGCCGTAATGTAGAGCGAACCATATGGGTCTTCCGTCACTTAAATATGGCTATATTTTCAGGTTTTAGGGATATCAAGTTTTTAGCGGTAAACTTATTTAAAGTTGCGAGCTTTAGAGCGCGTTCTATTACCCTTCACAGTATGCTAATAAAGTTGAAATGCCTGCAGCTTCCAGGGAATAAACGATCACCAGATGTGTAAGTTTTTGTGCCAATATGTTGCTTCCAGGCAAATGGCCAGTTACCCCCGTCGAGTTACTGACCTAAAATAAGTGCTGAAAAGCCAATTATCACCGCCGCATCTACACTTTACGGCAAGCCTATTGACAAACAATTTTGGTGATACTGGGTAGAGGATAGCATCACTACTACGTTAAGTGTGCCTTGGTGAACTTCATGCACAGACCCCAAGCTCTAAGTTGAATAAGGTCTATTGTATTTAAACAAGCAGCGAATTCTAAAGACAGATCAGGAACGGGCGCCCACCCTGATGTCGCGGGCCGCCGCGAGAGTCACATAACCGATGACCGGTCGAAGAGGACGTCCATTTGCGCTCATGAGGCAGTCGTGCTAAAGACCACCCCGGGGAGACCATAATGAAAAGCATAATTACCACACCCAGCTCCACTCCTCCAAAAGCGTCCGATTTGATTGTTGAGCCAGCGCCGAGAATTTAAAGAGCATAGCTACACCCTCCTTCTACTGTTGCCCCCGAGTCCTCCAGATGACCAATTTCCCACAAAACACTTGAACAACCCTCCTCCAGCCACCACTTCACTCATCTCTTTCTTGTAGGTGATTTCAACGTCCCGAAGACCTCCTGCATGGAGTTCCAGCTTATTAGATCAGGGGGCTTTTTGCAGAGGCACCAACCAACGCCGTTCAACAGAGCACTCGGACCCAACATGTTGTTGCACACACCAGATACCGCACACGCCGTCCACCATATCTCCTGAATTTTGACATTATCAACGAAAGGCACTTCGTTTATTAGGTGATAATTAGCGCACCACTGCGGTATAGTGACCATCATATGCTTTGATTTCATCCGCTACTGCGCCAGAAATCCTGAACCTCAAAGCTTCTATCGTGCAGACTTCAAATTTGAACAAGTTAAGCTGGGAACAGCTAAAGTGGGAGAGGTATAAAGAACCATTGTCCATAAGGTAATGGCGCTGACGCGATATTCGTCCCAAAAGATCAACACGTAGTCAGATGGACCACAAGCTACCTAGAAAGGTTTGCCGTCCTCCGAAAAAGAGGTTTCACCTATTTTTCAAACACTTTACTACAGAGGACAAAGATGTAGCAGCAGTTCGCAAAATGCGGAACAGCTGCACATCAGAAGTCCGCCAAAAGAGCGTACGAAAACAATTATCCCATACTAGATCTCTCCCGGATAAACAGAAAAGTACTGTTCAAAAACATGAGACATCGCTGCAGAAACAAGTCCTCCGCTTTCTCCTTAAGGGACAGGGAAGGGTGACCCACGATGGCGCAATAGTGCTATCTGAGGGCTACAGGGATCACCATGTATGTGTATATGCAGCCTTGGCGTCCTTGCAACATCCAATCTTGCCAAGGTGTAACTACGAACGACCTCCAACAAACTTGCTATTTATGGTGGAAAACATTGAAAACTTTTGCACGAGCCGAACCCTTTCTGTGCGTAAGGGCCAGACTAGGTCAGGCCAAGGATCCTGGACACAGCGTCGTTCACACTGACGAAACATTTATATCTTTGCAGGCGCTCGGCGACGGCCGTTTTCCCTCTGCTTGGGAGGAAGCGATTTTCACACCAACCTACAAAACTGGTGACCGACTATCGCCTGACAGCTATAGGCCTATAGTCCTTACTAGCGTGCCATGCAATATGATGGAACGCGTTCCAAAGCAAGCCATCCTGGATCGCCTTACTTTAGACAACCTGATATCTCCAGCCAAACGCGGATTTCTCCCAAACCATTCCTGCGTGACAAACACGCTCGTGTTTATTAACAGCTTTATCGAGACAAATGACGAGCGACTTAAATCGACCGCCATATTTTGCTGCTTCTCAAACGTATTCGATCAAGTCTCACACATACCGCTGGCCCACAGGCTCCAGTCTTACGTGTTTCCACGGAGAATTCCAGTTAAGCCATTTCTCAAAGACAGAACCTTTCAGAGTCTAAATAGGCTCGACATACCCGTCTACTGCACCAGCCTCCATTGGGGTTACTCAGTACTCCGTTCTGGGACCAATGTCGTTTCTGATATATGTCAACGACCTTCGATATATTTTTACAAGCGCATATCCACTTCCGCGGTCGACTTGAAATCAAAAGCCAGTGCCCTCCAACCGGACGTAGACGCTGCAAAACATTAGTGATGGACTTGCACCTTCCATATACCTCCATATGTAATTCTAAGAAGACTCGGTGAAGGCCTGTATCATTCTTGGTGGGAACGGACCAGGTGACATCACGAGGACGGATGCCAAGAATTAGTTGGTTATCTGACTCCCTTCAAACATGTCCTTCTCAATGCATTATGAGAAATGGGCCCAAAAGGCATTCGCCGTTCTAGGGATGATTCGGCGCACCTTCTACCGTATTACTCACATAGACTCCAAATACTCAATGGGGCCTACATCAAACCACTTCTTGAATATACCAGCCAACTCGCTTTCTCAGGAGGCACGAATGACGTAACCCTCATTTAGCGTGTCCAGCGAGCGACTACGAAAATGGTTGTCAGCCTTAAATCGGTGGACTATGAAGCACGTCTCGCAGCGAATAGCCTGTTTCCCCTGGACTGTTGTCGCGTCCCAGGAGACTTGATTCTTACTTATGCCTTGTTTGAACAAGGTTCGACCAGAAGTTTTTTCACCGTTGACCAAGCTAACACATGGCGAAGACATAGGAAAATTTTCAAGCACAGAGCGGGCACTTTTATTAAGCAAACATTATTACCGTTTCGAGTAATTGCTGCGTGTAAAAGCCTTCCTTCGGCAGCTGTCTACGCTCCAACTAGAGCCCAGTTCAAAGCACTATGTGGCAATTTTTCATGCGCGTCCTTGCGTTGGCAAGCCCACTGCCCTGCGTTGAAAACTTAAACAGTAGTACTGACCCAGTTTTTTCGCTTGTGCCCTTCAGTTGAACGTCAGCCGCTGAACGACAAGAACAAAGCCGGTCGGGGAAACTTGGGCGTAAGCCTCGATGCGGTGTATCAATTCTTGAATCCATGAAACAACTGAACTGACCTTTACAGGGACACACCAACCTTCAGCATTCAAACCACGCAAAGGGCGCTAATGGGCAATCGGCTGCATAACTCAGCTGATACCCTGCGTTCATGTCGTTTCCTGTGTTCCAGACGAGTTTCCAGGTCAAGTAAGTATTTGAATACCCTCAAACAATATTGCTCTTCTTGGTATAATGTTGAGTTTCTGGTTGCGCCGATCGACTCCCAACTGAGGCGGTTCCAACTCTACTCAGTATGCGGTAGTCTGTAGCAGTGAACTCGAGAGGAACCGGCGGAAGCACAGGCCGAGCGTGGGTGTATTGACCAGGATTCTGCCGCTTCGAATATTCTGGATCTCTGTCACTTTTTTTAGACGCAACCATTTTAAGCTGTCTTGACACATGCGTGTGTCAAAAGCTGCGTAGCCTTTTGTTCCGTTGACAAAGCTGGTTTGTGAAGGCGCGTGCACTCAACAGTTGTGTGGTGGCGATACTAATGATATGTTACTTTCAACACAACAAAATTCGACGATTACAGCTAACCATCGTTCTCCGACGAATCACAAAGGAGATGTGTCTGTTTCGTTTTGACAGGTTGTAGCCTTACTATTGCTGATATTCCACATAATTCATGTGAAGTTTGTACGGTCTGTGGTGGTATAAAACCGCTTTCAGGCTGTCATGTGCCAATGTGGTTCATGCCGATAGCGTATTCTTTATTTGCGTCATAAGGAATGTTTGAACCGCTTGGTAGTCAAGATAAAGTGTTTTTGAACCATCTGTGCAATTGGGAGTAGCTTCGTGAGTGAAGTTGGCTACTTAATTTTCTGTAATGAATTAACAATCGTTCGGCTTTAACACTTTCGGTGCCTAGTTGCCATGTCACCCGAGGGGAACCTGAGGGGTGGGATACTGCCAGGTTACCCAAGCCTAGACAGGGGAAGTCGGGATGCAGGTGTTGGGTTTGAAACGGAACTTTTGGTCAGTAAGTTCGCGCTCTGACCAACTGACACATCTCGATCACGAAGTTCGAGAATACAGGGCACTCATTATGTCCACAAACTCCCATGGTGAACAGACCGATCAACCGAGTCGAAGGTGCCTTGGAGACCCATGAATACTAATATTATGGGTCGTTTTTACGTGTAGCATTGTTCTACCACCTGATGGGGTAAAGCATTTGTCGACAACCCTTAACAGGCCGGAATCTCGTTTGATTCTTTTGAGTCACTGTTTCACAAGCTACGATAAGGCGACGAAGCACAAGTGATGCTAACAGACTCTTTACGATTGGGATCGATCCCTCTTTTGTTATGAAAGGCATCCTTTGAAAATGGGCTCTATCCGATCATTCAAATTGTTTGGTAAAGGCTGCTTTTCCAAAATGTAAGCAAACAGATCAGACTGAGGGCAATACGTGTAGGAGTTTATCCGAACCAGAAGCCCGTAGGTGCTACATAGAACATATGCGTAAACCTATGAGGCCGTAGGGGTTCCACGTTTACCATCCAGGTTTCCACTTCAGATATGGGCTCCAGATGAGTGGCGGCTAGTGGCCACGATAATTGTTTTTCGAAGTATTCAGTCCAACTGTCTGGGCGTTCTTTATTCAAGGTGGTCGTTCCATTCTGGTGCTTGGTAGTTTCGCCCACAGGGGGTTTCCGGGGACCGGTCGCGAGGACCAACTGAAATAGTCCTCGGGCGTTCCTGGCTTTCTGGACCTTTTCCATTTTATTGGCTCTCCGTGCCCACCAGACCTCACGGTCAGCTCGGACACACTTTCACTTGACGTCTGATAATTCGTCGGGTCAGGTTATTTCCGGGACCGATTGCGGTTTAAGCAGTGCCATTGTTCGGTCTGATTTCCAGAGCTTAAGTGGACCTGGTAGTGCCACTTCCAGCATTGTGCAGATAACTGGCGGTCTCGTCCCAGTAGGAATTCACTTCTGTTGGTGGAGCAGTTGGAAGAGACTCTAGAGGATAATTCCGGTAGATTCATCGAATATCCGGATATGCTAGCCTCGCAGTCACCAAGTGATTCGTCCGCACCTTAAGTGGCCCTGGAAAACGAAGAAAGAAGCGAATTTGGAGGAGCGCGTAATCGGAATTTACGAGTGTGTCTCAAAGCGAGCGGCAGTCGTTCATTGATCAGCGCCATCGGTAAGTGATGACAATATGGTCAATCTCAGTTCGCAGCCGGCACACCACCTAGACATGGTGATCGGGCTTGGGTACTGCAATGATCCTGTGGGCTACACTGGCTGGAACCTTGTTCCACAACGCGCAACCTTGCCAGGAAGTCCAAAGGAAAGCAGCCGAACCAAGAGCAGTGAGACCCCGTACTGCGAGTAATCGTGCTACGAGGTGAGAAAAAATCGTTCAGCGGTAACACCCTTTCGGTGCTTAACTCCCATGCCACCAGAAGAGGGCTGGGATACTGTCAGGTTGCCCAAGCATAAACGGGGAAGTCGAGAATTAGAGGCCGGGTTCAAACCACGGACGTTCCGGTCAGCAGACTCGCGCTGTAACCACTGAGGTCTCTCGCCCCCCCTCCCCGCTACGACGGGGTCGCACTATTTTCTGCGATAGATGTGTGAAGGCAGTAGAGTGTTTCCCTGAGACAACCAGCGTATCCATATTCATGGAGGCAACGATGCTGACTTCCTCCGCGGAAGGTCGGGTTAAAAAGTCGCCCTTGAAACCTCACACTCCGATTAACCAACAGTTGACCGTGACCACCGGCACATTAGTCAATACAGTGAAAATACTCCTAAAACCAGATGGTCGGGTGCTATTCAGCCGCTGCTGCGCGCAGGCGCATCAGGAGTGGTGCAGTAAGGCCCTACTCCCTGCTCCCCTCGAGTTAGGCCAACCCCCTTTTGCCCAACAGGTCGGACTATTGAGTCGTCGGCTCAGGGCAAGGACCCCAAAGAATACCCTACTGTCCGCTGCCTTGTGGGTCAGACTTTTGAGTCAAAGGATCAAGACGAGATACCTCCGGCAAACCTAATTCTTCGGTCTGGGGAACCTGGAAGTACCATTTTCCCCCATTGTTTTTTGTCCGCCGATATCCTTCTCCAATTGGTTCCTTCCACACGAGCAAACGTTGAGCTGTCGGTTATCTGGCCGATATGCCGTATGCAACCTCCGTGCTCTACGTCAAATTGGTAAACAGGTAATGCTCGTCGAGACATACTCCCTTGAAGTTGATGCATGCTGTGTCACTGAAACACGCATATAAGACCCAAGCATAATCATGCGCCTCAAAACGCCAAGGACGGACTCAGATCTCTCACATCTCGCTCTCTGTGTGTTCGGTAATCTAGGAGCGATGACTCAGTATATGGCGTGAGTGTTGCATTCTGGACTGGATAACAGGTAAAAGTAGTCTTCGCGCCGTTCGGTTATCCAGCTCAATCAAGCTCAGTGCCTCTTGATAAGAAATCGGTGCCTGTTTGTAGTACGTATGCCCCATAGGACCACTTCCGACACTGAGAAGGATGCTTTTTATCGACAATTATCCAGGATCATTTGTGTAGCAAGAAGCACTGACACTTATCCTTGTGGGCGACATGACGCCCATATCGGTCATCTGATCTCCCTGGACTCATATCTAGCTGGTCGATTTAGAGTCAGTGCTCACTGTAGGACAACTGCGAGTGACTCCTCCAGCGAGATGACTTAGTGGTTAGGGCCCAAATTTGCTGATCGGAATACCCGTGATTCGAACACGACCTCTGCATCTCGACTTCTGTCTAGGCTTGGGAAACCTAGCAGTATCCCAGCCCGCGTGTTTCCCTTGGGTGACATGGCAACTTGGCGTCGAGCTGAACCATTATTATTATTAATATTATTATTACTCCAGCTGTATACCGACGAACAACTGTTTCTGGCCAATATGAACTTTCTACAGAAGTGCTGGCACCAGATAATCAGGTGACACCCAGGGGTAAAAGAGTCACGGGCGCAATTAACTTACGTGAATATCAGCCATAGGTGAGAAGTCACAATTCAAGACTACCGTTCCCTCTGGGGCACAACTTGATTCCAATCACGCCATGTGAGCACTCCCGACAATTTGCTTCCCTTCAGTCCGTCACAAGTCAGCCAAGCATGCATGCCAACCTACCATCCCTGAAGAACTACCGCAACACAGCAGTGTCGATCTGAGCGAGCTCAGCTACTCTATACAGGAAAAGAACATTATACTGGTAGCGGAAGCGTGGATGAAGCATGGCAAAATACTAAAAGAGCCATGCTAGTAGCGTTTGGTGCTGTCCATCTAACCTATCCAACAGGATCAAATCATCATTGGATATCACCGAGCTCACTTACTGATGCCATAAAATCCTTAACAGCAGGCAACCAGTACGACGGCGGAGGCATTTTCCCCAAAGGCTAAAATAGTGAAGAGCCTAAGGAAAGACCGAGAGCTCTGGTTGATAGCAAATGCTCGGGATATAGCTGAAACAGCCGTGCCCTCTGCTGACTGAGACGATCGACTAGCCACAGGAAAGCAGCAATCAGTGAAATAATAAGCGAAAAAGGTGGTTTGCTAATTCACTCATAAGCGCATCTACTGGAAAGATTGACCGAGCACTTCGAGAAACAGTTTAGCTGGCTTTCTGCAACAAAGCTTCTTAATAAGAGGAATCACAACCTCTGGGGATTGTAGATACGCGTGATTGGAATGTAGACCCTAATCACTCGTCAGAAGAAATAAAATCTGCGGTGAAACCCGAGAAGGCACCAAGACCGGACTGTATGGATCCAGCCCTCTTCAAAGGAGGTAGAGAACTCCTGGTGACCCATCTGACAAAGCTTACAGGTGCTATATGGGACGAAGAGAAGGTGCCTGAAGAATGGGACATGTTGACAGTTACCCATATCCTCAAAAAGGATACGCGGACGCTGTGTGAAAACCACCGTGGCATGAACCTGTTCGCTGTGGCATCGAAGGTGCTCTCTGGTATTATCCTTCGAAGGTTGACTGAACACAGGGAGAGGCAGATCCGCAAAGACCAAGCTAGTTCCCGTCCGGCAAGAGGATGCATCAATTATATCTTTACCCTCCGACAAATTCTGGAACAGCGACACTGCTTCCAGCAACCAACAATGGTTGCGTTTGTCGACCGGATAGCTGCCTTTGACACTGTGGACCGTCAGGCACTATGGCAGTATCTGTAGGGCGTTCAGCTGTAGCAATCTTCCGGTGCCTAGCTGCCATGCCACCCGAAGGAAACACGAGGGCTGGGATACTGCCAGGTTGCCCAAATCTAGACAGAGGAAGTCGAGAGGCCAAGGTGGGATTTGAACCACGGACCTTCCGGTCAGTAAATTCGCGCTCTTACCACTTGGGCCATCTCGCCCCGCAGTGCCTGTGGAGCAGAGGTGTCCCCCGTAAATTCTTGACCCTTCATAAGGCACTGTACGCCAACTCACACGGGCGTGTGACGGTCTGGGGGAAGCTCTCTTCTGAGCTCACCACATCAAGTGGTGTCAGACAGGGCGGTCCTCTTTCAACTTTCCTTTTCAACATCGTAATTGATACGATCATGGAAGACTCACTACGAGCCTCCAATGCCTGTGGAGTTGAAGCGCTCCCGGTCCGTTGGCTCACAAATATCGAGCACGCAGACGACAGCTCTTCTTGGATCTGACGCCGTCGTAATGCGAGCGATTTCGGATAAGCTAAATAATTCTGCCTCACGGTTTGGTACGCGTCTCTTACCTTTCGCAAACTGGGTGAGCTCGAACCCTAGGGTCGTGCTTGCGGGCGAGCCAACTGAGGTAGTAGACAACTTTGTTCACCTGGGCAGCTTTATCGTTCCCGATTGTTCAGCCAAAAACTATATCTCCTTTCAGATTGGGAAGTCCAGAGTAACTTGTCAACCCGCAATACTTGTGGCGTAGGTGTGACAGCTTATCTGTCAAGGATCGCGTTTACAATGCTGCGGCATGCCCCATATTATTATAGATCCAGAAACCTAGCCCTTGCGCTCCGTGGACTTCAAGCAACTTTCACTTCCCGACCATCGATGGCTTAGATTCGTTTAATCTCACTGTTGCAGTTCCCTTTGTCCTGTTCCAATTAGATACTTTTGAAAACGTCATAGGTTCTGTGAATTTTGGCACCTTTACCCGAATCAAACAGTATTGTAGCAGGAATTCAAGCATTAGAGATTATCAGTTTAATGGCACCCTTTAAGAAATGTGTGCATCGTTGTGTAAGACTTCTAAGGCTATTCGCCACCATTCTTGTGGAATCATGTTTGCAGTAATAAAAGTTTTGATCTCCTCGGCTGACCGTCCCTAACTTCTGAACCGATAAAACGTCTTTCACCATTCAACTTAAATAGTAATGAGCTTACAACTGGTTGCACATTAATTTGGTATTCTCGGGAAACTCAACCGAATCCCGGTCGAGTCTCTCGTTTACCTTGTTCCACAGTTGAATGTGATGCAGAAAGGCTGCTTGTGTTCCACTTGGTGCGATATTCTGGATACCACAGTATTTTTTAAAAATGAAACTCCTCACAAGGTTGTTGGAAACTCGTAGGCAGGCTACGATCAGTTTCGCCCTTCTTGGGGTGTGAAATTTCCACATCAGTATGGTATTCACAGGATACTCAGCTGAATCTCTTGTTTCTCGCATACCTTTTCCAAGAACGTGCACTGTGATATCTCGAATGTTGTGCCAACTGAAGCATGAGACGAACTCTGTGGGGCACATTCAGTTGAGGAATATCGTAGACTAGACATTCAGCTAGGATTCCATTGGGTTTTCTGTGAGAACCACACTCGTGTGCAACTGAGTGTGGTTCGCAAATTTGGATTAAAGTAAAACATCATTTTGAAGGAAATTCGGAGATCGCGTCCACCTACCACTTCGCGTTCTCAGTTAGACCTCTCTTCTGCTATTTCCGTGGCCTTTACAGTAAAAGCTCTTGGGCGGAATAACCCGACAAACTTCTCTTTCGCACACCATAGATACTTCAGCGGTTGACGTTTGCTGCACTTTTGAAGCACAGGTTACTGATACACTGGTTGGGCCTTACGGTACCTTCAATGTTTATAATGCGAACTGTAAGTAATTCCGAAGCTGGTCTGATGGGTATGTGGGTGCAGCTTTAAGTTTGTCATCTATCTTACGCGACTTGATACCCGAATACAGTCGAATCTGTGCTGTCCGACTGCCTTTCGCAAAAACCCTTACTGGTTGAAATACCAATCAGTCCCCACCAATGCATCAACCAGTTGTAACGCCGATTCAATAAAAGATACGTTCTATCGCCACAAATAATCTAGATATGTTATAGTAACAGGAGACTTCTATGCACTATTAGGGTCGTGAGGTTCGGGCAAGTGAAGACACTGGGATTGCGCAATCAGGTTTCGGGCACGCCGTATATATGCGTGCTGGGACCTTCCGTAGCACGAGCCAAGGTTACCTGTTATCCTATCTGTCTGAGCGTTCGAAAGTTGGTGGTTACCAGGGTGAAGGTGCCCTGAGAATGTCCTGATTGTAAGAGAACCGAGAGAATAAGGTTAAGAATAAAAAAATCCGTGGGAATTTGTTCATTCTACTATCCTAAGAAGTTTGTATTTCTCGAATCATAATGTCGTGATTTTGAGCGGATGTAACAATTCCTGGTTAATCGGGGAGAACAGGTGATCCCACCGGAAGCCTCGTCCACAGAACGGGGAGACAGTGCTTGGTTCGCAGTCCATTGAGTCAGTCATCACAAAAGTAGTTTATGTGCTATTGGGATGTCGGAAAATCATCCGGTGCATCCCGTCCGGTGACCACCAAGCATATCACGTCAGAGGTGGGCGTTAGATTCGCTAAAACCCTTCCGCTTTCCTCCGACTTAGGCATCTTTGGAGCTGGCGTGACAATAGCTTGTCACTGAAAAAAGGGGTCTACAACGCCACAGTGTGCCCAGTGTTGCTTTACCTTTGCGATAGTAGGCCACTGTACGTTGAGTTGACGCTGCTTTTGTTTGGTACTCTATAGCTTCAAAGAATGGTAGGTGTGCAATGGGCACATCGGATTAGCAGTGTTGGAGTACGACGAATAGTTTTGAATGAAAAATCATCTGCTTTTCCAATCGACGAGCTGCATCAACTAGGCAGGCTGGGCAACGTGTTTCCATACCGGTTGGTCGATTTGCTCGCCGCGTTCCGTTTCCTTAGGCAGATAACACGTAAGCAACGCTTGACATGGGTATGGAGCTCGAAATGTATAGAAAAGGTCTTCGCTGCACTGGTGCGTGTCGTCTGCGAGGTTCGGGTATGGGGGTACTCACCGACAGTGTGATGTCATACAACCACTGATGGTATTGCATATGTTCACTTGTATCCAGTCATCAACCAGATGTTCTTTCATTTTGTATTCTATTTGTATTCCTATATTGTCTTACAGTATCCCCATACACAATCGTTATCATAAATTGCGGCGGCTCGAACCACCTTACACACGTTGCTCACGGCTATCAAACTCAACTGGAGTAAACTTTTGTTAACTTTTATCCGTAACACCATCTCTAAGTGTGCTCTTCAAGGGACGGTAGATCTGGATGGCGAGATCACATCTGAAGAAAGATTGGTAGACGTAGACTATGGGGACAAATATCATACGTCCTCAAGAAATGCTCTATATGGCATGGCGAAAGCGATCTGTTTTGGCCTGCTGTTTGTACCTTCAAAGTTTCAGGTCTTACTTTAGGATGTCCCTCTCACTTGTTCTGCTTTGGGTTACTTGAGTTTCTTGATATGTTTACCCGTCGTTAACTGTGATAGATGAAGTCAGTGCACGTATCCTTAAGGCACGAGCCGTATTTGCCAACCTGCGCTGCGTTTGGTGTCGTAAGTTAATGTGACACGTCAAAGAATAGTGTCTGAAAAAGCTGAGTTGGAACTTGGTCTCTCCGATCTGCATGTCTCAAACGGGTCCAGATAATTGATCTTTCAAATCCCCGAAGTACTGCAAGTTTTAACTGAGTGCAGACTGTGCACAAACCAGTTAGTAAGCTAGTACCAGTCAATGAGTTAGATCCCTCACATTAGCCGACTAAGCTTGTCAGGTATAGGTGGTTTTGAACATGTTTACATATTCTCGACCATCCTCTACCGAATAAGGCATCGTTTTCCACTCTGAATCCTTTTTGGCAAACTTTTCACACAGGCAGACCGTGACATGACAAGGCAAAATGACAGGGGCTACAGCCAGGGTGAATGAGCTCTCTGGGATCTTCGCACCTTCTTTGGATCTTCCTTTCGCCTGGTTTGCACGTAAGCGATCCAAGTGCCGAGCTCGCTATGACTTAGCCGGATTCCCCAGCTAACGTTACCTGCTGAGCTTTTGCTGGATGAGGTTCGCACATGTGGTTGAGTAGTTCCCGTTGATTCTATCCTGCTCCACCAGTATACCAGCTTTAAATGGTTTCGGAAGGCGTAGGCACCTTGTTCTTGACCGAAGTGGCTTTTTATAATGACTCCTAAGCCATCTCCTTCCTTTTCATTCTTTACTGTGGCCTTCTTCTATAGTCTTACAGTAGTTAGGCATCAGTCTTCATCATCATCATCATTGTCAGCTGTAATAACCGCGTACTCGTCGTACTGTGGTTGTAGCTGCCGCAGTTTCGTTCACCGATGTTTTGCGGGGGGGGATAGATACGGTT
>NW_008751770.1:412049-433303 GCF_000715545.1 Opisthorchis viverrini | reverse complement strand
GACTCAAAAGTCTGACCCACGAGGCAGTGGGAGAATGTAGGGTTTTCTTTGGAGACCCTGCCCGGGACCGATGACTCAATAGTCTGACCTGCTCGGCTGCAGGGGGTTGGCCTAACCCAAGGGCGCAGGGAATAAGGCATTACTGTCTCATTCCTGATGCGGCCGCGCACGGCAGGTGCCTTTTGAGCAGCACCGGGCTCTTTGGTTTTAAAAGTATTTCGACCATATTGGATAATGCGCCGGCGGTCACAGTCAACCGTTGGGCGATCGGAGTGTGCGGTTTTTGGGGGCAACCTTTTCTAACCCGTCCTTCCTCGGGGGAAGGCAGCATCGCTGCTTCCATAAATATGGACATGCTGGTCGCCTGGGGTAAACACCTTACTGCCTTCACACTCCTGTCGCAGAGGACAGTACGACTTTACCCCCAGACCGCCCCGTCCCACGATTGCTCGTAGTGCGGGGTCTCGCAGCTCTTGGTCTGGCTGCTCCCCTTTGGCCTTCCTGGCATGGTTGTACCTTGTGGAACGAAGTTCCAGCCAGTGTAGCCCGCGGGATCATTGCAGCACTCAAGCCCGACCATCACGTCAAGGTGGCAGCTTTAGGTCGGTTTCCATCATCGATGCATTACTGTCTATAATTATTAATGGATGGGGGCATTACTGATCCTACATCTATGCTGCAATATTGGTCTCTTCAAGGAAATAGTTCGTTGCTCTTAAACTCGCATTGCGGTGGACATTATAACTTTTCTTACAAGCGATCCCATAGTACGATTAGCACACTGCGAAGTATGCAGTTAGCTGCCTCCCTTTGATTCTGCTGGCCTAGCCAGAAACTAAGGAATGCATTCTTAGTCAATGTATCTTTCAGACACACTGGAGCCCCTTGTCCTATGTGCGCTACTGCCCCTTGGTAGCGCCCTGCCCAGCCGTCTGGTCTGTCGAAAATTTGCCCCTGGGTTTATGCATGTTTCTTGGACCTAAACATATTGTGAGGATAAAATCTCAGTCATTCCATTGTGGGACGAAGTCCTTCAGGGTTTAATATGTTCACTGATCACCGAGTTGTCAGCGAATGCACCTCAGTGTTCTCAAAGTATTAATGTTTATTGTCTCAATGGCTTACATGGTGAAACCTTAAGTCAGCCAAGCAGGAAACGGGGCGACTGCGGCTGAATCTCCGATTAATGTGGATACATTTCAGTGTTGGCCTACCGTCCACAGTGTCTTTGGGAATGAAATTTCTGTAATGCTTTTCTGTTGACTACGATATCAAAAGAATAACTCACATTACCAAGGTCTTGAAACGTCAAAACCGTATGCTGTGGGCAGATGGATATTCATTACTGTGCCTTCCTTCAATCAAAATTGAAGGTGCCTTCGTGGGGTGCGCTTTTGTTCTAATGCCCAGATACTGAATTGTTTCGATGGACGTCTTGCAGCTTGTATAATAACTCATTTTTTGTTACGAGGTCTGAAATTATAGTTGTCATCTGAGGGGTGATCCAGGGATCGCCTCGTTGAGCACATTACTCCAAACCTTGGTGAACTGTGTTTCCCGGTTGCTGGAGCTTCCACTAATCGGTAACTCACAACCCAATTCTTCACCACTTTCCTACTCAGTTCAGTTCTCTAACCACGCGCCACATAGGAACGTTTTATGCGGACCTATCCGAATATCGTAGTGGAGTAGTTGATCATAGGGCATACGGAATTCTTGATCACATCGTTCAAGCTTTTCACCGGTACGAAATAGGCAACTGGGTGCGAAGTTTATTTTCTGTCGAAAAATGTTAGCCGCATCCCGGCATTTCTAACTCTGTGCTTCCATCACTTAGACGCTACCGTTGATGAAAGGCAATCACAGTAACGGTCAATTAGCTCGTAATTCTGTAACATAGAATGGATTCCAGAGAACAGGTTCAGTTTAAAAGTGTGCCAGTTGAGATTCAAAGCTCTGTTGACAAGTGTCAGTTTTGTAACTGAACCCAGACTAGTCTTCTACACAGTCACGAATGTTACGTGTACGGACCGATGAAGCGTAGTGAGGTTGTTAGACACACCTCCAAAAGAGCAATATTCTTGGAGCCGCTGGCGATGAAAAGGGACTTTTCACTTTCTCATATGTACTTGCGCTTTCTCTGGCTGGACCTAGTTGCCATAAAGTAAGCAATGGCCACCACCTAATCGCAAACTTTGCAATAACCCTAGATTTACTGTTTATGTTGCTGGCCCAGCTTCATATACTACCGAATTCCGAGCCCCACATTACTAATTAAACATCACGTTCTTGTGCTTCACACAACACTTAAACAGATCTCCTGACTGTAGGTCAGCCAGATCCGCCCTTAATACCAACGACTCCTGCCCAATACGTTTCTACGGGAGAATAACGCTCCATACACGTAAAATGTTTACAGAGTTCTGGAGGGATCTTTCCGACAAACGCTTCACTGAGCGTGAATTTGTTTTTACGTGTTTGAATCAAGCGGTTCCAGGGGAGATCAGACCGCAGGGAAGACAGCAATTCAATCTTGGTTAGTATATGCTTTTCGATTGTGAATTTCAGTGCGGCAACGGTAAGGACTAGGTTTGTGTATCGTCAGCACAATGAGGAACTGGAAAACTACACCTCTATCCAAGCCACTTCAGAGATATACTGCGAAAGCCGTAGTCTTCTTTTTACACTCAGTCCTTGATGTGCTTTAATTGTAGTGTTGCCCGCCAAGCGGACTTAGAGGATTAGTCGCGTGACGCATTGGTTAGCACGGCCCCCCTCTGCAAAGCGTCATTACCAGGACTGCTTGGAACCTCATGCCTCGCAGTGAGTTTTATTTTTTACACAGCCAGCGATAGGAAACACTGTTATGATCTGTTCCATGGAATAATAGTTTGCAAATTAAATGTTTTCCACACACATAAATTAGTGTTGTTTCGCAACTGAAGTCAGAAAGTGTTTGAGACTTGTTTCAGCTTCTTCCAAAGAATCCCGTTTGACTACCCGCCTGCCAAGGCCGTAGCAACTTTATCCCATACAAAACAGACTGATACCTTATAGAAATAACTGGTAGGGATTTTATACATGGCTGGGTTTCAGAATAACCCCACTTTTTATGTCGCATTTTTTCCTCGGAAAGCTTCTACCATTGAGCAAATCAAATATTCCTCTGTTGTTTCTAAAATACTGTTTGTATTGTTCTGAAGCAAGTTGCCTAAAGTCTTACACAAGTTGACGAATGTAGTTATTATCATCGATAACGGCCTCGGTATCAAACATCGGTGCTTCAATGCCGTGATGTCTTGAATTGATTTGGACAACAACAATATTTTCTCCCATCTTTAGCTCTCAGCTATCTTGAAATCGAATTGTCCAGCTGTAGCACCCTCTCGGCGCCTAAGTGCCACGTCACCAGAAGGAAGCATGAAGGCTGGGATACTCTTAGGTTGCCCAAGCCCAGACAAGGGAAGTCGATAGGTTGAGGTCGGGTTCGAACCACGGACTTTCCGGTCAGTAAATTCGCGCTCTAACCATTTATCCCCAGCTATCTAGAACCGTTTGATGTTTCAAATTACGGCAGCGAAGATTCAATGTCAACACTCATGTTGCTGTTCTTCATGATGATGTTTCAAATTGTGATCAATTTAACTTTCGCTTTACCAACTCGTCATACCACTGCTTCGTTGTTATTCTACATTCTATTTTTAGTGTCTATGACCAAGAACAAACCGCTCAAGCATGTGTCCATCCAATGGTCCAGTCAATTTCCCTTGACTGCGGGCCAGCTGCAACGAAAGCGAGAGGAGTTCTGGGATACTGCACCGGCTTTTGAAGGACGCATCGAGATATGGAACGCTTTGAAGGCTGCTGCAGACTTCCTTGAGCGGAATGACTACGAGATGGCACAAGCTATTTTGGACGGTGCTGACATCATTTTACCTACAGGCGAGTCTCCCCTTCCAACTTTATCAACATTATCAATAGGGTTTGTTGCGCAGGTAGTAATACTGTGTTCCTCCGTTAGCCAGGTTCGGAGATGACCAGCAAGGAAGCCTGCCTCCTTTCCATCGTCGAACACCAACTTTTATTCAAAGTAATCAAATTGAGCGACATCAAAACTATCTCGACAAACAACTGACTACGTAAATACTGTTTGGAACGAACATGGGTTATTTCTGAAACCCTGGTGTGATCCACGGTCATCTACAGAATTTGTTTAACTCCCAAGCGGTCTGGTCGATAATTCAGTTGCTTGCATCTAGCAGTCCGAAACCTGGTAGGTCCTGACATGGGCTGCTCTTTAAGTAAGACCCGACCTCTGTCTATCGGCTTCCCCTGTCTAGGCCCTCGTGCTTCCTTCGGGTGGCATGGTAGCTAGGCACCGAAAGGGTGCTACGGCTGAACGATTCCTATATGGGACTTTATCTAAGAAATGTACATAGCGGTATTACACGTAAACACCAGTGTTCTCACATTCGTGTCGATGACGACAAAAGGGGTTGCGGATTAACGATGGACAATAACTTACACGTCTAATTCAGCTGTCGTCCACGGCACGGTCTCCAAAACACTGCAAATATTTCTGACCTGTTTACCAACTCTAAGTTTTCCTGTCTTAGGATACATGTAGTTTGCTTTTCCTTGCTAATCCACGAAGCTGATGGATGTGTTCTGAAGGATTCTTTATTGACTGGAGAAAATGGTGTGCGTCGTCTCACTACCGCTTTTTTCCATTAATTACAGAACAATCTGATTCATAAGAACAGGAGATCCTCCGTTGGAGATAAAAACATTAATATGAAGTATAAATACAGGCGAAAAGTTTTCTTCCTTAACCCTCTTTTCAATTTCCACAGAGTCCTTCCATTTACTCGCGCATTGTCAACTCCATTCGAGGTCTTGTTAGGGCCGACCACGTGAGGCTTCCATGGTTTGATACCCTCCCGAACCACAGCATAACTAACTAATTACCAATCTAATCGTTCAGCTATGATACCCTCACGGTGCATAGATCTCATACCACCCGAAAGAAATAAGAGCGGAAACGCTGCCAGGCTGCCAAGCCTAGCTAGGGGCAGTCGGGATGCTGTAATTAGGTTCGAACCACAGACATTCCGGTCACTAAGTCAGTGCCTTAATAACTGAGCCAGCTCCAGCACATTATTTCAGCATAGCCTTGCGCTACAACTTACTTTGATCGTATAATCTTATTTTGATGAGGCCGCACACACCACTGTCGCCTCCATTACCTATGTGTGCGACCCCTTATAGTAATGAGCCTTCTGAGTGGTAGTTAATAGCAAGGCCGTAGTAGGGCATGATGGAGTTGAGGCGCGTGGACAGATTACCACAGATCAAGCATATGTGGCACCCATAATGTAGCTGCTAATAAGGGATAGAACAAAAGGAAGCTGGTTTAGGTGGTGGATGAGGTGTTTCAAATGAACAACGATATAACGATGAGCGTAATGAAAACTGTCGCGGTAGTGCGGCCGAGTTTTGCTTGTTCAGTCGTTCTTTTCTAGATTTGCGTTAGGACTGCCGCTTTCCTGCATCTTCGGATCTAACGTCCTCGACCTTGTGGCATAGATCCACGTGGCCGGTTTTCGGCGCTACTTATCCGACATGGCATAAATCCTGAAGTGGATGCTAACCTGTCTTATCGGTCTCTCGGTCAATCTGACATTTAATAGGCGCGCAATCAACCAAGCAAACGACAATTCCATACCAAGTATAACAACAGAGGTGTTAGTCTGCCTCCCGCTGTAAGAAAGCTTCTGACATCGTTCATTCTTCGTCATCTTACGGTGTCACGCGAAACCTTGACTCGTGAGAATCAAGCGGGATTTCGACTGGTCACATCTTCACATCCCATATGTACAGATGACCCACAATCGTGGTGCTCCTTGACCTCAAGAGTGTTGTTAACTGTACTTGCTCCTCAGGATATGCCCCAGAAGTTTGTGAACATAATCCGATCCCTATTATCACATACCTTGGCGTGTGAGAGGGTATGTTGAGCTCTCCAAAAGCCTCCCCACAAAAAGTGGTATCCGGTAAGGATGTCCACTCTTTCCTTTGTTGTTCAATTTCGTCATTGATGAAATAATGAGGCGGGTGCTGAAGGGTCTTCAAAACCCCGGTGTTCAAATTGTTGCTGGTGAGAACCTTCCCTTGTCTAAGTACGTAGATGACGTCGCCGTCATTTTTGAAAACCAACGTGGAACACCAACGTTGCTGAATAGACTAACCACTCTCATACCATCTTTCGGCATGTGCCTTGTAACTTCAAAGTGCCAAGTTCTGCTCACAACATACAATCTGAACATACCCCTTCAAGGAGAGTTGTGGAAAATTTTACATACCTTGTAGTTGTATTAGTTCTGACGGAAGTGTGTCTAATGAAGTCAGTGCAAGAATTTCAAAGGCTCGAATTGCGTTTGCTAGTTTTTGTCACTTGTGGCGTCAAAAAGACCTCTCATTCGGTCTTAGGGGTCGCTTGTGTCAGGCTACAGTAAAGGATGTGTTGCTGAATGAATGTGAAACGTGGCCTATGCTGACAGATGATGTGAGGCGTCTTCGGGTTTCTGACCACCGGTGCCTCAGAAGCACTGCTGGCTTTGGATGGCGTCAGCGGATTGGTAACCAGGTGATTAGAAAACGGGTATCTCGTTGTGCAGCACGTACCTCAATTGCGTTAAGCATCCAGCACCATCAACTGTGGTGCCTCGGCCATGTGGTACGAATGCCGAAACACTGTCTACCGAGACGAGTTTTGTTCTCTATGCCCCCTTCAGAGTGGCTGAAACCGCAAGGTGGACAACGTATTACTTAGCAGAAGGGCGTGAAAGAGATCATGTTTGGTTTGGGTGTTGTTGATATTGTAGGCATTCCAAGACGGGGTCTTCGTGACCCCATCTGCGATTGGCTGAAAGCATTGCAAGGAACGGTGGCTGGTTGATGTCAGTGGCGTTCGTGCTATCGTTTTCTTTCCAGGGTGATTGAGCACTCAGAACTGAGCATCTCAGAATGCTTGCGATAGGCCAACATCAAGTCCTCTTCGTCACCCACTCTTTTTCTCTTCTTTTCATTCTAAGCCTTTAAATATAATTAGATGAGCTTTGTGGTGATACGGTAGTGAAGCATCAGTGTCAACACTGATTTCGTTGTCTCTTTTGATAATGATGATGATGACGGTGATACATCTCTTTTTCGATGTTAAAAGACACTTTTGTGACCAATGCGGATTTGAACCACTCCCGAGTTAACCTGATAGGCTTCTGCTATTTCAAGTGAAAACTTTTAAGTTCACGTAGTCTTTCATCTTGGTAACTGTGTTACCTCTGCAAAGCACGTAGCTAGGTAGTACGTCATAGGATAAAACTACCTATCTCTCCAAAACGCCTGATCACTGCGTACATTATTGTGATCATAAGTGAATTCTATGGACCAGTTTGTTTATCTTTCATCACACATGCGCTGTACCAGTCCATTGTTTCGAACTAGTTAGCAGTTAGATGACGATAATCGAGATTCGTAGGTAAAAAGTAACGAAAAGCTTAGCACATCTCAGAGACTCTTATGTTGGTTGCGCGTACAACTATGTGACATTAGCACCAACTTGTAAACTGATCAACACCTTTCGACGGTTTCGGTCGATAGGATGGTATATTAGACAACGCTGTAAGAGGCAGAGACAACAAGTTCACTCGTGGATTATTAGGGTCTGTACATCCTGGTTTTTAGGCCTTTGGTTCATCTGGAAGTTGAAAAAAGCTGCACGTACCTAAAGTAATATCTTATCCTCTCCACAACGCGACTGATTTCGGACTGCGATATCGCGATTCTCCATTCTTGCTTCTAATGGGCTTCCTCAATTTAAAGCAGAAACGGAGGCGAATGCATTCCGCCTAGCTATGTGCACGTACATCAAGGTGAGTTGAACGTTTATACAGAGAGATTCGAAGCGATACAGTCTCATGCTTCACTCGATATCTTCTTGACAGCCTCTTCATGTCATACCGCATGTACTTCTAAATTGCCTTCCTCAGGCATACAATTATGCACCTTACTTGATCATCCAGATTCTGCATATCACTTTATTCATCATTCACCCAGACTTTTCCATTAAGCCCATACCATGGCCAATATGGTTAAAAATGAAATTCAGCTACCTAGTTTATTGAACATGACGGCTGTATCCATTGATCCTGTACAATGGTACAAACAGAGATAGTATATCTAAAATCTAGTTCCACCGCCTGACTGAGCCGATGATCCTTGATTGCTCGTACTAGTACGTCGCCCCGAACGTTACTTTTCCTAGTTACTCGGCTGTAAGATTCTTCGTAATCACTGTTCCCTTAGGTCTGTGTAGTCATGAAAGAACTGTCCGTTTTCATAGTTTTAGATACACAGAAAGTTCGCATCTCTATTCGCATCTGATTATACCGGCTTCCCTCATTGTCCACACCGCGCCGATTACGGTTAAACTGGACGTCAGTCTTTTGTGGCGTTCAAATGCACTTCGGTGTGCGATATGATCTAGTACGATGATCAGATTTGACAATCTTTTGTTAGGTATAAGCTCTTGTCACAGCCTTCCGGTATAAAACAAAGTTTATCTGGTACTTTCCAAAAAGGCAGTCAAACAATGACTTGGCAGCAATGTGTGAAATCCATTACCAGCAAACTCAGCTGCGCTGGCCACTGCCGTCTCTCTGGATAGGGACCCCGAGACGGGCCACATCAAAAGCTGGAGACATTGTCAGACATGGCCCAGTCGCGCCCTCAATGGCGCTCGTGCATCCAAGCTATTGCCTTCAATGTATAGCTCCTTTTCCAACCCCCCACTTGACAGCCCACTGACACTGCTGGATTTATGCACGAGTACGCGGTTATTACAGCTGACAATGATGATGATGACTTTCCAAGTGCATGAAATTTGTGTAAACGCAGCGTTACAGATGATGCACTCATGCAATATTACGGTGAACCAGTTCAGTTCATCTTCTTGCTATGTGAGCAGCAGACGGTATGTGGCCTTTTCGCAGTGTCTTCTTCATGGCACTGGTTGACCCATGCCTTGGGGAGTTGATGAAGTACTGTCAGTTTGCAAGTAAATGTGAATTCCTTTATGTTTTCGCCATTTTGAACGCCCCATAAGGCTTTGCAACATACGTACTGTAACTAACCGCCAACGTTTTACTTCCCTTCAGGTACCCTCTGCGATTGTTACGACCGCCTTGGGAGCTGGATTTAGCACGAGTACGCGGTTATTACAGCTGACAATGATGATGATGACTTTCCAAGTGCATGAAATTTGTGTAAACGCAGCGTTACAGATGATGCACTCATGCAATATTACGGTGAACCAGTTCAGTTCATCTTCTTGCTATGTGAGCAGCAGACGGTATGTGGCCTTTTCGCAGTGTCTTCTTCATGGCACTGGTTGACCCATGCCTTGGGGAGTTGATGAAGTACTGTCAGTTTGCAAGTAAATGTGAATTCCTTTATGTTTTCGCCATTTTGAACGCCCCATAAGGCTTTGCAACATACGTACTGTAACTAACCGCCAACGTTTTACTTCCCTTCAGGTACCCTCTGCGATTGTTACGACCGCCTTGGGACGCGTTATCAACTGCCTCTGTATGTGCTTAGCGAGCCGAGTAATTTGATACAAGAATCTGCTACAACTGGTCCTGATTCCGACGCACCCCGTGAAGCCTCAAATCCAAACTCGTCTTCATTGCAGAACCCCGGCAATGCAGCGAATCCGACCACAGCCGGTGATTCCGCCTCACAACCCTGCGTCCGAGCGTTCACGACTGCCCAACCTACCTGTACTACTACCAACGATAGGAACGAATCAACAGATTCTGTTAGAATAGGCTGCTGGCCATTCCCAGGCTGCTGTCACGTCAGAAGACGAGGTGTTCGTTCGGCTGAACGGGCACATCGCCTAACTCCACTATTATGGACCAACCTTGGGCGAAGTTCGCCCACGAAAGAGTTTTCAAGTGAAAATGCGGAGTCTGAAAATGGCAAAGTCCCATCCAGAACACTTCGCATACGCTTGTCCACTGGCGAAGATATTACACTGGCCCTTCCCAGCGGGCAAATTACTATCATGGAAGCCAAGAAGCTGCTAGCAAGCCAAACACAGTGGCCAGAACGAAGGCAACGCTGGTTTGTGTGTGGTCATATGTTACCCAATCGTGCCCGTCTGAACGATTGTCACATTCCGGATGATTTTATCGTTCAGGTCATTGTTCACTCTCCTTTCGATCCGGAATCGCATTGGACACGTCCTACTGCAAGTGCTAGCCCGCCCTGTGATCCCACGGTTCAATCTTCCACTGGCGATAGATTTTCTCCAGTTGACCCCAGCAATATCGCTTGATCCGTTGTCGCACATCAGGTCTTCCAGATTACTACCACTGTAGAAATTTCATTCATTCGAAAGCACTGCATTTATTTTTTCATAGTATCCACAGTTCATTCATCGATTCAGATAACTTCCTCCTACTACCTTGAAACGGCACAACAAACTTTTCACAGTGTCGACATATAGTGCAGAGAGACCATTCGCAGATGTGTAATTCATTTGGCTCACTTCCTGATTTTTTGCAGCCCGGATCATTAGAGACCGTTTTTTAAACCCTGTACAACCGAACTGATTTTGGTTAGTGTTTTTATAAAGTGACTTGAATTTTTATCCATAAAAATAAATAGAACCCGACGGTGGATTCTCGCATACGCTGATCACTTCCTGATGCAGCCCGGATCATTAGAGACCGTTTTTTAAACCCTGTACAACCGAACTGATTTTGGTTAGTGTTTTTATAAAGTGACTTGAATTTTTATCCATAAAAATAAATAGAACCCGACGGTGGATTCTCGCATACGCTGATGACGACAACAGTGCTCTTGTCAATGTTACATCTCAGGCTCTACAGTCTAATCGGTCTAATCTCACACTGGGAGACTCCTTTCCTATTTCTCATCTTTCCTCTACCCGTTGATTTTCGCTGATTTGTGCACAGACATGCGCCTACACACCTTCAGTTCTCTTGTGATTTGACTGAGTAACCATTCGCATTGTTGCCGTCATATTGTTTAAATGGAATCATTGCTCTCTTGATTTTTCAGATTGCTGCTTCTTCACGCAATCCAGCTGCTGGAGATAAGTAGACGTAACCTATCAACCTTTCAGTTTGTGCTTTGAACCTACTTCAGGCTTATCCTTTACTCCTTTTTGACCTGGTGGGTGTGCAAGAAACTTTCTCCCGATCTGCTTGTCAGACGCTTTGGCATGCAGAAAGCCAAAGACCTTAGCCCGAATGTTTCACCGTAAGAGTTTCCGAACGTAACACTGCACATCTTAGCCTTGTAAAACTCATCGCAGCACAGCCGAACACGATGGCTAGTTAGTATATTGAGATCAGTAAGCCGGACTTTGATAGGTACAGCTGCATACAAGTTAGGTGATTTCACTCTCAAGAATAAATGTCTGTGTTCTGCGGACATGGAGTGTTTTTAAAAAAATCAAAGTCCAGCTGCGCAAAACTGTCAAATTCGTTTGAGGGGGAAAAACTTGGTCTTTCCATACCGTCAGATGTCCTCAAAGAATGGAGACCGTCGCAAGTCAACAATGTCGGTTTTAGCCTTTTGCTTATAAACAAGTTGGTGGTGTCATGACAGCGGGTCGAATGAGTTCAGCTCTAGTGACTTTTTACTATTTACATGGAGAGACATTTCGAAAGGCGCCTTCGACCGATGAAAACTAACGTGCACCCCACCGGTCCCGGATGTGTGCTTTGTTAGAAAGCATTCGTATTCATGTACAATCGTGTTTGGGTTCCCATCCAGGATGCCGTGATAGTTCAAGAGGATAGCTTGGTCGTCAGCAATTCTATACGTCTAGTGCTTGTCGGCTGTCAACTCCCAGGTTTTCGTTTCGTCTGAGATAGTCCATATCCAGACATCCTTACTTTGTTATCCGCTACACAAAACCCCATGATAAACTTGTTTGTTACCTTACATTCTTGCCATCATAAGTGCTGGTGATAACAAACAGCCTACTTGCTGGGCTTGAGTTTGGCATCCATATGGAAACGTGGCTAGTGCAAGAACCATTGTAAGTAGTTCCTTTCAGTGACACGGTTTCGGAATCTCTACAACTGCTTTGGCAATGCGGTTGGTTATTCTACCTGTGAGACCAGTGGTACCGAGTAGACTCCCCAGGTATGTGTTCCAACTATCATCATTAACATGCAGAGTTGTGTTGGTCCGCAAGTCGATAACCATGATTTCACATCCTTTGTTCGGAAAAACTTGGTCCAAAGTGACGGTGGTCTTCGGTTTCCCAAACTCCTCTTGTGTCCATTGGTTGTTGATCTGTTCGCCGAATTGGTTTGCGAACGTTTCGTCTTTATACGCGGAGACATTAGTGCTAAGTTGAGTAGGTTCTCTTGTGTCCCGTTTTCACAATTACAAGCGAGCACGTTGTCGGAGTCACCTAGGTCCCAAAGTGATTCTCCCGAAAGCGGTTCAACATCCTAAGAAGTAGAACAGCATGAAACACCGTTGACAATATGAGTAGAAACGTAGATGTTGGATATCCTCGACTGATCCCACTTGAAAGAACAACGTGAGAACAGTTCACAAATCGAAATCGTCCGCGCGTGAAACACCCTCAAGGTGGCTGAGCATAATTTGTTCATTTGGTCTATCTGCTACTGTGCTCGGATGTCATTCTACGTGATGAGAAATTCGGTCGAGGGAAACCGATAGGTTAATTATTACAAAACCACGCAAAGTCTATACTCCAGGCTTCTATGGGTGCACTCAACAAGGGCGAAACCTTAGGTGCTATTGGAAAGTGCTAATTGTGAGGTTGCTCATTTGTTTCGAATCTACCATACCGTTCGCCAAGAACATCGCAATGAAACGAGGCACTAACTCTATCAGATTAGGTACACAGGGCAACCTCCAGGAAGCTTCTGGTGAGCGTCAGTTAACACAGGTGCTGCACTACTTGAAGTAACGGAGGTGAAAAAATTGAAAAACGACTGATTGTGTGGTATCTTTCACGGAGAATCACAAAACTGACCGCAAACATGCCCGCATATTTCGGTATTTTCTCGGGTCATACGGCGAACGAATGTGGGCTGAGGCACTTGAGATCGATTCTCAGCCAGCATGTGTTATTCGCAGCAATGGCATCATTCTTTCGTCTATCTAGGTAGGACTGACTTCGCATATGAGCAGACGCTTAGGTTGCATGCAGCATCCTAATCCTGATCACTCGATCACATTCTCACTGGCACGATCTCAAACAACAAAAAGTAACTCAGATGGAAAAATAATTCACATGACTAGTGAACATTTCACCTCAGAATTCGTCACTCTGGGAGCCATCCAACACGCGACCACATGATTCGAATTTCATGGTTAAAAGGTGAGTGACGTTATTTTCTGTCTAATATATATATATATATATATATATATATATATATATATATATATATATATATATATATATATATATATATATATATATATATATATATATATATATATATATATATATATATATATATATATATATATATATATATATATATATATATATATATATATATATATATATATATATATATATATATATATATATATATATATATATATATATATATATATATATATATATATATATATATATATATATATATATATATATATATATATATATATATATATATATATATATATATATATATATATATATATATATATATATATATATATATATATATATATATATATATATATATATATATATATATATATATATATATATATATATATATATATATATATATATATATATATATATATATATATATATATATTTTATTGGAAGGACACTGTCTGAAATTGGTCCAATGCTGACGCAAACGGTCTGGCTTTGGTACGAGGCTGCGACGTGCTGCATATTGCGGGGGCGTTGTCTGGCCTTGACCAACGCTGACTCGCGCTGTCTGGGTTTGATACAAGACTGTGACGCGCTGCATTTTGAGGTGTTGTCTGTCTGGTCAACATCTAGCGGAGCTGAGCCTCGGTAAATTTCGGGCATTCAGTGGTTGCTTTGAGGAACCTGACTTTCGTAATATATATATATATATCTATATATATATATACTCTGTATACATATTCTGTCTCACACTGCTGGTCAGCGTGTCGTGGCTGAACGGTTAAGTGTTCTGCTGCTAGCCGGGAGTTAGAACTTCTCTGGGTTTCTGGGGATGCTGATGATTCCTGATCAGGATTGAGGAGATTCACTACTTTTCAACACAGACTGCTTCACTTATAAAAAACAAATCACCAATGGAAATGACCTAACCTGGTACGTTTGACACGCTTCAACACAACACCTCATTGGCATCATTGTCACAATGTGGGTAGGCGTCATCGGGAACCACTCATCCGATGATGCGCTCCCTTGCACTCGTTTTGACCGTTCAGGTCATTGAGATGGATTAATCATGGTGAAAGAGCCATAAAAACTATTACACTTTATTACAAATATGGCCATGCTTTGACAAACCTTTCCATACAACAACCAGTATGGAGCTCAACCTATTCGATACTCTCAGGGCCGTTTTCGGTTCCGATTATACAAACGGTTAAGACAGCTCATTATGGCCGAGCGTCTTATGTCGTTTTGGATGGCCAGTTAGTCTAGAAGCTTCAGATGCATCTGGAGTCGCAGTGGATGACAGTCAGATAGCATTTCCACGTGTTCATCCTGAAGTTCAGTGTGTCTGATAGGCGGTTTATTCATGTTTAACCCGATCGGTGTTCGGTCGCCTCCCGCCGTGAACAATAGTCACTTAACTTTTGTTGCAGACAATGGGTAGGAAGCCAACGATTGTTTAGAATACTCAAATTCATCATGACGCACGGATCTGATGGATACAATAAAGACAAGGGTTGAAGAAAACCCGTGTGGTATTAACTAATTTGGTTTTGGCTCGTTTAGTTGCAATCAAAACTCCGTGAGAACATGTAAAACAGCACATAGGATATTTGCATTGCACGGTGACAGCCAGTGATTACTTAAGAAAACTTCGGAGTGAGATAGTGCACGCTAAAGGGCAAGGAGCATGTGGGGTACTGTACAAGAAGCTTCTCGGATAAAATACCATGGCCAGAGGAGCTACTACACTACAGCCAAACTACGCGTTCATAGCCCGACATTTGACTGTCGCTACCCTCCGTCAAGGGAGACTAGCCTATAGGGATCCGATCGCACTGCGTCTGTCAGTCTACGTATAAATGCGGAACTGTCCCTACATCGGCTCTCGGAAATCTGAGTCTGCAGTTTTCTTTCCAAAAACGTCGCTTGGATTTGAGAGCGAGATATGGCACAATCCCCTGCAGCCGACATCTCGCCACAGATCACCAAATCTATTTTGTCTCTGAATTCCGACCGACTCATGGTTTTCCAGGCTTGCTGAGGCCGGTGAAATCAGTCATCCGGAAACTACTCATAAGGTTGCTGAAAGTTCTTCGACTGCCCAAGACCGGTTTCGCCCTTCTTGGGGCTCATCAGGTAGGCACAGTCCCCGTGTTTCCGTCAATCTTATGATCTACTTGAACCCAAATTGCACTGTTCTCGAGAAATACACTCATTTGCAAATCAGTTTGGTTTTCACGAGAGACTCAACTGAATCTCTCGTTTATGATGTTCTACAACTGAATGTACCGCACACAGGCCGCCTCATGATTCAGTTGGCACGATATTCGAGATGTCGCAGTATATTTTCAAAAAGGAAACTACTCACAAGTACTCATTTGCATGCCAATTTGGTTTTCTCCGCAGACTCACTTGAATTCCGTCAGAATCAGTTGTAAATTGTCGAAGTTTTCACCAGCTTTATGAGTAGTCCTCTTCACGAAATATAGCTAGTTGTGCCTTCTGATTAGTCAGCTGACCTCTCAGTTCTCCTATCAGGCCTGGCATTATGAAAATTTTCAGGTTATTGACCTTGGTTGCGGTGAAACGAAACAAGTTTTTTTTATCAGTCAGTCGCGAGGAAATTCATCCCTCAACTAAGTCATTGATAGTCTGTCTATTGTTGAGCCAGCCGATCTTGAGCCAGTTTATCGTATTGGAACTCAGCAAGTGCTCATTAACTGACTTTGTTGGTTATAATTAGGTCTTGTTTTACGGTTCATTTTAAAAGGTAAGTAGAATGCACATTACCTTCTGTGCCATTAATAAATTAGCTAAACGTTGCCAACGTTTACTGGGGGCCAGTTTCTTAGCGCTCGTCATCAAAACAGAGAATAGTAACTTGAAAAGCTACGTCTATGGACAATGGCAAGCGAAGCACCCTAGAAGCCATTAAATTTAAGTTTGAAAAGATGGCTGAAGTAAGCCCGTTAGGTTCATTCACTTCATTTTTACCCGAGACTTTACAACCCGCACGCCACACTTAATTATATCGGGACTTTAAAGTTTCGCTTGTATCCCCAAAGGAGATATGCCTGCAACTACTTGGGCATCCATAGTTAGGCACTTCAATAAAACCTTTCTAGAACTCTTGGTCACCAGAGATGAGTCATTGATGTAGTAGGAGCACAAAGCCTTCACTGCTATTATCCCCTTAAATGAATTGTTTTGGAGTTTGCGCCGGAGTACTTTACTCAAAGGTAGACCCTTGCCATGAAGTTAATTGGAAATTCGCTAATATCAGAAAATGTGTAGGTTTTTCTCTGAAGGCTGTGTGACTTATGCATTTTGCACATGTCATACGCTTCCATAGAATCACACAATTCCACCGGGTTGCATTGTGCCACCAAATGGACTTGCACACTAGCTCATTCGTCCCAACCGATTGCCAGTTCCTTATTGGTACCAACCGATGCAGAGTAGGCAACAACAGAAAATCGTGGTAGAAGGCCATCGTCATGAGCCTGTAATAATAATTGAACTTGTGAAGCTCTTTAAATGCCAAAAAATCCACACACCACTTATTTGTCCTAAATATACCTAAGTACATATAACATCGTTCTAGTTTCCCCTTGCTATGGGCAATATTTCGGAGTACGTCTTCAGTGGTTTTCAGCTAATCATGCCGCTCCGGAGTGAATCACCCTGATGATCAACTGTCGTTAGGTGCACACGGCTGGCAAGTCGTAAAAGGGCCCCTCACACAGTGCTTCTTGGTTTTTAAGCACTTCAAATTAGGAATGAACTGCCTAGTGAAATTTCGATATCTCATAGCCGCAGCAACACAGCTTCCATGTTCCTATGGTGCAAGGAACGCCTGAGAAAAAAATCATAGTGATTCATGCACAGTTTGACACCAACAAGTGTAAACCGTTTGGTTGAAACTATTGTTCGTTCGTTTTGGTATGCTCAACATGCTCGCACCAAGTATTTTTCAGTTCGAACTGAATAAAGACCACATGGTTCTACGCTGTGAACATCTCCCAGTAGATTTCGTCTATGCTTTCAACCAAATTGCAACAACTGCAAGGCCCACTTCGGGATGTTTACCATTACTTTTGCGTAACCATTACGTAACCACCATGTGTATTGTAGCCCTTCATCCTGAGAATAGGGCTACACACGAACAGCTACACGCGAAATCATCGGTGCTTCAAAATATATAAGCTTTTGAAACGGGGTCGAAGGAAATGGTTGCAAATTCACCTTGCCCCTTGTGGACCATGGTTTGGATCCGTGTTACAAAAAGTTGACTTCCTAGTGGAATTCCATAGTTTGCCCTCTTTTCTCCACTCATCGTTTGTCATCACAAGAAAGCATCGACAACTTCTCAGACTTTGGCCCCAAAATTCGAGCTTTCATTATCGACTACCTGATGGGCCCCAAGAAGGGCGAAACCGGTCCTGGGCTGTCGAAGAGTTTTCAGTAGTTTCCTCTACTTTTGTACACTTTCCGATATTTATGTGATCATCAGTGAACATGAAATAGCATGAACAAGCTGTCGGAATTCCTAGAGTCTTACCATATTGATCCGCCAATTACCTACCTGCACGGCAATTACAATGCTAACCAATGTTATTTTATTCAATAACTTGCCAAAATTGGATGAAAGTACGGACTATGGTCGCATCCAACTAAGCTTGTCATATAGTCTCCCAATTTATCAAGCATAGTTTTACTTAGGAACTTGGTATGCCTTGTCGAATAATGTATGGTGCGTGATACGCTGTACAACATACTCAAGTGTATTGCTCGAAAGTGAGCTGCTAATTTTGGTCGTAATATTTTAGTTTATGGTGCCCTTTTTGGCCGACACACCACAGTGGTTTGTTGCAGCCATTCCAAAAGGAAAACGCCTTGAACACTGCTGACCATCGGGTATGAAAATGAACTCTGTGATCAAAAATAGTCACGTGCTCTTCATGGTGTAACTCTATATCTAGTTTGTATTGAATTCGTCTTCGTTTTTGTCTGCCTGTCTCATTGTGGTCTGCTACTTTCTTCTTTGTTCGACAGCCTTACCGTTTGATCTCGACAGTGGTCATATGAACAACAATCTCTCGTAGATGGTTCCAGCGAATGTTTGAATTTCCACAGTTTTAGAACTTACTGGTTTTCAACTAGTTGAGATTGTATTCAGTGAGAGATAATAGCCAAATATGCGCCTGTTTCCTCCTCAAAATGATCACCTGGAAACTTTGTTCCTGGAACAGTTGTAATTGCTCCTCCTAAGCAACAGATCTTGTCGGAAAGATACCTATCGCATGAACTTTATGACAAAAATGAGAATGCAGTCCTACCCTCCCTTTTTTCTTCACACACGTGTCACGCCAGTTAGGAAGTGTTATTGATGATAGACAAGTCTTCGGAAAGCGGTCACCTCGCTTTTCCATGAATTGTACGCTGGACTAGCGTCATCCCCAATCTCTTCTACCATTTAACTAATCCGAGGAAGATACTCTATCTAACAAACGGAAGAACAACACATTCAGCTGCCTGGAGACATCACAAACGGGAGATTCAGCTGGGTTCCAGGTGATTATTTCGCAAAAAAACAAGTTTGTTTGCAAATGAGTGTATTTCGCTAATTTCGTGCAATTTGGTTTCAGGTAGAACATAAGGTTGATGAAAATTCGGGGACTGTGCCTACCTCATGAGCCCCAAGAAGGGCGAAACCGGTCCTGGGCAGTCGAAGAACTTCCAGCAACCTTATGAGTAGTGCACTACGAATATAAACGAGAGAACAGTTTTCATTTGCTAGAGTTGTCAGTATGCAGCAAGATATTAGATTTAATGTCTGTTTCTTTTTGCCTGAATGTCCGCTATGTACTCTAGTGGGTAACGCTTGTCGCCGTGAAGGAATGGACGAGATGCTGCTAAATCAGTCGGCTTTCGTTTGCATGACTTTTATCAATCTGTTGAGCATTTGTCAACCTGACGTGATGAAAATCACGTAGTAGGCATCTCATGGTCAGTTTTTGTCCGGCCACTGCAGTGTCAAACCATGCCTTTTCAAAACACACCCTATCTTAGTACCATACTAAGATTTAACGAGTTCAGTGATCGCAGACGGTAAGCTTTGTTTGAGTATACTGCTATTGTCTGTCTCATCTGAGGTGCATGTTTCATACAAAAGTTCCTCTGAGTTTGTCTGGTACTCCTGGAGCTTGAAGTGATGCATTTGATTGCTCAAATCCTTTTCATTGAGTGAAGCACTCTGTATTTCCATTGTTTTGTCGGAAACAGACTGCACAATCGATGGCATTATAAAAGCCGCGAGCTTCATCTGCTCATGAGGACATTAATCTCTCAGTGAAATTTGGTACAGAGCAACATGCACGTGAACTAGCTAAACTAGGGTCACTCAAACTTCAAGCGCGTGATGCGCTATCATTTCGCTCTCGTTTGACTGGGTGAACTCGATTGATTCGACGCGGCTGTGCCATACTTTAGACTACGGACAGCGACCACCGTTGATCTAATCTTGTGTGTCAACGATGGTTTGTACACAGAATCCCTCATAGTAGAAAACAAATGCTTGTTTCATTGGGCGAACAGGACACGGTTGCACAGTTCGTGGTTCCTCACTCAATAAATCGGACGCCCACCAGCATGATGTTTCCGTTCATCAACCAGGGGACGTTTGAAGTGACCGACAGGCGAATCAGAACGCAACTGTCGATCTGACCAATATGTAAGATAGAGGAGCCAAGAGCGTCTAAGAACTAGAAGGCGTAAACTGCAATCAATATATTGGATCTCGGTATAGCGATTGCTCTACTTTAGTGTGTCCGCGACATTGAGCAAATGCCCGCATGCACGAAGCACCGTTTCGAATAGGCATGCGCATAATGCAGACAGTATCACAACAAAATCTGAATGTGTGATTGAATAATGCATCCAACTAAGGCCATTCAATCTAACCCGTTATAAACCCTCGGTTAGTTCTAGTTAAGATGATTAAGTCTCTTGAATAGCTCACTAACGTTTCTGCCCACATGCGGTTCAACAAGTAGGCATATCCTCGGATTTTCCATCAGATATGTGACATATTTGGACGCTCAGGTGAACATTTATAGAGTTTGAAAATTAGTTTCTGATATAAATGGTGTGAATTGAGACCTCACATAATCAACAGATGAATGTGTCGCAGAATGGTCACCTCACGTTTTTTATTTAGGGAGATATTAATCTTAATACGACAGATTTCTCCCGTACGATCCTACTAACGGATTTCTGTGGGCTGCGCTTACCTGGTATACCCAGCGGTGTGAAATCGGCCGGTGGCCATCAGTGGTAGTGTGAGGAGATTTAAGAGTTTTGTGGAAATTTCATCCTGTAAGTAAAGCAAATCTATGCTGAAAAGACGAGAAGCATTACACAGCTGTGTCACCCTTATTGGGAATCATCAGCAGTGCGCATCTTACGAAACTCCGAAGAGTCTCGAACCCGCGACCTCCTGGCTAGTAGTTTGAACACTTTACCGTTCGGCCACGAATGGCTGATCAGTAGTGTGATTAAATTGCACTTAGACAACATATAGCGCCGCTCATCCTTCAATCACGGGATCCACATCACGCGGTCACACGTGTTGACTGGCTCCTCGAGCAACGACTTCTCAGATAGAAGTTTCACTCACCGGGTGAAGTTTATTCTCTCACTGAGCTACGTATAGATTGTTGGTAATGTGAGGAGATTTGGGAGTTTTGTGGAGATTTCGTCCTGTAAGTGAAGC
>NW_008751770.1:377558-412000 GCF_000715545.1 Opisthorchis viverrini | reverse complement strand
ATATATATATATATATATATATATATATATATATAATGTCGCATAAACGTAGAAAACTCTGACATCCTGAAATCTACCCACCCAGGATTCGAGAATTCATTTTGCTGTAGATTTCTCCGAAATACACCAAAAATGTCGGATCCGCTATCTTAATGTTCGGTTAAAACACGTTATTTTTAACCGATTTTCAGCGTTTTTCGTATTATGAGCTGGAAAATTCTCAAACAAAAGACTGCTGTTCGCATAAAAGTGCATCCCACAGTAAAACCCGGCTCTAGAACCCACCGAATCTGGTTTTCATTTTCTCGAAGCTAACCCTAGCCCTTGATTTCAAAGATATAAATGGGTAAACCAACTGGAATCAAATTCTTAAACAGGTTCGCGAAATCCGTTAGCAGCTGCTCACTTATCGGCAATAAAACCCCAGTGGGTACCCAAATGTTACAAGTCGGACTACATGTACTGTAATAAAGCCCAAATTATGTAAAACCTTATGGGTTTTGAACCGTTCAAGTACAAAAAATCTTGAAAATACGAACCACAGACTTAATAAAACCATCAGCAGTGTTTTGAACTCTCGGTCTCGCCATTGTCTGATTCCTCAACAGTTCGACCACGAATGGCTGAAGAGCAGTGTGAGTGGCTCTCAGTTAGATAGGACATAGTGCTGTTCATTCATCAACCACAGAAATACATCATGTGGCCACGTTTTGATGGTTTCTTTGGGTGGCGGTCTTTCAGACGGAAGTTTCACTCATCTGGTTAAATTGTTCTCTGAGAAAACTCTGTCCAAGGCCACAAAACTGCGGTTCAAAGCTTTCCAAGTTTTATGTGGTGTGCACTTGTGATGATTCTGATAAATTTGTCCTTTGTAGTGTCGAAATTTCTTTGTTCTTGGACGATTCAAAACTTATGAGCTCTCACATAATTTGGGCTGTACTACAATACGTGTACTCTGTCTTGTAACAATCGAGTACCAGCTGGGATTTTCCTGCAGATAAGTGAGCTTCTGATGCCGAATGTCGCGATAATGTCTCTTGTCTAGGAATCTACCATGTCGAACTTGTTTAAAAATTTGATCGTACTCTTTTAGATCTTTAGAATCAAGAGTTACGATGAGCTTCAAGAAAACGGAAACTAGATCCCACAAGATTACGAATGCTTAGCACTGGAAAATTTTACTTCCATGTGGCCAGGATATCTAAGCCAAATTTTATCTACTAAGGTATCCCAAGGCAGCGTAAATGGAAGGGACTTGAAGAAGCATCTAATCCTGGGTCAAAATAGACAATAGTCAACATAAAATACACCATTTTTCCTGATTACTTCTCATACCTACAGTAGTTGAATTTAGATTAGGATACTCCTCAAACAACTTGAGAGTAAATTAAAAAGATTTTTGGTGTTTAAATAATCGCGAACCATTTTTTCGACCACCTGGAACTTCACAATGGATCAGAATAACTTAAATGTATCAAGACTCTTGATTCGGTTTAGTGAGACGTGAATAAATTAGAGTTTGAGGCAGCTGAAGATTTCGAATCCGCACAATGCATTCTTTTGGGTGGACGAAGGGATAAGTGAAAGGTTCGAGTTATCATTTGAAAATGCTGAATACTGTGAAACCATGGAGCTATTCATTGGCACTTCTTAAGAAAATTTCCCCGTCCTTTTAGCCTTTTAGCCGTTTTTTTTGGTTTTGCACTCCACATATTGTGTACTTTTCAGAAACACCCAATTCAAACAAAATAAATAAATTTTTATCCATCGTACACACATTTCCACTTTGCTGTTTTCATTCATTCATGGAGACATACATAATCCGTAAGTTGCATGGTCGGCCTTCCTTCGCTCTCTATACTTTACCATATACATACTTCTGAAAATGACGTGTCTTCCATTAAAACAGTTGCTTGTGTGATTGGTTAGAAGTTTTGTCTCTTTTCTGCTGTGAAGTGAGTTTAAAACACAATACAATGTTGAATGTGGATAACAGTTGTGGTTCTTCATCAGAGGGCACGTTTCGCTTTGCCCCCGGTTTTCATTTCACCAACGTGGATGGTTAAAACTGTGATCATCACTCCAGTGACCCTACTGTCAAATAACCCATGGCAGCCTGTTCAACTAGGTTATTACTGTCAACGTTTCTGATTCAGAATGTAAAGTTTCTTCAACTAACAACCGACATGCAGATTTAACACTGGGAACTTTTGCAGAAGCCTTCAGACATGGAGCAGATTCAATTGACACTACCGTACACGTTTGCTGTGCTTGTCACTGACTAACCCGAGAGCATCAAATCCCTCCGGCTGTTTACGGCTCACGGACCTCCATTTTCAAATGAGTTCATTAAGAACTATGGTATTGTTAAAATACTGGTGACAATGCAGTGAGGTCATGCAAGCACGCTGTAGTACATTTCATCCGTTTACGATGCACCGCCAAGAAACAACGTGTTGATATTTCATATAATCAGGTGAGGAATTGTTGCTTCACAAAGTTGATCACTTCGCTCTTCTTGTGAACTTCGGTTTACCTGTACTTTAGGATGTTTTAGCTCTTGTGAGTGGTCAACATTTCACGGAATTAGGACTGAAATATTAGGTTACAGGAGACCGGTTACGCTTGGCCTATTGTTGTTCAGTTCGTTAAGCCAGATCAGCTGGTAGATAGCTCGACGCATCAGATCCATTGTTCAAAAAGTCACCCGTAGCTTAGCGTGGCAGCTGTGTGTACGCATGTCAGCATTTGGCCTCAAAGCATCAAAATAAGCTCTGCTACCTGCAGGTAGTATATGGAATAAGGCGACCAAAGTTGTGCTTCAGATCTCACAAAAGTGCTAGTATCCGAAAATATCGGGCCAATTGAAGAATTTTCGCACACTTTGTATGGTAATCAACCTGTTGTTTGCTTTCTGAAAAAGATTACGCGACTTGTTCTAACAGATGGAGAAGTCGGAATAGATGCGATACCAACTACTTTCGAGTAGCCAGATAACTGTCTGGATAGGTCAGCACACCACTCTATTATTTATCCACTGGCATTTATGGCTTGAAAGCGTCGTCCTTATCCAATGATTCGAAAGTTCATTCGTTTGCTAGTTTCTCCGTTGCGGACGTGGTCAAATCACGCATGACCAGTCTTATCCAGTTGTAACTGTTCTCATGAGAGATAGGGTCTGTCTTGGACATCACCACAACAGTGGAATGTATTGAAATGTCGTACAGGGGTTCTTGCTCACATGGCACTTCATAAGTCACCACTTCTTATTGCACAGGTTTACCTTCCGTATGGCGCGCATCAATTCAGTAGGGAATGACAGTCAAGAGTGGCAAACAAGAAGCGACTGTTGGGTACAGTCTCAAGAGGTGTCACTTGACGGCAATAAAGCGGCAAGCCAACGTTCACAACAGTCGTAATATCAGGCCAAACGCGATAAATTAAAGTACAAATTACTGAATAAGAACCATCTACGAGGAACCCATTATTTTCTAGCCACCTTTTGCCCACTGACTAGTACTCACCGTCATGTAATGTGTTCGTGTGGCATTTGAGCCTTTCGAGGCCAGCCTCAACACGGAGATCGTTGGCACTTTGGCGCATTCCCTTCATTGAAGGTTGACTGTATGGAACTTTGTGAGGCGCGGACGCTCAAACACACTAAGGTCCGTTCTCTGTATGCTGCGATCCATCATTCCATCTGTTATCCTGGGGTCTCTTGTTGTTCCGAATAGCCACACTTTTTAACTTGTGTGAAATTGTATATAACTGCCCAGTAAGTTCAAATGGAGCACACAAAACAAAGGCGGGTTAGTGTTTCACACTTATGAAGAAAATTTTTGTCAGTCGTTGTTCAATTGCATACGGTCTTGGAGGGCAGTATGATATGGCTAGATTGACGATCCTAACACGCGAACCTTCGATAAAAAAGTCCAGTTAAAACTTTGCGGTTGCGCTACCGGCAATTTTAGGTTGAGTCTCTTGTCGATAGCTTTAGCGTGGTAACCTGATTAACGCGAGCACACAGTAGATAAAGTGTTTCACTTTGAGGACTGGGGTATGTCCCTCTCCTAGAATATGATGTGTGCGGCATGGAGCACAGCGTTAGACTAGGTAAGGTATTAGAGATTGTTCAACGAGTTCAGTAAACGCCTTACCTGAAGCCNCGTCACGCCCAACGGGGTACTACCCATCATCACCTCAAAATTGCACCTTATATCTAAAAGTGATTTGTTTGGACCTCTGGGTAAAATGGGCCAGTGTGATCGGCTTCCTATCAGTGCAAGTTAAGCAAATCAGGCAAAACTAGGGCACTTCTGCAGTACCAAACTTTCATCTCTTTCTGCTAAAGATTGATGATGAAGTACACAGTAACAATTCAGCTGCTTTGAATGTGAAAAGTAAACTTGTTCCATTCATATTTTTACGTGTTGCAGTCGGTTGTTCACGTTCGCCATTTAAGACTGCTTCGTTAATCGTACATGCGTCGTCCGCGGACCCATAGGATAACTCCAGTGTCCTATGTAGGTTGGAAGGGCGTCATTGGGTAGTTGTAATTTTGATCTTTCGTGTGACGCAAAAGAATAAGCTTGTCCTGTCTAGGTGGGTGTAGGTGTGTGTGGAACTTCTCTAGATCTATTAGAGAGCTACTGAACATTATGAATGTTCAAAAATTGATCGTACTATAATCAGTCTATTAGATTAGATAAACTCTGTGACTTTCGAACATTTCAGATTCATTTTACAATACAACACATCAATTTTTAGGTTTCCGACATTCAGTGTAAATGGCAAGTACGATATCTAAATGGCTTTATCCTACGAAAATCCATGAAAAATCCGCTTGGCAAGTACTGGCAACCTCTGGATAGGTCAAAATAGTGTTCTTCTTGGAAGCGTTCCCTCAATCAAAATTTGATTCAAAGTACATATTCGCTTGACTGTTGATGAAATGAATGCTTCTAATAACGGAACGACCGTCCTGTGGTCGATTATGCCTGGACTAGTCAAACTCAAGTCAACTGTGGTTGTATCGATGGCAGTATGACGGGTCACGTGGACGAGGCGACGTTCGCGGATACCCACATGATCCAGAACTGAAATAACCGCTCGATTAATTAAATTCCGGTGTTACGATCAAGGCTATGTGTTTTCTCGCCGTCTTGGACGTAAATTCATGTGCTTCTATTATAAACGTTAGAGTTCCTAGTTCGTATAACGGATGTGACGCGTGTAACTGAAAGAACAATATCGTATTTAAAACGTTACCTTCCAAGTAGGCATTTTACTGTGCGAAAGGATTAATTCATCCACCACGAAGTATCCAATAACCGCGAAGCTCGTTTTTCTATTGATTATATACATTCGGTCTATCCAGTGGTCATCTGCCGACCAACAGCAGTATGTACAATAGGTGGTCGATCAGTGTGAATCGAGCCGGCGTGCAGGAAGTTGGCGAAAACCAACTAGATGTCATTTGGTGATAAACTCTCCATGCCAAAAAAAACAATGGATAGCTACGGAAATTCATTTATTTTGGTTGTTCACTGTTCTAAAATATATATCACCCCGTGAAGTGTACCGGAGCTTTTTTACACTGCTCGCAATTTCTGACCGGCTCTATACTCTTCACTGGTTCTTTTGATGGACGTTTCTCCTTTCTGTATCAGTTCCATATGTTTACGCATAAGAGACAGGCACAGAGCTCTGTCTATCGCTTGTTAGGATCTTGGAAGTTTACACAGCGTATGAATCACTCAGCAGTCGACCAACCTACTGACAATATCCTTTTTGTTCCCTCAAACATCTGCCCTCTGACGAGCAGGTGTCATTTCTTCATTGACTAGGCAGCTATTTCGATTCGCCCGCCTGATAAATCCGTGCATCCTCGTGAGCGTCGCCAATCGGGACATGGCATTCCTTGTCCAATTTTTATCCCATACTGGTTAAATTCACATCCACTCCGTAACATCCGGCACATTGACCGTCTTTATTTCCCCCCGGTTTTGTAACGATTATCGTCATAGACTCAATACGCTCTACCGAGGCAAATGTGATACGATCACTCAGTTAAATACTGTTTATCATATGTTTTGTTTTCACGGTTTAGTGACAAAAGGTGAGGCTACTTTTGCAGTCAGGTTGGTGTGCTTAACTGATATCTTCGTTTGAATATAAACTTATACAATATAATTTTAGGCCTATCCCCTCTTGAAGTAAACGGAAAGCCAAAAATAAGTTGGTGGCCGCACATTGCTTTTAAACGGACTATCCATCATGATATTCTTGAATTCTCTATTTGTTGAAAATAACGTCGTCCATAACGGCTTCGAATAGCAAACGATGGCGCGTTATCCTCTCGGCAAACGAGCACTAAACCGGACGATTATGGCCTGGAATCCCATAGAGAATGCTACCTACTACAAATGGCATGAGCTTCGTGTAGATCACTTTCAAACATTCGCCGTAGGACAGATGGGGGTACCACTAGGGTATGCGGCTTGAGACAAATACACACTTCATTTGTCATACACTAATTCCTTGAGTTTTTATGTACTTGAGATCATCCGGATTTGTAAGCTGATCGAGGGTAGGTGATTCGAATTGTCGCCCAAATACTTTCCGCAAAATTCATAACACCGCACCTTATTTCTCTCTTTCATGTTTACGCAGAACGAAGCAAACAACCCACCAAGGTAGAGCGAAATCTGGAAAGACGAGGAAATTTGGAAATCAATCTGGATGCGTTTTCAGGCTGAAACTTATTTGCTTCTTCGTATTTTACATCAATAAAAACGTACCTCCGCGTAGACTGTATTTGAGGTCCAACGAATCACCTATTAGATCGTGAGGGAAATGAAGCTATTCAACCTAGGCACAGCCGTGACGGCTACTTTGTGGGCACTGGAGCGTGAGGTAACCACGGGTTCCTGGTATGCAATCATTCTGTAACCACTTACCGGGACAACTGCGGTCAATTCTAGCCAAAAACACCTGTTAAGTGGTTACCAGACGGATAGGTAACGATTGTTATAAGCGATTGGTGAGAATAGTATGAAGAAATAACCAGTTGACGTCCATGTACGAACATGGTTGTTTCACTGTTATTTCAGTCTGAAAAACCCACTACTTGGTTGGGTAGTTGGCGGTTACTTTACCACGGATGGCGAGTAGTTACTAATAAACTCATGGTCATCTCGTGATGATTATTTTGTCAGTATTTAAAGGTCACTTGACCATGAGTTGCCGTTCATATCGTTCAGCCGCAGCACCCTCTTGGTGCCTAACTACAATGCCACCAGAAGGAAGCACGAAGCCAGTTTGCCCAAGCCTAGACAGGGTGAGTCGAGAGGCAGAGATAGGGTTCGAACCACGGACCTTCCGGTCAGTAAATATGCACTACGATCACTGAGCCATCTCGCCCCCTGCCGGTCATATACTGTTAAGTTTGAAGACGTTTCTGCTGGAGATGTGTATGAGAGAAATTAACGACCAAACACGAAATTTAACTGAAAAACACTTTCGACAAAATGTCCGAAATTTGCACTGGTCGGAGGGAAACCAGCCTGAGCAAAGCAGTCTAACTTGATCTTTTGGCCGCTGTCAGTAGACTAAAGTATTATGGTTCAGTTCAGTGAAAACTTGCAGGCACCTCTGGAAAAACTATTTCAAAACTGAATGCTGACCTGAGAATGCACTTATCTTTTGATTTTCACGAAATGCGATGCCTTCTGATAGATACTAAGCAGAAATAACCTAGCACGCCATTCTAAAAAGCTTCTACTTTTGAGCCGTTCGCCCATATCAAAGGTATTCATTTTAATCAGTCTTTTTATGTTTGACGTAAAACACAAAATGGCACGATGGGGTGCAATGCACGCAAATCCTTTGACCAGAAACGTCCCTAGTGACTGCAGAACAAGCATAATTTCTCGTGAGTCTTTTCACCATTCTAGAGAAGCGTCACATTTTTGGGTAATAAAATCAGAGCTTTGACATCCTGGAAGGTTTCTCCGGAATTTCCAAAAAGTGAGCCTGATTGCTACTGATCAATTCAGAACCCCATGGAAAAGGGCATTATGCCAACTATTTGTAAATCCTATTTTGAAATTCCTGATTTTGATTTTAAATCCCGCCCGTCTGTGAATTCCTGGGATGCTCCAGTAAAACAATGATTTTTGTGGTATTGCCAGTTTAATCCGCGCTCATGAGGTGCCCGTCATATTTCACCCGTTTTGTGGTGCCCACTATATATATATTATCAAAGGTATTCATTTTAATCAGTCTTTTTATGTTTGACGTAAAACACAAAATGGCACGATGGGGTGCAATGCACGCAAATCCTTTGACCAGAAACGTCCCTAGTGACTGCAGAACAAGCATAATTTCTCGTGAGTCTTTTCACCATTCTAGAGAAGCGTCACATTTTTGGGTAATAAAATCAGAGCTTTGACATCCTGGAAGGTTTCTCCGGAATTTCCAAAAAGTGAGCCTGATTGCTACTGATCAATTCAGAACCCCATGGAAAAGGGCATTATGCCAACTATTTGTAAATCCTATTTTGAAATTCCTGATTTTGATTTTAAATCCCGCCCGTCTGTGAATTCCTGGGATGCTCCAGTAAAACAATGATTTTTGTGGTATTGCCAGTTTAATCCGCGCTCATGAGGTGCCCGTCATATTTCACCCGTTTTGTGGTGCCCACTATATATATATGTATATATATATATATATATGATTGTGGCGCTGAAAGATGTTGGAAATGTTCAGGATATATTGCCGCACACACCTACGGCAAGCACGAGACAGTCATTTTCAGTTCCTTGTTTCTTATATGGAACCTTGGTGTTCTCATTAATACAATAAAAAGGATCGATGGTTTGAACCTTACTTAGTATTTCTCTTGAGGCGTTTCATTACCTACTTCGTTTCATATGTACGCCAAATACAGCTTTTGGCATTACCTGTCTCTCGTCAGAACGATCAGCCAAATCCTTTAATGTAGTTTCTTGGTACTTACTTTTTTAAGCGCTAGACGACGACATCTAACAGCGCGAAATCGACCGAGTGTCAAACCTGTAAAACCGAACAAGAAAAGTACCTTTGCAACTGTCAGGTGACATTGTTACAGTTGTTGCCACATCGCCTGATTAGATTTATGGTCCAGCATAGGTGTTTTTGAGCTTTATATTATTTTGTCATACCCTGACTTGGCTGGATTGTGCACCGCACAAACATTCTGACATTGACATGTTCACTTTCAAGTTACGCTTTTATCGGGTCACGCGTTTGACGCCCATGGGTATGCACATTTTAAGTATCAAACTGTAGGACATTTGCACAAGTTTTTCTAATATCTGCGGTGCACTGTCCATCATTTTGTTTCTAAGACCCCGACTTACTTATTATTAGTGTGGCTAACCGCTATTTATGCCTCATATTTTATGAGCCACTCAGTCGTGTGGAAACGCTTCTCACTCAATGGGTCCATTCAAACAAATTGATCAAAGTGAAGTTTCTCCCCGACATTCTGTTAGCATTATGCACAGTTGCGTTTTCTAATTGTTTGGAATCGCTAGGCGGACTGAATGAGCATTGACCATTCCCTCATAAAATTTTGTTTGGCTCTTCTGGTTGTAGCACTTGTTACGGCATTTTATCTAGGTTATAAGCCGACTGATCACACAATACCGGAGCGTCTACGAGTACCGACCTAATACAAACGAAGAGGTAGTTGGTTGAATGATTTTTGATTTGGCGCTAATAACAAAGAAAGGACAATGAAAAGTGCGGGCAAGCCGCTGGCTATTCGCACAATGAGATCCAAGGTGACTTCACTTGTAACTGGCTGACAAAATGGAAATGACATCGGTAAAACACGTTGGAGTTACTCAGTCCAATGGTGAAGTGGAAAATGAGCGAATGTAACTATAGCTGTTATCCACACTGGAGGTTTTTATACGAAGGACTTTGTATTGATGAGAAGGAGTGATACATTTGTCAATATGGCAAAGACAACCCTTTCCTCCGCAGTTCAGTCACAGTCTCAGCCAATCATTATACTCCGATATGGCCCATCTCTGAAAGTTTTTGCCAGTGTGTGCTGGTTTCCGGTAACTCTTCCTTGATGTCGCTTTGAGTCTCTTGGAACCTCACACCTGGTCATAGGGAATATAAAATCCCGAAATTTTCAGGTCCACCAAATACATTCCATCTAGCTGATCTAGTTCTAAAAGGTGACAGTTGCCACCCTTTAATATGCGAACCCTGTCATTTCCATAGGATCGTTTGGGGATCCGGTCATCGCTATTCCACAAGTGCCCACTGCCGAACTGTCTTCTTCGGTGCAGCTTCTAGTTGCTTTGCACGTTATGCTCTAGGATGCGTCCCTTAGAAATGGAATTGCCCATGGGGTATTTAAGTACCTCAAACAAACAAGCAAACAATCTTAGTTACTACCAATGAAGCCAACATCTCGCAGTTGGGTTGTGTTCCACAAAATCCATAAAACTGTCGCATCAGTCGGACTTCTGGGATAGTTCAGGCTCCGCCTGCTGCTCGGGACCTCATTCAGGGGTCTACACATTTCAAACAAAACCCTAATTCTTCCTGGTGCTCACATTCAGATGTCACAAAATTTACCGAAATTCGAGTAATATAATCAAAAGGGACAACAATTCCGACATTTTCTGCTACAAGGACGGCGCCAAGGCCTGGAATATTTCAGAACATCACATATGTAAAACGCTTTTAGGCATAAAGTCATTCCGTTAATGTCTCGATAAAACGATGGCGTACAAAATTCGGGAAAGGTCCTAAAATGTTCCAGACGTGAAGTCACTTGAGGTTAACTTCAATCTGTCCTAAGTTTAGGGATGACCATCGCAGGTGTTATCAGCTCTGAACGTAGAAAACCTTGGAGAGCGTCAAGTTCTTAGTCCACTAGGCTCTTAGCGGAGCAGAGGCAGCTAGATAAAAAACATTTGACCCGTCGATTTTTTGTCACACTGTGTCTGAACAATGGAACGGCCACGAAGTTAGGCGCAGTTTGCTGTTCCATATCGGTCAGACGACGTCTTCTCTGGCACGAACGCTTCATAGGATAAATTTGAGGCCATCCAAGGGGTTCTGGTACAAACCACCGTGGCCGAACTCCTGAGTTTACCCGGTCTTGTGGACCACTTCCGTCGATTCATGAGTCATTGCGCGCGTGCCAGAATCCACTAAGAGATTCTTTTCGAGAAGTCCCAAAAGGGATCTTGGTGACCGACATTGCTTTACCGTCCTTCGACGCAGCTGATGAAGCTATCACTTTGGGTGCACTACATTGTCAAAAAGCCCATCAACACCACTGAGCACTACCGCGTATGCTTCGGGAGTTGTCGTATGCGAGAATCCTTGACAGAGCTTCAACGGTGCTTGCGATTCGTCAACGGTTTCCCCCATGCCTTTCAAACACCAAGGGACGTTACATAATATCTGATCATCAATTTCACATCATCAGCCCGCCTGTTCGTTGTTTTGGCTCAGCGTCGGAGACAAGACATTCATAATATTCACTGTTGATATGCCCTTTGTTTACGCCCCTTTCACCCTTGGCGAAGATACACGTCTTGAAAGATGCAACTGCCGGATGCAATCTAGCAATTAACTATCTCTGGCAGTTAGATTGCGGTCATGGATACATTCTCAGATGTTGTTTTCTTTTCTAGTCAACCGCCAGTCCACCTTAGCCAGCGGACAGCGTTGCAACATGATGACGCAAAAGTTCAGCTGACCTTGTTGTTTCACTTCTTATGCCACTCTCGAAAGACAAAGGTAACCTCCCTTGTAGTATGCCGCTGGACATGGTTTTTTTGACGTTCTGCAGTCTGTTAATCATCGCATCCATCCACTCATCCTTCATTTGGCACCCTGATTCTTAGCTTTTCATGGCTTCAAGACTTAGTGACGTACGAATAGCAATTTCGCTACCCCGAAGATGCCTGGGTTAGTTATATCCAGATCAGTATCAATGAATCTCACCATTAATGAAATAGTTCACTTATCTCTTGAGGTGTGTCCTTTGTGTGATTTATTTGCAGAACACTAGTCTTGACACTGAGGAATTGATGGCAAACATAGCAATAATGTTGAACAGTGGGTAGGCGATCTCTGGCTATGCTTATACAATGACGATCGACCACTGTCTGTATTTTGACTTCTTAACGTTCATCTGTCTCATCGCGATGCGATTTAAACGATTACCTATGATCTTGCTGCCGAATGCGCTGTGGAGTGCGTCCAACGACGGCTAAATACTTAGTTGTGTGCATCCAGTGTTTTTCCGCCATGGAAGGAGGCACTAACTGGTTATCATATACACAAGAAATGCCATTATATGGGGCCCCGAGCATGCACCATTCTACGACTTCCAGGCCAGTGTGTGTTGCGCAAGGGGCTAAAACTTCCTGAGAAGAGTTCATCCTGCCACCTCTTAGAGTCCGGCTTCCGGAGCCACCAGCGAGCACATATTTCGGGTTTACGTTCCACCAGGGTTTCAACACGCAGCTAAGTCAGAATAATTAAGTTGTGCTTCTATGGCATCAAAAATTATCTTGTTTGGCTGCGTCCGACCAGTCTCCGTTATGCCCTCCGACTCCGTCAGTTTTCGCCTGCTTTGCACGGCCCTTGGACTGGTCACCGTTCGTGACACGCAGGTTTTATGACCCCCTGTTGCTGACAGTCTTGCTTTTGTGCCTGCTACGGGCCCGGAGCTCCAGGCAACGTATTTTGGAAGACGAGTTCCCTCCCGAAGAACCCTTCAGCGTAGGCTAAGTGGAATTTTGAGGCATACCCACCCATCCACCTGATGTTGTTAGCGCTTTGTTGGCCAGAACTGGCCTGTTTTGTACACACAACCTTGGATCACAACAGAGACGATTAAAAATACATCGAACTTCCCATAAAATGTATGAAAACTTCTTTTCACGTTAAAAAACAGAAACGCTTGCATCAGCAACAATGATAGGACACATTTCGAAAGCCACACACAAGCTTTCTTTGTTCTTCATATTTTCACGACAGCTGCTTTTCCCTACTCTCTTCGTAACATATGACTATCCGACAGAATGCTTGTCTTCAATATTCCGATAGATGGTTGCTTTCCAATACTCGGATTAAACGCCACACCTCAAACCTCAGTCTTTCAGTTTGGAAAGAAACCTTCTTCCACTCCACATATGTGGCTTGTGGCATTTTGCGCAACAAGCATCACGCACTCCAGAGCTTAGATTTAAGGAGAATTTTGGGTTTCCGGAACACATTAGCTAAGATCGACGGCCTACGCGAATAGCCCGTCTACTCTTCTGTGGCAAGCGTCCATGAGGAGATCAGAAGGTAGCATCTTGCGGACACGGTTCCACCGATTATTTGCACACCACAAAAGATACTTCGTCATTGTCCGTAGTAAGATGGCCCCATAGAGACTGTCGTTCTAGGAGAGTTCATGCACTGGTAAACAAAAGCTATCGTGACAGTCACCAAGTTCCCGTTGCATGTTCTACATGTATATCTTTCCACATCTCGGTGTCCATTCAAATTTGAAGCCATTTTTTGTGCTGCGTCTCAAGGCAGCATAGTATTTATTTACTGGTCCTAACTAAGCGGGAAGCCGAATGTTCTTTCGCTCTTAGGTTGCCTCAAAACAACCGAGCCTTGCCTTTGAATTCTCACTTTTCTTTCTGTCCTTTCGATATTTGACTCAACGTCAGTCCGCATTCCTCTGATGTATCACCTACTGATCAAATTTTACCCGGAGATTTCTGCCAAAGTTGGCCAAGCAGATTTGAGAGCGGCCTAAGTGATATATCTCTCTTGATCGTATATGTACGCGCATGTAATGGCGAGGAGCCTGAATGTTTATCCGATAAAGATAATGCACGAATCTTAAAAAAACAAACTCGCGTTTGCAAATTTTCCACACCTTCACTGCTGAAATGCACATCAACGTACCCGAAGGGCCAAGCGCACTAGATTACTGTGTGAATGGGCTGTGGTCCCGCATTGATGATACATCCATACTGTTAGTAGGTAATTTGCAGCATCTTCCACGTTCGACTACCAGTTTCTCTGGCACGCCATTGCTTAAACATATTGTATGCGGTGATGTCCATTGTGTTGTGGGCAGCATATTGTTTTGGAGATCATATGCACAAAATGGGATAAAATGCAATGCTTTTTTAGATCGCGGACCCACTAAAAACCCCTGTGGTAAGCCTAGCACGCCGAAAAGCAAGCGGTTGAAGGGAACGTGATATGTATGAACACAACAGGCAATATCACCAGTGCATGCCACGAAATCCACTGGAAGACACAGCAAGTCACCCTACTTATTTTAATATTTTTAATATTTTATGTTGGATGACAAGCAAGTATCTTTAGTTCCACGTATTCTCGCCTAGCTCAGTTTGTGGTCGTGGATTGGAAAGGCACACCGGCACTGGTAGTGGATTGTCTAGGCTAAACCTGAGCCTCTCCAACTCTCGCTGAATGGCGTTCATTCCGTTCCTTCACAGGTCTCTAAGTTGATAGTGGCACCCTGGGCGGCAGAGTGGAACCAATACCGGTTTGAAGAGTTTATTTTAAGGTTGTAGGACCGCCTGACTAAACAAGCGAACCTGTTGTCGCTGTTGCAGATGTCTAAAAGTGGAATGTTAGACAGCGTTCTGTGGTCTCTATTTTGATAATATTATTCATCTAGTGACTGGAACGCACCTTCAACACCTACGTTTGAAAACATAGTTCCTGGAGACGTCTTGTGAGCAAGGCCACTAAGTTTCAACATTGCATGTAAGGACGGAGAGGATAGCGGCTTTGATGAGCAAACCTCTGCGTCCATAGTTAATACAACCCTATATGAGTTATTCACATATACGGGGACTAATTTAACAACATCGTTAAGGAGATTAGTCACTGTTTTAACCTGCATGTTAAACATAGTTGTAAAAACAGATTACTAAGTACAGTGAAGTGGTCACTTATCAGTTGTGCAAACGGTAACATGTTGAAAACTTGCTTGTGTCATGAAGATCATTTTTCGCTTATTGCGAGACCAATGAGTACTTTGTAGTGACTATCACGGACATTTTGTAGACGTTCGTTTTTGATGGGTAAATAATTCTACTGGCCCACTAGCTTCTGCAAAGCGGGGGAAAACGCCGACCCCAGGGGCCATAAGAATAAAGCCTTGACATGTACAGTTTAATCACGTAGTCCAAGCCACCTCCAAAAGCAACGACAGGAAAATTACTTGCCAAGGTTAAATGTTGCCATTATTTAAACATAAACAGAGCCACTTCGGTGTTTATGTATTTCGACCGACTGCTTATTCTTAGTCTTTGTGAAGGAACCTCATTTCCGAAGCAACCAGGTGAAGAAATCACCGGCGAATCGGGGCCATTGATCACACAAACAGATTCAACTAACATGCTTGACGGAGACAGTATATTTGGCGCCGGGCAGGGCCATATATAAGGTGGGAAATCACTTGAAGAACGTTGTGTTTGCATACGCAGCGGAGTTACTGGACCAGTCCGTAGATATAAATCGCTGTCTTACAACGGGACGGCAGTCACCGTTAAACTTATGCATTGATGCGAGAGCGGTAAGAATAATCCAGAATTGAGGGCCTGTAACCTTACAATAAAGGTTCTTAACCTTTTGAATCATTTAGCACGAAATAGTCACCATTCATTTTGCTAGCTTCTAGTTATCTGGGTAGATTGTCCTCAACTTCCTGTAGAGCGCCCACGAGGTCATCAAGAAAGCATACATGCGGGATGAGTGCGCGACTGCGGTCATGATTTGCATGACTCCTAAATAAAGCGAACCACCCCCTGTATGGTAATTGGTTTGTTTGCTGAGCTGGGCAATTTGATTGCAATCGAATGCATTTAAATTAACCAGCTCAGCGAACAGGCCAACGGCCATCTACGCTACCTGAGCCACAGACATTTTCCTCTATAAAAGATCTCCCTGTATCACCATTGCTAGAAGTGTGCAGGAATTTCCTGGAATGACTAGCTAGTTTAGTGCATGGGAGTTTATGGTTCTAGTCGAAAGGAAAACCCATATATGGATACGCGCGTAAGACCACCAATGGGTTTCATGTCTGAGTCCTATTTTCCCTACTTCTACGAATTATTCCATCAGGTATGAAACAGCCTGAGCCGCGATATCACCGAAAGCGTGAGAATGACGAGGTTTTAGTGCAAAACATCTCTCTTAAAAGACGTACCGACATTACCGGTTAAACACAAATCAAGGATTATTTCAAGAAAGAATCTAGTTCCATTTCATTACCACTTTGGCGGTCATGCATCAGTATGCCTCCCAATAAGTCTATGTGGTCCACGTGGACACAGTATCAAAGAAAAAAGCTAGCCCATAGTCGTGTAAATATCATTAAACCCCTGAGACCCTCAAACAGATGGTCACAGTCCAGTCCCTTGATTCGCTTATGTTTTATAGCTCGTCGTTATCCGGTATGTTGGGTCATTGTTCATTACCCGAGAGTTGTATCCCAGATAGGCTTTATCTCCGTTTAGAAGGAACAAAGCAGACTTCTGGGAATTTCTAAGAAGTATAGTGGTAGATGCCATCAGAATGATCGCTGGCCATACTGACGCGGGAGATGCATGCACCATGACATTCTCTGACGTAGACATGGTCACATCTAACTGGCACGGGCATGGAGGCGCAGCCACTACTGAATTTTTTCTTCTGGGGAAAATATCAAGCGGAAGAAAAATCAGATCGTTATAATTTGGTGGTCGCAGCAAAAACAAACGAGGGGAGGAAAAACAAGTGATATCGTGCCTGACACACGACAAGAAAACTGCGAACTGAGGAAAATGGGAAACCAAAATGGATCTAGCAAAGAAGCAGTTTGTGTAATCCAACCGCTCAATTTGAACTAAACGCCTGAACCACCACTGAGGCCCCGTAGCCTTGGACTGTTGGGCTTATTGTCAGGGTCGCAAAAAGCGTAAGTGGAGATGATGAGGTGGAGGAATTAGCAGTACAGATAAATGGTATCAGGAATCTCAAAATAATAATGTACGACCAAACTGTGGAGGCTCTAATGTCGTTATTGTGGTGGAGTCGGGTATTGCAGTTCCTTGGAAGAGTGAGTTGGTGACAATACACAAACCGGAAAGCGAACCGAACGGGAAAGTTTTTAAATTGTAGGGGGCACAGACCGAAAGTCAACCGAAAAGTTTAGATCCGAACGGAAGCTTCAGCGGGTTATAATGAACACGTCCTACAGGTGTCTGGGGCCGGGCGAAGAGTTTGTTTATACTTAAAATTATCGTAACAAGTAAGCGAGAGGGTACGTTCAAGAGTAGGAAGGGAACAGTTGCGGGTGTGCCATTAAACTTGGTTGACGAATTCGACTTAGGTGCGAAGGCGGCTACAGCACTGCATGTCGATGTAAGCCGTGGGCAACATAGGGTGCCTTCAGGCTGTCTTATTTGTGTGTTTTCAGGAACTTTCTTCTAAAAAGACGAGAGGACAATTTTCCTTTTTCACCGTGTATACACCGGTCAACCTAGACAAATATCCTGGAATATATTCGCTCTAAGATACCATAGCAGCAAGCGATGCCGCATATCTGCTTTCCAGCAATCTCAAACAAATACGCTCCTGATGACCATGATCTAAACGTTTATCCAACACGGATGAACCATCCAATCAGTCGACATTGTCCAGAAAAAACACCAGGGCAGAAATTACACAGATCTCAATAATTATTTTTAAACAAGGAACCGACCGAATCTCTCCAAAAGCCACATCCGGTTTTATTTCTGAGCCCAGGTAACTTCCATGACACTTTTCCGTTGGACGTGCTTATCGCCGAACTAAAAGAACCTTGAGTGGATTGGGCCCTTTACATATGTGCCCCATATCACTTTCGGCAATTACAGTTTTCAGGATGGCTACGGTCTAACAACAGTGGTGAGGTATACTTATCTAGTCCATTTCGCAGCCTGCGCAACTTAGGGTCCAGCAGAGGAACCGCACGAAACCGAGCCCACGGGAATGCATCATTTTGTGGTGAAAACTTTTGAAACACTAGCGGTCACACCAGGCGTTTTCAACCGGAACTGTACACAAAAACACGAGAATAAAACTATGCAGACTAGTATGCAATCTTATGAGTTAGCTTAACGGCAAATGGGTAGGACTGGAGTGTCTGCTAAAATGGACGCTACATTTGTTTTACAAAATCATGGTGAGATCGCTCAATTTTGAACTGAATGTTCATTCCATGCTTTTACTGAATAACTTAAACTTTTCCAAGGCCGCAATAAATACCCGAAAAATCAAACAAAAACGCAGCCGACATCGAACATTGGGACGCTCCACTGCAATCACAAGCATGGGCTGCCCATATTCAGTAGAGGTTGAAAAGCCTAAAGAAGTTCCATGCGAGGGTAGGTTCTTAATGACTATTTGAACTTATCCGAAACGATCTTAAGCTTTGCTTGCACTTAGCTACATGATCGACACGTGACGGATACATATACAGGCGGAATTTAAGCATGCAAATCAGTTCAGTCAAAAATTCGCTTTTTAGCTATATGCAATCTCGTAATTTAGCTCACTCAGTTTCCTTTCTTCAGAATAGTTACTTCGTCATTATGTTACCAAATTGCGAGGGAATCTCACCAATCCGGTGGGGGTCACCAGAGCTACATTAGCAATAACGGAAGTGGTTTTGTTAGCGGCGTTATCAATCAGGCCGTCGTTTTAGCTACTGGGTCTCAAGGTTGCCTCTCTCTGGACGCAGTACAAAGTATACATGTTAACATAGGCGAAAGATAGGTAAAAAAAACCCAAGGCTACCCATCAGCGGCCTGGCCATAAAACATTCTATTCTTGCGGAGGAATTTTGCCACATGTTTGATCGGCACTATTGAGCGATATTGCGCTCAGTGGCAACGGGCAGTTTTATCAAAAGTGCTTCCGACCCCGGATCATCACGCAGAAGGTAGTTTGCAGTTGATATACGCCAGTATTTTGTTCAAAACGTTAACGAGGAAAAGGCTAAATAAGACACTTGTAAATTACTTACTTAGCCGGCTAAGCAGGAATAAGCGCTCCGGGGACTAACAACCCAAATTCAGCGGAGATGTTGTGAGGAAAACGTTTCCAGGACATGTCCAGTAAACATCGTAAACAGTCAAACTCTGTAGGACTGCGGAAGGAGAAGAAGTTAAAGTTAATAAAGTACGCTTCTGAAGCCAATAAGCTCAAGATATTTCAGAAAATAATAGAAACCAGGGTTAAGACGAAGGAAATAAAGAGACCAGAATGTGAGTTAGAAACAGCACGACGGATAGCGCCGAAGCTCCGAAGTTGTGCAAAGTGATGACGGATTCAAGAAGCCCATTCCACGCCATTTTAGGAGGGCCGGCGATGAATATCAAACAATAAAGCTGTGCAAATCAAGACGCGGCAAAGCATCATCCTTCTCATCAACTACCTGGCGGCACAGGTTCATGGGTCTGATAATTGCTTTGTTGGATAGATTGTTCAAGAAAGGTACGAATTTGCTCTCTGTTACACGGGACCGTGGTTAATTGTCCCCGGCAAAGAGCTTTTAAAAGAGCTTTTTGGATTTGTGCGACCAGGAGGATACTACAGCACTAGACAAAACAAGCCAGTTGGCCTGTTCTACTAAAAGACCGCCGTGTTGAAAGGCTGATAAAGTATGCTTACAAGTACATATAATTCGACCCAGGGTTACTTCTGTGAAAAGTGGCTTTTCCTGGTTGTTTTCATCTGGAAAAGATACCATGTTCCAAAAATCATGGAACCGGCTCTAGACGGGTGTAACCATATTTAACCTTGCGAATGTTTATGTGGGAGTAAACCAATAATTGCTTCCAAACTGACTTTGGCGATTCTGTGTAAAAAGATGGTTTATTTGACTTGTTAGTTGAGTGAATCCAAGAATGCCAAAGGACAAAAAGTTTAAAGTGTCCACGCCTCTCGAGACAAAAAGTGACCAATGGCGTTTCTCAGGGATTGGCGGGAAGCCCAGGGCTTTGTGTCTTTTACGTCAGCGAAAATTCACTATTACCTTGCGAATCATTCGAAGCCTTCCCACAAATACAATTGCTGCAAATCCACGTCATATGTGTCATCCAGTAAACAAGTTCTCATTAAAATAGGCACTGCCATCAACACTTGTAAGTGCAATGGATATCAAATAGCGCAGCTGTTTGCGTGAAGCCTGGAGTGATTTTTTCGGACACTGAGACCAAAGACCACGATACCCTCATTTTGGATCCTGAAACTCACGTACACTTTTTTCCACCGTAGCCTCCAGAATTGATCCACTCAATTCTTCTGGAATTTTTTTCGGAATACTTGATATCGTAAATTGTATGGATCACATCAAAAATTAATTCGCAGTCATTTTTAACGCAAGTAGATACTCACAACCAGCAAACACTTTCATGCACTGCAATTCGTTGTTTATATCTCAGGCTCAGGTACAAAAATGTCAGCGGAGGAGTTTTAGTAGCATCCAGTTGGTGCTCTTCTGCATCGAAGTGATGACAAAACTGAGGAGTGCATGTACCAGCCGTGGTGCCCAAAGCCTTTTGAATATGCTTACATGGTCTGAACGGAATAACAGCCTTCTTGCTTTAAAAGTAGATAAAAAGTTGCAAAAGACAAATAGGTACCTCAAAAGACCACCAGATTGTTTCATAAAACAAGGTAGCCGATGAAACCAAAAAATTGGCTCATTTTAGTTGCAAGCGCTCTGATGCATTAGGCACAAAACAATCACGGAGTAAAACTTATGCAGCGCTAATTCAAAAGGTACTGGCGAGGGACAATGGCGTGGAAATCAGGCTTCAACATTCATAGATTGTTCATACAGTATATCAAGCATGAAATCCAAAATCCTTCACTTAATTAAGTTTTAACTTTAGGTTTTTGTTTGAGTAAAAAATAGATGAGTGATGCCCGGATTATGCTAAAGTGCCGAAGCTTTGTCTGGAATCTGAGTTGTAGGATCTTCCTTGAAGAGATGTCCCAAAGGATGAGCCATTACTTTCAGTGGACTTACAAAATAGAGAACAATTCTGTGTAATCGAATCTATCGTAAATATTTTCCCCTTGACGGTAAGTGAGCCTAGACATTACTGGACAAACATGCTCTCAGCACTACTGGGCTTGGGACTAGCGTAGTGTCTTGACACTCGTAGCGCAGTGATAACTAAGAATCGGTAATAATAAGATTTGGAACCGCGTTGATCCCCAGCTCACAACCATGACTGTTTTTTCAGAGCATTTTTGAGACTTACTGAAGCACCTGGCTGGTGTATTTGTGGGTGTATGGTGACGCATTCGATCAACAGATCTACCTTCATTAAACACTAAACAAGCAAAATAGCGTTTTAAATGGTTTAGACCAAACCTCAAATGACAGTGATCTGTTTACTGCCGAAGAGCGACTCTGGCTACTGCTTTGGTGCATAATGTTCTCCAAGAACATTGCTTTTTATCCAGAAGGCTGAAATTAACTTAAACCGGCATTTGAATACGTCAGAAAACTACTCTTTGTTTTTCTGGTTGTAGGCAAAAATTAATTCTTTTCCTCTTGTCATACATGATTGCCACCAGTTTTGCTGCTACGTGCACAAGTTTGGAACATAAAAAAATTCTAAGGTTAATCTAAATAAGGTTAATTTAAAGTTAGGGTTGATTTAAAAACCCCGAATGTCTAATTGCTTTTGGAACGTCCTCTAGTTGGGACGCCGAAAGAGACTATAAAAATCAATAAACCTAAGAAGTCTACGCGAACACATAAGGAGTCCCAAGGGGCAGAAGTAAACAAAGTGGAATGCTTTTTTACGTATATCATAACGATTGGAACCTCTGTAGTTTTTTTGACTCTGGTACAGTTTAGTAGTAACACAAAAAATTAAAAGGTGAGAGATTAATAACAACGGACTATCTGCAAAGACATACCCTGAGATGAATATTTATTTATATGACGACGTTTAGCATTGCATAGCTGGAGCATATTTTGTATATCGCACTAAGAACACTGAATATTCCAGGCTATTTTAGGTGGTGTGAGAGGTTAATTGGACTGTGTAATCATTGGCATTGGCCTGGTTATCCGGTCGGGGCTGTGTAGTTGGGAAACATTGACTTTGTCTTTGGAGAGATTGCTAGTAGCTCATTACTTGCTCATTACTTTGGTCGCCGCACTAAGCCATTTTGGTTTCAATACTGTCATCGCCATGTAAGATGAGTTCGTAATAGTACATCATTGACGCACCATACCGTCTCGGCACGCACCAATACACTGACTATACCAAATTGGCTAGTGATTAGATGTTTCTGACCAAAATATTAAACCTATTAAACCTATATATATATACTAAACCTTTCAATGCTCAACGCCGTTAGCTTTTCACGGGTGTTGATATTGGTTGCACTTTTATGGAATCCTGTTTCCAGGTTGGGTTTTGACACACAGTGTTGTTGTCAAACTCCTGCTTTTGATCTTACTTTTTGAACGGGTAACGAAGCATACCTGGCGGTATAAGCTACAGCATGGTAAATTTAATGATGCCTATAATCGACGGTAAAACGCATGCAAGCTGCAATCCCAAACTCTACAACTAAGCAGCTTTGTGTTGACAATGTTAAACAAATTAACAACGTCGGTTGTAGCTCTTTCGTTGGCGCGTGAGACATAGAGCGTTTTGTGTGCAGCGAGAATGTTAGCAGCATTTATAAAATGGCAGAGACACTTTTTCGAGTTAGTGACCCGAGTTGTTGCACCTAATGGACCTTAGTAGTGAAAATCAGGTCATGAAGTGACTATCTTTTGTCGCACCAAGAGCTTATGAGGGTGAGGGAGTGCTTATATTGCGTATGTTAAATGTCCCGCTGAACAGTTCACACACATGATAGTTAATCAGAGGAAATTTTTATAATTCAGTGCAGATACGCTGGTTCTTGATTGTTCTAAGGTCAGGGGTGCACACAGAACCATCTCGGCAGCTGCTGATTCAAACAATGATACATAAGTACTATCCTGATCACAAGCGCTGGAAGCCGCTTTTCAAATATTTTTGCTTACAGTTGGTGTACATGTGGCAATTCCTACATTCGCTGGGCTTTTCGATTCCAGATGTCTTCTGTAACATGTGTAGCACGCACCGAGAGAACCAACTAATTCAGCTCAAGACATCGTCATTATTCTTAATCCCAGAAGTTAGAGTAAAACAAGCTCTAGGTCGGACGCGCTTTAATCCAAACAGCGTCACGGCTCAGATGGTAGACCTCACATACACCTCATCTCTTTTACCCATTCTTTGTACGCTCTTCGGTTGTCATGAATGGCCACTCTGAAACAAACCAAATTACACTTTCTATAGTTCATGCACGAGCCATTTAGGCTGAATTTTAATGGTTTGAAGGTTCACTGAAAAACACTTGTTAACCTGGAGATAGCCACCTGCGAAGTAACACTTTGACACACAACTATCGATCCCTGGGCAGAAAATAGCTCAGGTTTCTTATCATATATAATCTACATATTCCTTTTATATCTCAGTCACAACATGTTTAAAAAATCATGAAAGGGGTTTGCTGATAAAATACCCTGGAGAAATCTCCTTGAAACGGAACAGAAGATTCGCAGAATACTGTAAACATACAGCCCTGAACAATTGGCGGATTAGCTTTTCAGCTAATATTTCAAATATGGTACAGCTACAACACTTTCTTGTGGATCACAGAGTGAACACAAATGAGTAGTACATCAACGGATTCTCTTTAAATTGGCCGGCCAAATAAATTGAAAAACTGTCTCCATTAGTGAAAGCATATTAGCTGCTGTTTGGCGACTTAAAAAACCTCGAAAGCCATAGTACACTCGATAGTGGCCCAGCTGGGCGCAGTGAACAGATTTGATACCGCTCGTTGGTGTCGTTTGATGAATTAAGCACAGAAATGGGCAGTCAGCTGTCCGTATAATCTAGTTAGTTACTGAGCGTTTTGCTTTCCAACACCCTCAGCCTATCGAGATGCATTGTTAAACAGCAGGTTTTGCAACTAGTTGTTTCTCTATGACTGTAAGTGTTTGCATATAGAATTAGTGTACAGGGTTGATACGGAAGCGCTGCTTTTCCAGGTTGATGTGGCTGAAGAAACCTATTGTCAAAGTAAAGTTGTGAACTCTGTTGCTCATGTTGTGCTCATGTATGCGATGTACCATGGACGCCGTTTCACAGTGGGTTCACGCTAAAAGAAGAGGATAACTCCCGTACTGCAGTCTGTCTCAGTCATCATAAAACATGCCACGGTATGACCTACTGGTAGTTGTGATCGCAGAGTTAGAATTGGTCTCGAAACGTACGGCGTCATCCCATCAGTTACCTCGACACTACTTGTTTTGTCAGTTGCTGAGGTAGTTGCGTTGCAAAGGTCATTTGCACAGACAATCAACGTCATGAAATGGGCTTTCACTGTTTTTTTTCTTCAAAAGAACACAACATAAGTCCACGATGGCATTCCACCCCTTTTGTCCCCAGAAATCGGCTAAATGACGTATCCACAATTGTTGGGTGCCTTTCAGTAAGACAACAAATATTGGGAATAACTGTCACGAGGATGGCTAGAATTTTGTAGGCATATACCAAAGGCGTTATTACGTAGTTTGATTGAGCAGGAATAACAGCCAACATGAAATGACTGAGATCAAGTTGGGTTAGACAGTTTACAAACTCTAGAAACAATATCAGCTAAGTGTTTAGTTTTGAATGCTTCCTTTAAGGAGGGGTTTCAGTTAGCAATGAACTAGCCTTAAGTAAACTAGGGGGTTAAAAAGTCATTTCGTTTTAAGTGGCCTTATTCGCCATTGCCTTTGTATTGTCCCTACCAGCACAAGCTTTGTAAAGTAGAACCGTACCGAACGAAAGCCGGGATCCTGGGTTCGTAGCGTTCTGCTGATTTAATCACAATACTTTAATTAGATTCGAAAGTCAGTCAACTTGTTTACTGTTCGAAGGTGTGCGATAGAAGGTTTACGTGGAACACAAGGAGACTGTATTGGTGGGTACAGAAGCGCAGGTGTGAATATTTGTTTCTAACTGCTTTTTGAGGGATTTTAATATGTTTTTTTTCCAGAAAATCAGTAAATTTTTAATTGTTTCGGTAGACCACAATTTCCCTAAAAATTTTTTGACGCATGTAAAACGCCACCAATATCGTCAGTTTCCTTATACTTGATTGCTAGTCTGTTCACCAAGCTTGGCAGTTGGATTGCAAACGTCTCATCACCGATCGAGGTGAAATGGTCAGTACTACGTTGAGTGATCAGCCTTGTACATTGCATTTTTTAGCAAGTCATATTGAGATCCTGTTCACTAAATTTACGATCAGTTTTGTTTTAGTGCGTTAAAAAGTTGCGTGTCGACATGATGCAAAACCTCGTCAGAAGAAATCAAAACTCTGCAGTACTTGACATATTCCTGGGGATATGTCAAACTTTTTAATGAAAATGTTTATTCATGCGTTATAGTTGTCTCCTGCCCACCGACACTGAAAAGCTTGTTATGCCCACATATAAACCTCGTCATCGTTCTCTATGTGTTGTTGCGATTGCCAGTGTCCATATTCTGTTGGAGAGTCGAACGTTTCAGTAGGGCAACAAAGCGCTCGCTATTTTGGCAGTATGAATCAGAACACTGGCATGCAAAACTATCATTCATTAATTGGCTCTTCAGAGACGATTGCTAAATCTTCACATGTGGGGGACAACCTTAACCTCTCTGCTTGATTTATTCAGATGATGTTTGAGTCTGAAAGACACGGTATTCCAAAACATGGACAATTATGAATGGTGGATCCGGCTGCTATGGTACCTTTTTATTATTTCATCTCCTTTCACTAACAAGTAAAGCCATCCTAACCTCTCAGTCCATTGATCTCTTTCTGCTGAGATCTAAACACTGAACAGTGTGACAGACTGTAAGAATGGTTCATTATCTTGTCAAGTTTAAAAGAGCTTTTTTATTCAAACCTTACCCAGAAGGTTTCACACAAAATGTGAAACTGCTTTTCATTGGTTCGTGAAATCCATTGCCCATGTTGGAGTAAAGGTAATGTAGGAATATAACTTAAGTGATTGCCCCAGAAATAAGAGGTTAGCTGGATTACCAGGGGAGGATGCATTGTGAGGCTAGATAGCACCCAAAAGAGCCCGGTTGGTGAAAGAGGAGCGGGTGGGAACATATAGAAATAATAAATAAGGGTTATATCTTTCTACTAGTTGCATTAGTATAAGAAGTTACAAAGTTACGCAATCAGCACAAAGTGACTCTAAAGTGAAGAATCACCCTGAGTTCAAAAAGTTCCAAATCCTCACATCCTATAAGGAACGTTAAATAGCTCAGAAGAAAGGTTGCCTCAGAAACGAGTGGGATTTTTATCCAAGGGATCACTATTCGAAAAGCCGGTCAACGTCTGAGTGGAATTCCCTAGCTGACAGGTGAGAGGCAGTATATCATAAGGCAAGCTCTCGACCGAAATTGCCAATGCTTCAGACGCAGAACGTGAGTATCTACAACAAATCCAAATTATTCATCCTTCTTTTCAATGTGAGCCCTCAAAGCCTTAAGAAACGGGAGCTGCGTGCGAGGTATTAGAAGAGTTTTTTAGAAGGTCACGCCAGTTACATTTTTCAATATTTCTGTGACCATAAATCACAAAAGATGGTTGCGATGTCATTCATAAGGTGCCCACATAGAAGACGAAATCTCCTTGGTAGGACTTTCGAAATGACTTGTGATCAAACCAAGTTGAGATGGCGTAATTATTCTGGTGAGTCCACACCAAAGGTGAGCATTGGCCTCAAATTTCGCTCTTATCAGAGCGTATCAGCAGTGCATATCCAATGACTGTGCCGGAATTTGACTTCCAGACATCTGACATGCGAGGCAAGCGTGTTACCACCACTACACCAACGCACGTTGAACGCATCTGGATTTTGATGTCTGAACAGGTGAACGTGTTCACGCTTGAACGATGTGATTAGATGGGCCTGATTCATCGAACGTTGGATATTCACTACTGATGCGCTCTAATGAGAGCGAAACTCGACTCCAGTGCTTCCCTTTGATGTGGGCTCACCAGAATAAGGGCGCCACAACGGAGAAACCAAACTGAGATGGTTGAATGGGATTACAGATACACCCAATGTATCGGCATGCGATGCTAATAACGAGGTAGGCTGTGGGACAGAATTGTTAGCGCTGGCCACTTGCCCAGTTTCTCGTAGAAAACAACCAAGATACCAGCGTGCAAAACCAGATGAACACTTAATTAATCGGTCACACACTGACTCACTCAGTAAGCTGGTAACAGGACTGCCTTCTTGCCATCCATTTTGAATGTAGCCGTCGTTCAACCTCACCAGAAGCACGGACGAGGCATCGTTAATTTCCAACATACTCAACTCTTAAAGACTTATTTAGGTTGTTGAAAAATTGACTGTGCAGATGCAAAATGAAAGGGTCTGTGGATTCACATAAACAGTGGATCATGGCTTTCGACTGGTGCACGCCTGCTTTCATTGTGTAAGCACAAACTTGTTCACAACTTAAGCAGCGCAGCCACAATTACGAAAACTTTTGACGCACAGTTGGGTTTTTCACTACCGGCTAGCTGTCAAATAGGCGTTCCAGCATGATAAGAGTATCAGCCTCGCTTATTTGGGAAAACTTAAGTACAGCCATTGTAAGTCAGCGAATTTGGTAAGTTGTATTGCCGAAACTTAGGGAGGTGAACACATTTTTATGGCACAACAGCATGCATCCTTAGGCAACCGAGGGCAAATTTTCGTTTGCTTCACTTATCTACTTGTTTGTGGCTCTGATTGGAGCTTGGCCAGTGGGCATGTCGGTTACAGTGGGTCCTAAAGTTAATAACGACGAACGCGACAGAACGAACTGAAGATGTGCATGTCGTTCGCAGTAGAAAAATGACAAACAAAACGCAAAAAATATAACCGTTGTGCACTGTTTGACGTGAAGATTGTAAGAAACCTAACCATAACCATTTGGCCCAATGGTCACCGTTATCAAATTTATTGTCATCTGCCACTCCCAACATCACTGTCTTCAGCCGGTGGATTTCCACAACCACCCCGAGTCTGAAACATTGAAACACAGATAAAGATGTTTTGCAAATGAAATCTACTAACATATATATTGTCAAAGAGTCCTTGGTCAATAGTAACAAACGAGAAGAAACGTAACCTTTGATAGCAAGTCATTTTGGGACGTTCAGGTAGGTTTCACACTCGATAAAACTATCAAAAACTATCAAATAAAAAATAAGAGAGAGTGGAAAAGCAATTCACATACGTGTAAATGGTCATGATTGTAGTTGAATGGTGGATTGCGAATTTGAGTTTATTTTTTTCTCTTCAGAAAAATCATCCAAAGTGATTGGTAAAAGAATGAGAATAACAGTTTTAATCAGCCCATTGGCTTTTCTGATATCGAGGTGTATGGGGCGCTCTGTATATCCAAATGGGTGCCCGAAAATATGACTCAAAATGAATATCCAGAATTTCGCTCCATAATGCCAGCTTTTTTAAGTTTCACTCTCAGGCATGTTATATGAACAGGCAATACGGTGGCTTTTGTACACTTGGAGGCCAGATGCCTCACTGATTAAAGCGCGAATTTACCGACCGGAAGATCAGTAGTTCGAATCCGATCTCTGCATCTTGACTTCTTCTGTCTAGGCTTAGGCAAACTGGTAGTATCCCAGCCCTTGTGCTTTCTTCCGGTGGCAGGACAGATAGGCACCGAAAGGGTGCTACAGCTGAACGATTATTATAATGGCTGTTCGGATCGTTTCACCAAGCAACATGTTTTTTTATAGACCTGCGCATATCAAACCCAGACTGATCATGACTTCAGTGAGAAACCGCTTCTATGAGACGTTCTGATAGTTGAATGTCCCAAATTGAACGGAGAACGGCGAAGCGGAAAAACTTGTGGCAACGTGCATAATATTCCTCATGGGCATTATGGAATATGATTTCTTATCTCCCTCCTGAATAATTCGCTTAATCATGTGCAAAGTAATAGGGAACAATTTTTACTCAGTGACTAAGGGTTTGTGTTGATTTATGTGAGATCGAAATAGGTAGATCGCCATTAATCCTAAGAGAGGCAGAGCCGAAAACGGCTTTTGCTGGGCTGGGTTGCTTGCACCACATTTCCTCCGTAATACAGGCATAAGCAACATTTCTAATATTTATCAGCTACATCATATGAACGGAAGTTTCCCCTAGGGCGATGCGTTGATTTCCCGAGGCTGACATGATGTCATATTTGTTGATCCCATGTGGTCAAGTGGAAATCAGTTCGGCAAAAGGTGCACTCACAAGAGCCCCTATCTGCATAGATGATTATCAAACACTCTACTGCATGTGAAATGCTGTGCTGCTTTAAGATGTTACTAGAGTAAAGAGAGATCATAAGTGCAACGGCATTCGAAGGGCCTCCATTACGATGAACAGCTGTATTTGGGGCGCAGTTACAAAAAGTTCTATTCAAAACGTTTATCAGAGGAGACCGAGATTCCACTAGGTATAAAATCGGAATGCCCCATAGAGTCGCACCTAAACAAATGAGTGGCAATGAACTGTTAGATGTTTTTCTGTGAATGCACACATGGATCCACTATAAAGTTAGGAACACAGATTGGCTTAAGAACAACAATGCGACGACGTTTACTCTTCCGGTGCTAATTTGGCCACGATTTTATCCTAAGTGTACACGTATTCTCCCTACCAACATTAGATACTCGAATATGTTTAAATCATCTACCAGTAAATCACCTGTTTTTGAGCCCAATTTTGTGACTATAGGCAAAGTGGTGAAGGCAGTTTGACCGAATGAATGTAACTGAAAACATCGATTTTATTAGCCGATTAGTTGAGTACATCAGCCAATGCACCACCCGATATCCAAAAGGAAGGATATGATGAGTAGTGTATTCCATCATCAGTGGGTTTTTGTACATTTTGTTGCACGCACAATAACGGCCTGAAAAACTGACTAGAACCGAATGCCTCAATTGATGCTATCTATGAAACCTTGGCTACTTCGAAGTTTAGATAATCTCAAATTGAGAAGCGGGACTGCCCAAGTACGGACAGGCACGAATGTATCCATCGTTCGACCTGCTGAATCGTTCAATTTCGTCGAATACTTTCGAAAAATCTATCAATTGGCTTTTTTGCTACTGGTGATGTAGCTTCCCAGTTATTGATTTTAACACTGATAATCACTTTTTGGCCCGAATGATTGGACTGAGTTAGAACGGAAGAGGACTGAGGCGACAGTTGAAGAGTTAGAATGAGACTGAAATCAAAGTAGTATCAAGTCTAGGAGGCATGTACACAGCGGAGGATCGTTAAGTACTCACAGACAACAAACACGGCGTCTTGCTGAATAAGGTTGGATAATATAGTAGTTGTTTTGAATTGTGGCTACGCATAACAAAAACTTGCACACAGAACCAAAACGAACACCAATTATCTTTGGTGCTTAACCAAGTCCGTTTGTTTTAAGAAGGAATGTCCTATCCAGTCGTTTGAACAGCACAAGATGCTTTGAGTTTTCCTACCACGCATGAAATTTTGGACCTTAGTAAAAACGCCAAACTTTCTTGGATCGTAGAGTGTTACATGCTTACTCTAACGATGTCATAAAAATCTCTGTCTTGGTGTTCGATTGTCTTTGCAATGAGAAATACAACAGCGTCACTGGCATCCACTATTATTCGTGTATTTAAAGTGTAAACTACAACAATTCAAGGGGCTTTCTTGTTTGGTCTGTCAGTAATGGAGTTGAAAATCACAAGCGATCCTTGCGGCAGCGGCCGTTTGCAAGTATGTATTAGGTAAGTAAGGAAGTATTGTTATCTTCATAAAGGAAACTACTCACAAGGTTGCTGAAAACTCTTTGACAGCCCACGACCGGTTTCGCCCTTCTTGGGGCTCATCAGGTAGGCGCAGTCCCCGAGTTTCGCGTTTTCATTCACTCACTGATGATCGGATTGCTTCTTGCTGAAAGTTTACTAGCTGAAATTTGAATTTTACTTTATACTAACGCATAAGTGTAATCTGCTTTCTGGATTACTACGGTACACAGTGAATCAAAATGAAGCCTCAAATATGCATCTCACAGACTGTCATACACGTACGCAGTTAAGCTGCACCACACAACCAGCGGGTGCACAGATCGTCAAATTATCAACATGGGAATCTTTATGGCAGAGACTGAATATTCATTATATGCCAGGACCTCCGTGATCTCACAAGCAGAATATGATAGCATGCACGTTCTATGCACATTCTCCAAGTACTTGGTGAGGTCCTGACCCAGAATATCACAAGTTTGTGTAACTGTAGTCGAATGCTCCTAACGCTGAAATATCTGATGAAACCACCCCATACAACAGCAGTGCATTAGATATCGAGCTGTCTTTCATTGTTAATGGAAAATAGACATCTTGTCAGCATTCGGTACGCATAAACGGTTTCTCCCAAGTTCCTCACATGTCCGTAAGACCTAACGCATATATGACTCATAAGTTAAAAGCTAACAGTTAGAGCCAGGGGCTCACGGTATCACTACGACGGAATTAGACAATGGGCCACAGTGTAACTTTGAATGCTTTGACAGGACACTCTCGCCAGGAAATGGTGAAATCTAGATTACCTGGTTTATAGTGGTCTGTTTTCATATCCGAATGCCAACTATCACAGATGATGATATTTAATCCGGTGAACGTTGATATTCAATTACCTAAGTGACAAAAAGGAACTAAATGAAGTGAACGTTCGGATGGGTCTCGAATACGCAACTTCAGGATTATCACACGGGTGCTGTACCAGCTGAGTTACCACTGGCGCTCCCCTGTGTCGCCGAGCTGTTCAATGAAATTGGCAAAAGGCTTGGGGAATTTTTATCATCATACAAGATGATTTCATCAGTGGTTGGTTGGTCGGATACATCTTCCGCTTTTGTAGGCACGAACGATGCCTCCTCGTATGTTAACAAGATGTTGCAATTCGAATGGCAGTTTTGATGAATAAACCAACAAACCCCTGAGTAGCAACCAAGAAGATGAAACAGGAGCACAGAGTCTTCTAACCACTCCAGAGGTTATGAGCCGACTAAGTGCCTTTATTGCCCCGCAGTAGAATCACAACTACAGCGGTCATCCATATTATATCTTTAAACATGCTGGCACAGCCTGACTTCCAGAGGGAGACCTGTTATTCCCCACTGCCTAGCCCTCTACTCAGAACTGCCATGATGAAGGACGTTTCAGGAGGGCATTTGACTCTCAAAGATCAATAAAATATCCGTTTCGTCCATAGAGCCTTGCACGTAGGAATCACTTCTGCCAGTAATTCAGCTCTGTATTCAACTGGAAATATACAGCTGAAAACGTCTTTTTGTCCAACTGGGATGGAAAGTTTGATTCTTTGAGCGGATAGACTTATCTCAATTCCAAATTCATGGTGTGACTGTTAAGACGCCCTCCGTGGTTATGGATGATCAGTTAAATAAACGGCGTTTTCATTCACTCACTGATGATCGGATTGCTTCTTGCTGAAAGTTTACTAGCTGAAATTTGAATTTTACTTTATACTAACGCATAAGTGTAATCTGCTTTCTGGATTACTACGGTACACAGTGAATCAAAATGAAGCCTCAAATATGCATCTCACAGACTGTCATACACGTACGCAGTTAAGCTGCACCACACAACCAGCGGGTGCACAGATCGTCAAATTATCAATATGGGAATCTTTATGACAGAGACTGAATATTCATTATATGCCAGAGTTTGTGGGTCAGAAGGGCCTCCGTGATCTCACAAGCAGAAAATGATAGCATGCACGTTCTATTCACATTCTCCAAGTACTTGGTGAGGTCCTGACTCAGAATATCACAAGTTTGTGTAACTGTAGTCGAGTCGAATGCTCGCCGAAATATCTGATGAAACCACCCCATACAACAGCAGTGCATTAGATATCGAGCTGTCGTTCATTGTTAATGGAAAATAAAATAGTTGTCAGTAGTGTCATCAAAGAGCAAATGTCCCATCAATTTCTAATTCGAATCCCTCTTTCAATTAATTCGAAATTAACGTACGCATTACCGATAGATCAGCCGCATCATATATTTTACCTGACTTTTGGTCGTATTCTGATGATGACATCATCTTCCTGTTTTCCCTTTACTACAATTCCCGGTTGTGATAACATCTGTGATGTCACCAGTCTTTGGCAGAACAATACCAACCAGACAGTATGGCAATTAATAACTAGATCAGATACGAACCGTTCTTTTGTCCATTATCAATGCGCAACCGATTCAGGCGAACGACAAAACGCGTATAATTCAGTCCGGACTACATTCACTCTCCGTAATTTACAAAATTATGAACTGCAAGAGCAGTAATGTTCTAAATTTACATGAACGTTCTGATATATTTTGCGTTTTAACAAGGCCGTTATATGCTTAGAAAAACAGTCAGTACCAAACCAACCATCCGAATTTTTCAATTCTAATCGCTCAAGATCACTCGTACCAACAGGTTGGAAGTAATCGAGGTGGCTGCAGTCAGGATGAGTCAATCGTCTCTCTGCCATCCAGAAAGATCCACAAAAACACTAGTTTATTCTTAGCTATCTAGTGGCCCTCAGTGACTAACTGGACCTAACTTATAATCCCCTCGATCTTGTAGATCATTTATAAACGTAAATGGGACTTTATTGCAAGCAATGTCCGTAGCTGTCGTGTTCTGAACCGTAGACTGATAATTGGTAATTTTCTATTAAAATGCGGGTTGAACAGACGAAACAAGCATGATTTTGCACGTTGATTGCCTTTCTTAAGATTTCTCGGAAGTTTTAATGCCCTACGTTTCTGAAAATTTGTTCTCAGGAAAACGATAATTTTTGTCGGTCATATATATAAACTTCGCTTTATCTTTCAGTCACATGTCACGATGTTCCACCAAGCCAGCCACGGTATTCTCTAACCAACAGTAAGTTCGAAACAAAGTCGCAGTAAGTTTGTCAGACAGGATAACCTTCTGAAAAAACCGTTAAGTACAATGTTTTTGTGTTTGGTTCTTGTTTTTTGCGGTCATTTTTAAAGCAAAGTGTTTGGAGAATGATCCTTGGAAAACATACATTTAGGTAGCCCACTCAGTCACTTGAAAAAGGGAGCTTTGTGGGCGTTTGCGTGGTGTGCAGTGTATAAGTATCATGTATATGTATACATATATAACTATGTACTGGTGTCCATATATGTTCA